>NC_058120.1:19355200-19669746 GCF_914725855.1 Thunnus albacares
GTTCAGCTGCCTTTAATAAGTTACAGATTCACACCCATTCTTTACTTATAGTTTCCAACTTCAGGGTATTTATAATAAATGCTTGAGAGTTTGAGGTTTAAGCATACTGTAAATCACCTCTGTCAGAAAACACACTGAATAATTGATTTACAGTTGATGCTAGCTTTCAGATTTGAAATAAACTTTCACAGACATAAAACAAACTGGAAATCCCTTCAAATTCCTTCTATAATGATGAGGCACAGTTTATCTGCTGGTGCTTGACTGGAACTGATATTTACTCCAGTGAATTAAAACATCTAACCTGTTTTAATTCATTTATACCTATTCTTTACTTATATTTTCTAACTTAGCATATTTATAATAAGTGCATTGCTTGATGTTTTTGACAGGCCGGTGAATGAAAAAGGAATATAGATTGGAACATTTAAAATGAATACAAAAGATTTTTTTTTTCAAATTCCAACAAAATCTGATTTATTTCCTCATGCATTCTGTAAGTTACACTGCATGCAATATCTTTTTATATCTCAATCTTTTGCCATCACAGCTTACAGTAACAAATCCATAACTTTCTCTATTCTGATAATTAAAACAAGTTTCAAATCAAACCTATACTGCAACTTATACTGTTAATTCCCTGAATACAACTTCAAGTTCACATTATATTCAACGTAACAGTCTTCTGTGCTCCAAGAAAACGACGAATGAAGGATAACACCAGTGGAATACTATGAATCCAGTCCTGAAGTATTACCTTACCAAGTAGATCAGGCCTGAACTGAGAACTGACAACAACACCGATACAGTTTCATCTCACCGAACCCAAAGAAGACGACAGATGTCTTCCCAGGATGTGCACATCTGCATCCCAGCTGCCATGTCTTCTCTGACAAGGAGAGAAGTAACCCTCACCTGCTTTTCATATGAGCTGTCTGGGTATGTGCAGTGTGCATTTATCTCATGCTTACAGCTGAAGACTTGAACTCTGACATGGCTGACAGAACACATAAGCAAATACTCAAATTGATGTTTTCATCTCATTCACAAAAGAAGTTAAATGTGTGATGCGGACAGGAATCTACAAGTGTTTTTTGTTTCTTTTAGGCTTTGCACCTTCCCTCCACGTTTATCAGTTTTCATTTTAAAGAGCTTAGTTTTAAGAGCCTTTGTAAAACTATTGTTACGCTCTTTGTCCATGGCAGTATCATGTCACTGTAGTACCAGCCCTTAGGTTCAAAGAAAATATCTCATATTCCAAGAAAAGAACTCATATTAAAAGGGCTGCTTTTCCCCGGCGTACTACTGCTGCTCTTCACGAATGACTTCCCAACCTCACTGACATTTCCAGCAGGTCTCGTGAGACTGCGTTTAGCCATTCTGCTCATAGAAACCAGCTCGAGCTTTGCAGCGTGAACCATCCCTGCCTCGGGGTGTTTATTGAAATCACCAAGTTCACTCGTCTGCGAGTCAGCTTCTTCAGTTTGGAAAGGAACGGTCCGCGCCCAGTTGTCGTTGGTCGTACTCTGATATGAGCTTCTTTATGTGGGCCAGTTTGCTGTGTAGATATTCACAGCGCATCTTATCCTGGCTGTAGTTGGGGTTGGACTAAAAAAAAAAGGGACGAAAAATAAAAAGACTTTATTATGACACAAAAAAAGTGCAGAGTAATGGTTGCATTAGGCAAATTTTAAGAAAGTTACCTTTTTAATACGGCGATACTCTTGAAGAATCTTATTATGTACTGTCTGTAGGAGAGAAATACAGTTTAAGTAACATTATTGTCTCTAAACCAAAGTAGTTAAATTGTCATTTATTTTAAATTGTCATATATTTTAAAGTAGTTTCTAAAATGGTTGAAACTTCTTATAGCCACCTTTAAGTCTACGGGAGAGAGAGTGATGCCCAAACATAAAAACTCAAACGTTTAGCGCTTCATTTCTGTATGTACTAACCTTGTATTTACGTGATTCATGGTGTAGCTGTTTGAGCTGTGTGTCCAGCTCCATGAACTGCCGCGTCACACTGTCGATGTGGGCATGTAAATCTCGGTACTCGCTGTACTCCTTGTTAAAGTCTTGTTTGTAACTCTGTCTCTGGTCTTGGCTGCAAATCTTCGTATACGTCCTGTGCGGAGAAAGTTAAAGAGGGTCGCTATGATCAGATCAGTAAAGATCACACACCTGACAACAAAATTTTTTCTTATGAAAATCATTTTTTAGATATACATTAATTAGATTTTTTGCTGACCATTGGAAGAATAAATTCCTGATTTTAGGATAATCTACTACATACTTACGATAAATAATCTACTGTGTCATTGTCCGCTTGGAGCACATTAGAGGCAAACAAAATTTCTTCAGGGTCTGACAAGAAAGAACAATGTCACACAATTAAAAAAAAAAACAAACTGAAAATTTGACACTTTTTGTCACACGTCAACAACTGACAGCACTCACCAGTGCAGTCCAGAGAGACTTTCTTCTTTGGATCCTCTGAGCTGTGATGCGTTCTCCTCTCTTTCTTGTCTCTCCACCTCTCCTTCTCCTTGACAAAACAAAAATAAATCAACAATGCGTCAAATGATTTGAATATTTCAACAAGGAAGCAAATAAAAAGTGCTTTTCTTTTTTGCTTCTTGTACTTACGTGGTCTCTGTGTTTGTGTTTGCTCTTCTTCCTTTTGATTGTGTGTCTGTCAAGATCGGGCACTATCAGAGGGGACGGGGGGCGATCGGAGTCGGGTTGAGGGTGGCCTTCAGGCTCCTCCTGAGCACAGGGAGTTGGCTTTAGCCTGTCAGTCACCTCGGTTTCCTGCTGACAGACTGCTGACTGCAAGGAGTCAAAAAGCTTTCGAGGATCAAGCGAGTTCCTTTGCCTGTCATCCCCTGTGGCTCGTGTGACATCTTTATGAGCCGCTTGTTCAGATGACCTCAATCTTGACTTGTCACTGGCTGTTTTGCTAGACAAGTGGGATATCCTGGGTTTCTTGCTAGCCAGAGGGTCAGTGTATTCCTCTGGCAGGGAATGTTTTGGGCGGTGTGCTGGGGAGGAGTTGGGGGTGTCTCGCAGTGGGCTGACCTGGGCCTCGGGGACAGAGAGGAGGTTCTGTTGTGGTTGAAACAGTCTCCTGCAAAGTAAAGAGAATGCGATACTTTTACTTTAAATGGCTATAATAATTTCTAGAAACACAATACTCTGCTTTGCTTATACAACAAAAGGTTTTCCCCTTTGTAATTGATTACAGAAAGGTGGAAAAAGAAAAGTCAGACACCAGGTCCAACCAATAACATCTAATTTTAGAGCCACAACACCAGCACTTTCAGATCTGCATGTATATTCTAACCTACATGCTGATGAGGCAATATACAGGCAGATAATTTGCAGGAGTGTTAGAGCTGTGGTTAACAGGAGGAATATTACGTGTAAAACCTCAAACGAACTGACAAAGTGAACAGATGAAAAGAAAACTGTTAGCTGAGTCACTCATTGCCTGCAAATGGTGAGAGTTCTCAAATTGCAGTACCAGATTTCTAAAGCTGATTCTCATCTGTGTTACCTGACAAGGATTCGCTTTAGAAGCTGCTGGTCCCCTGAGGTGTAGCCAGGCCAGTCCTTCTGCAGCTCCTTATACAGACCGTCCTTTAGTACAAAAGTGTTGTCTCTTCTATTGAGCTGGCCGACCTGTACACAGACAAACACACACAAAAACGGTTGAGAAAAGACTTATCTTCAGTGCTGAGAATCCAAACCTACCTCTGATCATTCATTCAAGTTTAAATGTTTAATTCCCACATGCTCATGCATCAAACTTAAGTAAGGCACTGATGTGGTCCCTGTTCTCTCAGTGTATAATGTTGTGTTGGCTTACTGGCAAAATGTTCAATTTATTCTAAAGGGCAGTTTAGTTTCATAACTTTCCCTTATGCTCCCAGATGTTTCTTCCTGTGTGCTGCCAGAAAAAAACCTGCTGTATTTATCTGGCTAAAACAGAAAAGCATTAACCTCCATCAGCACAGAGTCGAGCATATCGTTGTCTCCCGCTGTCAGTCCATCTTTCTGTAGTCTCAAGATCAGCTCAGGCCTCTTGTACGGCCTCAGAGCCAGCAGGTGTTTCACCCTCTCCTTGAGCGGCCTCTCCCGCACGTCATTCACACTCCTCCTGTTTGATGCACAGGCGCCCTTCCTCAGCTTGGACATGCCGACACCCTTCTTAATGTTGCTGAGGAGGGACTGGGGCGAGGGTCGAGGTTTGGTCAGGCTGGCCAGCGCTGGGGCTGGGGCTCGTACTGTGACCTTCTTCCCTGCAAGGTAGCAGAAAATCTCACATCAAACACAGAACAGCCCGAATAAAGCAAAAATATCTTCAAACGTAATCTTGAGGAGTTCACAGAAGCCTGATTGATGCTTCCAACATCAAAAGGTAACCTCGTGCAGTCTTCTTTTTTCATTCTTAAATGAGTTAAAAAGAAGGTTGTACTAGGAAACACCCAATTGTGTAACTACTGCTTTAAAAGAGCATGCAATTTCAGACTAAATCTAGCAAGATCAGACACCAGAGTAGGGCTGCAACTAATGATTATTTTCATTATCGTGTTGTCTATAAAATTGCCCATTATAATTTCTTAGAGACCATGGTGACATCTTCAAATGTCTCCGTTGTTGTTTTGTCTGAGCAACATTCCAAAATCCAAAGATATTCAGCTTTCTATCATTTATGACACATAAAAGTTTCAAATCCTTAGATCTGAGGAGCTGCAACCAGCAAATGTAAAAAAAAGACTAAAACCTCAGTTTTAGTTTCTGTTGATTGACTAATTGTTTTAGCTCTACACCACAGGGAAACTAGTTATTAGTATTGTGGATAAAGAGACTTTATTTCACCTCTTCAGAAACCCACATTTGGTTAAAAATATGAACTCACGTCTTAGAGAGCTGCTATCTAATTTCGGAAATAACTACACAGCAGCACAAACCTTGTGCACAGGCTTCCTCTAAACTGACAAAATCATCAAAGTTTGTTGGTACATTTACTGAGAGAAGATGATGTTGACTAACATATCTATTAGAAGGAAGTGGCTTGGTGGTTTGAAGTAGAAAGCCAGCGGTGACAAAAAAAAAAAAGAAAAAAAAAAAAAGCGCTCAATCACTGGTTTTTTCATGTGAATGCATATTGCTGATGAGTTTGCTGTATATTTGCAGAACCCAGAGTCACTGTATGTTCAGAAAATAGGTTTGTAGTCCTGCAGAATCTCAGCATCCTTTAAAACAGTGATATATGATATAAATATGTACAACAACAGATACTCTATATGTATGTGTACACATGTGTAGTGTAGAGAAAGTTTACTTAAGAGTAGAATACACACAAAAGGAGAAAACAAGTTACACCATTACTATGTCACTAGTTACTACACATGTTGCTATGGCAACCAAATGCAATAGGGCTGACTGTGCTTTTTTGGATATTATCAGCACAATACAGTATAAATTTGTCTTTTGGGCTTTGTGCACATGTGAGTGAGTGTGTACTGTGCTTCCTACCCTGAAAACGTCCCCCATGTTTGATGACAATGGCCCCTCGGCTACGCGTCTCCTCTTCAACTTGAGCCATGCTCTGAAGAGCCTTATCGTACGAGTCATCTGTGGCTTTGACTGTCATCTTCTTCTGAATCACCCCGAGACATGACAGCTCCTCGGCAGCACTGGGAAGAGGAGGGAGGGAGGACAGCGATTACAGACAGCGATCTGACACAGCTTTCAGGAGTCCTTATCTCTTTCAAATGAAAGATTGTTTCAGCGTCTAGATGCTTGACGTTAAGGTAAACTAGATGAGTTGTAGTTTCATATGTAGGTTTGTTCAGCTATTTCCTAAAAGTAGTTGCTCAGGACATTTCTTTGAATGGTTTATGTAATATGGTAGTATAAATACACTAATATTAATACAAAGTACTTTCTGTCAATCAAAGAATTGTTAAGAGTTTAATTCATTAAGAATTTTTCCATTTTTTTTCCTCATAATTTGTATCAAATTGCACCTCCCTCTCTGTAAAATGTTAAATACCTGCAAAATACATCAAATATTTCCAGGAATATGTAATAAAATTAAAGGACCCTGATTAAACCATAAACATCTGTTGTTTATAATAATTCTTCATGTTTGGTTCTGGAAAGAGCTACAAAGATTTCTACTGTATTTGTGGCAGGACTCAATACCAGATTTGATGGATAATTCCCAAACTTTTCACAATTTTTTGGCATTTATTGTAGATTATTTGTGTATCTGTATATTTTTCTTGTGTTTTACCCAGTGCTGAGCTGTTGGATGCAGTCAAAGCTTCCATGCGGATTGTCACGGGCAACATTGGTCACGCCAAAGGTGAAAGTCCTCGCTTCATTGCTATCCTTCGAGCAAGGGATCCTGATTCTCTGTAACACGAGAGAGATAACAAAAAAAAGATGCAGACAGAGACAGAAAATGAGATTTATAATATTTAACATTTATCATATGAAATTAATGAATTAACATATGTCAACAAAGAGGCCGGTTTCTTCTTACCCCTTGGTTTCCATTAAAACAGATGGTGGGATGGGAGGACCAGCCCTGGAGACAAATCAAAAGACAAATCATTTGCACAGAAACATAAACATAAACACAAAGGATGTCCCCTCTATGAGTGTTTCTGTCCTGCTTCAGTGTGGTTTTACAATTACTTGATTCATTTGGTTTTCTTTCTGTAGGCCATTGTTCTTCATGTCTGTGTATCATGTATCACAGCGGCTCCCAACTTTTTTTTTTTTTTTTTACCCTCACAGCCCAATCAGATGAGCTCAAGCACCCTTTCATTGACAACACCTCCCATGTTCCAAATGTGTTCTTTTGAATGGATGTTGACACTACTGATTATATAAAAAGGTGGATATTTTTTCATTAATTTCAAGCATAGCGATCTTGGAATTGTGTGTGTTTATGGGTTCATTTTATCAGAAGTTTAGAGTCACATTATTACCACTTAGTGTAGCAGAGGCTCAATGTTTCAACCATGTTTTTAATATCTATTTTGACTTCTCTTCTTGCTTAACAACTAGTTTTTTTACTCTCAATCACAGCACATAGTGACCCGGGTTGGTAGGGGGCAAGCACTTTGCGGTTGGCTTATAGTAGCTGGTAGTTTACTGGTTACTGTGACAACTAGTGATGAACCGATCCAATTTTTTCTCTCCCATAACCAATTCTGATACCTCAACTCTTGTTATTGGCCAATACTAGTCCTCTCTTTTCCAGATTTTTTAAAATCTATACACTATACTTAACTACTTATAACTTATTGGAAGCATTTTAATGTAAGGTCAGGGATTGTTGTCCACCTTGACTGAATGAATAGAAAATATTACTGCTGGTGGAGAGCTTGAATTTTAAAATGCAATTCAGAAAAAACTATCTCCTGTATCTTTTTGGATGAATAATCGATTAATCATAACAGCTCTATACTTAAAGATCAGCCTCACATCAATTTGTAATCCTATTGACGTGCTTACTTTTCCCTTTAACACAGATATGATATTTTTCACCCAATCATAATTTCTATTTTCTACTCCATAATCTTACCACACATCCCCAGCAGGTATACATACCCCTTTGGGATGGGAGAATTACTGGTTAATCATGACACTTGTGCACGAAGAGCTCTTTAAACAAATCTAATTTGATTTTTAACACAGCTACAAGAGCTCGGCTAAGGTCATTACAACTTGCCGTTAAAATACAGCAGCCTGTCGCATGAGAATATGATGAAACACGGTGAAATAACAAGCTGTCATCTCGCACGGGGGTGATTTAGCCCATAGCCAACTGCAGAAATGACAGTCCAGCGCAACACATTTGAAACACGGACAGAAAGTCTGAATCTAATTGACCTTTTCATGGAAATGATTTGTGAGTCCACCTGTTGATGAGTGAGGTGGCCTGGTTTCAAGTGCAGGTGTTTTTTGTGTGTGCGTGTCTCTGTGATCAGGCCAAGTGAGTTATGAATAGCCACACTTAAAAGCTAAATAAGGAAACTAGATATGTGTACAGCAGTATTGTGTGTATGTGTGATTTTATGTGTGGTAGACTCAGCTCTGCATCAGGTGTTTTCCTCATGATGCTTTTTATTTCATCATGACAGTATTACACTAAAACTGAGATATGACAGAGGCAGTGTGGTTTTCACCTTTCAGCAGAAAAGGGGGTGACTGGAACAAGCCTACAGTGAGGACTTTTCTATCCGCATTACTAGGAATTGCTGAATTGAGGAAGTGTACATGACTGTTTCACTGCTACAGACTTCCTGCAGCGTCTGATTCATTTGTAATAAACTGGGTCAAATGTTTTAATTTTGATTTTATCCATCTGTCTCCCTCAAGCTCTGGTGAAGATTTTTTTTTTTTTTTTTTTTTTTAAAGGCTGCAACTCTGTGTCTGTTTCGCAAAAATAATAAGTGCTCCATCTCTCAAATGCAAAAAAATCTCTCCTACTAACTGTTACCCCCCCCCACCCCCCACCCCCCAACAGCCTGCTCCTTTCTTTTCTCCTCGATTCCCAGACACTCATTAGCATCCATAATACTTGCCAGCAGCTTGTAAACGACTTGGCCGACAGCTTGTTACAAGCAGCATCACACAGGGAAGCGTTTCCGCATTGTATTATGCAACATGTATTTCCATTTCATAGCAAAAGCAGGCTTGTAGGAGACAACAAACGGGGAAGACACATAGTGGTGAAGTTCGGGCTTGAAATGAGAAGCACAAACCCGCCTTGGTAGCCTTTTTTTACCACTTTGTTTTTAAGTAAGGGTCCCCTTGACGACGTGGGGCAACAAATTCAAAACATAAGTTTACATAATGTCAAGTACTTGAGGGTGAAATGTTTAAAAAACAACCCACCTTGCCGTTCTGAAAGGTGCTAATGGCTCTTGCCGCGCTGTCAGTGAGTTTGACGTGAAAGACGGAGACGTTACCACCGCGGCTCAGTTTACCGCTGGACAGACCGTAACACTGGTTCTCCTTGAGCACCGACATCCCGCAGCAAATCTCACCCTGCCAGGCTTATTCTGGACAAAACAAAATCGATATAAATAAACAAACATTAGCCGAGAGGATCCGGAGAAAGGCTGCCGTTGCTGTTGCTGTTGCTGCTGCTGCTCCACCGCCGCGCGCTATTCTGGAGTAGATAGCATTACGTCATGACGGCTGAGCAGTTTTTATTGGCTCGGAGACATAAATAAACCGTTACGTACGTCTTACGTAACCACTTGTCCTTTTTTTATGTCTCCACTCAGTCTCACTATGCTAATTTCCTTTCTTTCACTCACAGGGAATTTCTGCCGTGTTAGTGTGAATGAGCAGGTTATTCACACTTCTTCAGGTGTTATTTCGAGGTTTTGTTTCTGAAGAAGAAAAAGGAAAAAATGCTGAAGTGGATTTCTCTGGTTGAGTAATATTTTCATCTAGGTTCGTGGGTCTGTAGCCAGAATAAAAATAAATAAATACTGAGGCAATGAGCCAATACAGCCTTCAAACAATAATGGTGTCTATTTTATAATTTGCTTGGAATTTTCATATATAACTGTTCAGTTAAATTACATTTTACAAAGGTCTAAACTGTGTTTTTAACATCCACATTAAAGGATAGGTTTACAATTTTTCAAACCTGTCTTAAAACAACAATCACGTGTTCATATGAACACTGAAAGAGGTTTTCCTTGCTGTAATCATTCCTCCTGTTCATACTGGCTGTTAAAAGATCCCCTTCAAATGTGCTTTCAATGTAAGAGATGGAGGCCAAAATCCAGTGTGTCCACACAGTTATTTTGTGCAAAAATGCATTTAAAAGTTTATCTGAAGCTTATATGAGGCTTCAGTGGTCTGAGTTAGTCATATCAATTGGATATCTGCCACATTCACAGTCTTTTTAGCAATAAATTCCCTCTTTGTGTTTCCCTGTTGAGCTGTGGTGGAAGTATAGTAACAAAAGAGGAACTTTGGCACTAAAAAGACTGTAGCATTGAAAGATATCTACTTGATTTGACTGATTTTGGATGACTGAAGCTTCATATTAGCTTCAGATAAACTTTTAAATATATTTTTGCACAGCAGGAGGCCCCATCACTTACATGTGCAAGTGCATGTGCATTATGAAGGGATCTTCTAATGGCCAGTATGAACAGGAAGAATGATTATGACAAGTTCTTATGGGCACCTGACTCTTGTTTTAAGCAGCAGCAAAATGTCATCCTCTGTCCTTAGACCCTCAATTTGAATGAGGAAAAAAACTTGAACAGGGAATTAATGGAAGAAACCACAGGAGGAGCAACAGAGGAGAGATCCCTCTTCCAGGACGGACAGACATGCAATAGATGTTGTGTGTACAGAATAGAGAAAGAAATACAAAAATACAGCATGGATAAACAGGATGACAAAGTTATAGATGGATTAATAACATGTATGAACAATCTGATCAGGAGGACGTCAAGCAACTTCTAAACTAAAAAACATTTTATCACATTGATGCAAAAAATCCTGTAAATGTAATATTGTCATAAAGCAGTCCTGTTCATTGATTTGTAGCATTGGCTGAAATAGTATTTGCATGTACCTTTTCATTCTTGTATTTTTTAATTTTTATTTTACCATTTTCATATACATATTAATCTATTGTATATTGAAACCAGTGCAATGTACATGTGTGGAGAAGTAAGAAACTAAGAAATTCTAAATCATGAAAACATATTGCCTTCAGTGACCCAATACAACCAGACATATTAAAGGGTTAAACATACTGCCATAACTGACCATTTTGCAAACATGTTTCTGTGGTTTAGAAACCGGATACATTTCACAATCACAGGCATCTGTTAACTTCTATTCATTTCTACTAAATAAAGATGAATTAGCACATTCTTGACACTTGCTTGTGTTATATAATTCATAAAAGTGAACGCCAAGTCTGCATTATTATTGTGTGGTAATGAAAACTGCATCCACCACACAGTGAAAATGCAACACTAAAAAAAAAAAAAGGACCACTAAACATTAATGTACACTGTGATGGATTTCACAGCATGAGCAAGTTTCAAACACCCACTAATTAATTTTTATACCAAACAGCTGCCTGGAACTGTAGTAAAAATGCATCAGAAAATCTGTAAGTTTATAGTCTGCTTACAAAAATGGAAAATAAAGAAGCCTATTATGGTTTGTAGCTGAGCAGCTAAACATCGGCCCTTTAATAGTCACAGTACAGAGATATTTTCCTAAATCACAATCTCTTTTTTAATTTGGCTAATTTGAACAGGGTTTTGAGAAGCCCTGTTGGTTGGCAATGAGACAAGTCTCTCTGGTCAGACATAGTTAAGCCTCGTACAGATTCATTTGACTCTGTTCCGCTTTTTGCTGGTGGTTTGGATGCCATCTTTGGAAACATTTAATGTAGCTCTTAAACTTCGGTGGCTGTTTGTTTGCATTAATTATTTATGGATATATATACGTCTAATTGTGCCCTACATGCATATTTGTAAGTGTTGATGTCTGTCTGTGGGGGATAACGACAGGGTGTTTTTCTCACCTTATGTTGCTATGACAGAGAAGTGATCCTATCTGTGTCTGTGTCAGTCTTATATTGATGTTGTAAAAGCTTTTCAAAGTGTGACTCATGGGTTAAATATTGTTAGAAATTCAGTAGTAATAACTAACATTAGTCATACTCAAGAGGACATAGTTTAGGGTCATTGTACTGCTATAAAAAACTAATTTAGTGGAAGTAAAACATTACTTACTATGTAGCCATAGTGTAGGTTACTGGTTTATGTTTTAAAGACATTGTTGAATATATTTTCTGTATAAAGTCAAAGTTTTGTTTTGTTTTTTTTCTTTTTAAACTATATTTACAAAGCACAACAACTGGGAAACCATACATGGAAGCTTATGGATCCATTTCCATTGATTCATGTCCATTCACAGTATGTTTGCAAGTTAAAGATGCAGGAAAAGTTTGATCAATATGATTGTTTGTTGCATATGCTCACTGCTAATTTTATTAGCTCCAAATAATTGCTGCTTGACTTAATTGCACGTCTGGTATTTGAGGATTGCTAAAGTGTTTTCCTGGCCAGTCTCTCTCCCTCCCTCCCATTCTGCTATTTGAATCATTCAAGTCAAATGGATTCATTTAACAGAATTGTGTGCTGAGTGCTTTGACATGAAAACAAACAAAAACAAAAGGGAGAACAACTGCATCACAAATTTACAGGAACATATGAGCTGCAGTGTGTTTTTATGAGTGTGTGTCTGAATTTCAGTGTGTGTCTCATCTGCCTCTCTGCCAGTGTTTGAACGCAGATGGTGGCCACACGTAGATGAGGGCTGTTCAAAGCTGACTCATATCAAAGGCTCTTCGGGTCTTTGTAGTGCAGTGTGTGCAACAGGTGACATTTTGGGCTCAAAACCGTTTATAACTTTGAACACTTACCGTGGCCCGAACCTCCCCTCAACCCAGCAGGTAGTATATGGAGGGGCCAGATGAGGACAGAGGAGTTACAGACAGAGGCAGTAGATGAAAGTTAGTATCACTTGATGTTCTCTAGTTTGTTGTCAGCCAGCAACATGCCAGTGCTTCATCCAAAAGCCAAGGTAAACCTTTTAAAAGATATGATAAAAAATAATGGAAGAATGGATTGATTTTCCTTTACAATGGATCTGAATAAACTCAAGATGGCTCGGTTTTTATAGAAAAGGAACAGATAAACAACCACTGCAAAGTTAAGGTGAGTTTAATCTTTACTGTGCATGTGTATCTGTCCATGCTGTATGTCATGTCCATGTCCACCAAGAATTTCCAATGACATTAGCAACCTCTAAATCTGGACCAATAGTGACAATAGATGGTATCTGTGTCCAGTTTTGTCTTCTTTTTTGTTGTAATAAACATTTTTTTGAAAGTTTGAACAAGAAAACAGACAGATATTAACCATTTAATCTTAATTTCCTCTTGACACAAACTTTCACTTGCTATATCAGGATAATATTGTCAGAAAATCATTGTTATAATTTCCTTTCAGACTATATTTGTTGTCAGGTAACATGTTCAAGCTGTTCAGGGCAGACTAGTGTTTGGCTGTTGACAGTAGAATATTGTGATATTATAATATAGTGGATGTTTGTGACTTTGCTTTGTCCTCTCTCCAGGTCATGGGGGACCCCCTGTCAGACTGCAGCCCCCTCATCAGTGCAGCAGCCTCGGGTAAGCTCCGTCTGGTCCGCCTGCTGGTGGAAGGTGGGGCTCAGGTCAATGGGCGCAACCCCAGAGGAGAGACGGCTCTCCTGGCTGCTTGTAAGACCCTGAGAGGGGAGCCTGCTGGACCTGAAACTGTGAAACTCCTCACATACCTGCTCCAGAACAAGGTCAGTTGCACAAACTTTCAGTTTCCTCATTTCTACTCAGAATGCATCTGCTTAAATTCAATCTACTGCACGCAAGTCAGCACAGAAGTTCAACCTTATATTGATTTAGGCGAATTTCTAATGCATAACAAATCTGCACCTAGAGTTAGCGAGCTATATTTTTAATGAATAGTAAACAGAGTTCTTGATGTATCCAGCTCTGCTTGTGCCCTCCATCTGCCCACCAAAGTGTTCCTGAACATTTTGGCTGTATGGAACACAATATAGGGGACTCTGAGGCAAGATTATTGATTATAAGGAGGACTGTGCATTGTTAGACTGTCTCATAAAATGTGTTCTTGCTCAAAATCCAGAACACAAAAGCATCAACACTAGACCAGATCTCATTAAGATGTGAGAAAGTGTGATTGTGAGCAAAGTACATGTAACTTTAATGAAGCAAACATATTAGTCTAAATACATAGCAGCTCTCTGACTGATAGAAACGTTTTGAGTTGTCGTCTTCTGAGTGAATCTATCAATGTCTTCTTTTGTATCAGGCTGATCCCAATGCTCAGGACCGGGCTGGCCGTACTGCTCTGATGTACGCCTGTATGGAGCGAGCAGGGGTCCAGGTGGTGTCCACTTTGCTGTCTGCAGGAGCAGACCCCAGCATGGAGGACTACTCTGGAGCCTCAGCCCTGGTCTACGCCATCAACACACAGCACCAACCGACAGTGAAGGTCAGTCAGGAATGGGAAAGGATGATCAAAGGAAGTCAAAATATAGAAGTGTCTGAACTGACTGGAAGTGAACAAAGGATCTGCTTTCCTCTAAAAGCAAAGATAGAAAGTTTGTCTTCTCTGATGATTTTAATTTGATGTTTTTATGTGGAAAGTTCCGGCTTACAAAAATGAAAGAAACGCTTAAATGCCAATTGCGAAAACTGTCAAAATGTATAGATACTGAATGCCACTCCATTTTCGGGCACCTTCAAAACTTCAAATTGGTCAAACCCAACCAAATACATTCACTACCTCACCAGCACTCATGCACTTCAGGTGTTAATGGATGCCTGTCGGGCCAGGGGTCGTGACATCATCATCATCGCCACGGAGATGGGTGTAAACGGAGGCCCGGTGACCAGGCGTTACCTGAATGTTCCTCCGTCCCCTGACACGTCACCGGTGTCCTGCATGTCCCCGTCTGACATTGTCCTCAAGACAGGCTCCCCCAACTCATCAGAGGGGGAAAACATCTTCAACTTCAGAGGAACTAGTGAGTAACTGATGAAAATACCTCACTTACAGCATGCTTTACACTTATCCCCCTACAGGAATTCGAATAGTACTTGAGATAGGTAATCGCTGTGAACATCATGTCAACCTTTTAATATGATCAAAAGCTCCAGTACAGCCACTAAATGGACCTTCCTCTGAGATGGTTTTGTCAGCTACTGTCAAGACTTTAATCTCAATGATTTGTCCTTTAATAGCACAATAAGTGAGGCAACCATGGGACATTTGTGAGTAATCCTACTTCAGCAAAAAATCCCTTTCAAACGCAATCTAGTCATTTTGACATACGTTTTTTTCTTGTTTTAAATATACTGTGCCTTAGGCCTGTGTAATGTTATGTGTGTTGCCTGGCAATGGAAAAATCAGTAGCACCAACAGTGCACTGGCAGTCTCTTTATGCAGACAACATGCCCCTCCTGGATG
This sequence comes from Thunnus albacares, assembly GCF_914725855.1. Classification (NCBI taxonomy): domain Eukaryota; kingdom Metazoa; phylum Chordata; class Actinopteri; order Scombriformes; family Scombridae; genus Thunnus; species Thunnus albacares. The sequence goes on from NC_058120.1 coordinate 19,370,340, forward strand.
TTGTAACAGCAGTGTTCGACAAAGGCAAGTCTAGACAGATGAGAACAAATGCCTGGTGGTTGAAATCATTAGCTGAGTGCTCATTCCTGAGGAGAGAGGATGAAAATGTGTTGCCAGGGTGAGGTGAGGCTAACTCTGCTGGCACAGTCCAATAAAAGAAGTAACATTTCTTGCCACACAGGAACTGACACTAAATTCATACAATAGAAACTAAAGAGAGTGCTGGCAGATGAAGTTAGATTGGCTGTAAGAGGAAGGATGTGAGAATGAAGTAATGGACTGGGCAACAACTAGCTGTACTAGATGAATCATTTCAGAATATGAATCAGGGATGGCAATGTTGGTCTTTACGTCAGTCACTTTGGTTCAGGCTGAAATATCTCAGCAAATACTGGATGGATTGGCACATTGATACGACCTTCATGGTCCCCAGACGAGGAATCCTACTGACTTTGGTGATCCTCTGTTGGCACCACTTTTTCCTCTTGTGCCACCATGAACCCGACATTTGTGTATTTTTATATGTTTTTGAATATGTCTGGAGAGGATGTGTAGCTTTTCATCTAGCGCCATCAACAGGTCAAAATTTTAAATCTGTCCAATACTTTGGTTGGTATGACCGATATATTGTCACATCAGCCTCAACTGTACTCTGTGTTTGGAGTTAATTAGCAAATGTTAGCATGCTAACATACTAAATTAAGATGGTGAAAGTGGTTAACACTATATCTGCTACACATCAGGATGTTAGAATTTAGCTCGAAGTACTCCTGTGCTTATGTTCAGCCTCATAGAGCTGCTAGCATGGCTGTGGACTTGTCCTCAACTTTCACTTATAATCTGTCTTATTCGCTTCCATCAGGCAAAAGAGGAAGCAGCAGTAGCCGACATCCTTCCTGTGAACTGAGTCCAGTGAGCCAGAACAGCACCCCACCGCCCAGACAGAGAATGTTATCTGAACCATGGCTGGCCATTCACAACCTGGCCTGTCTGAACAGAGCTTACGAGGAGGGCATGAGGGAGAGGAGCCTGCAGGAGGAGGGAGACAGACAGGATTTAAGGAGAGATGAGAGGGAAGAGGATGAGAAGTCATATTCTCATCAGTCTAGGATGGAAGAGAGGAGGGAGAGCGTGGTTCAAAGGAGGGATAACAGTTATGGAGGAGAGAATTACAGCAGCTGCCATGAGGATTTCATCCCGAGGGTCTCTCAGTCAGTCCTCTCTCTCATAGACGTGTGTTCATCTTCGGCAGCTCAGAGCAGAATGGCTCCCAAGAGGTGTCTGACCCCTGGAGGATCAAACTCAGACAAAATGACTCCAAAAAGCTGTGCTGATAAACTTCCTGCCCGCCCGTCTCCTCACTCCCAACTCCGTCGAAATACTCTCCCCTCTGTCACGGTGGTCCCACCCCTGCTTCACCTTCCTCCCTTGGTCAACCAGTCAGACTCTCACCTCCGGGTTCCTACGCCAATTTCACCCTCCAAGAGCCAGAGTATGGTGTTTCTGCCACACCCACCCATCTCCTCTCCACCCTCCTCTTCATCCAGACCATCAGTGAGACCAGCATTACTGTCCCTGCTGCCCCTTGCCTCCTCCGTCACCTCCCTGGTCGCTCCTCCTGCCTCTTGCTGCAGTGAGAGAAGGTCACTGCGTCGTCACTCGGTGCAGCTTGAACAGATTAGAGGAGGAGGAAGAGAACAGATGAACCGTTTTGACCTGTGAGACAGAGATTTCCTCCTGTTGGAAGCACCGTCATCCCTCAAATGTTCTTTAAGAAAGCAGAAAGTTCAAGCTGCACCCTGAATATTCACAAGGCCTCAAGATTATATCTGTGTAAACAATTTTTACAACAGTTGCTTGGTTTGTAATCAAAGTGCACACAATACAACACAGTAAAATAAAAATAAAAATTATAAAAAGGTAAGAAATACACTTACATTTTCACCATGTTTGCATCACTGTAACTGCCACCAGGATCATGACTAGACCTGAACTGGTCAGTCAACAAACCAATTAGTCGATTTTGATAACTGAAAAACTTTTTATTAAAGCAAAAATACACAAAAAATTCACTGATTCCAGGCTCTCAAATGTTAATATTTGCAGGTTATAGTCTTTGACAATAGTAAACTGAATATCTTTGAGGTTTTTTGACTGTTGGTGGAACAAAAGAAATTGAAATATGTTAACTTGGGCTCTCTGAACTTGTGATGAGCATCTTTTGCTATTTTCTGAGGAATCATAGAATAATTGATAACAAAGAGAATTAGTTGAAACCCTATAATCTAACCTTTTCAATCAGTTTGTGAGAACATTTTCTAACCTTCCTTTACCCCCACTTCTTTTGTAAAACTTGTACAAATTAGGGGGGGAACTTTTACAGGTTCATTTACTTTAAGGTATTTTGAATGTTATAGAACTACTTTTACACAGTAAATTATCTATATGCTGATTTTTCCCCCATAATTTGACAGAAACACCTTTCTTATATAACAGCACAAAAAAGAGCATCAGAAGTACTCAGGACCTCTCTTCTGTGAGTCATTCAACCAAGTAGTTTTCATGTTGATTCATTTTATACTTTTTTTTTCTCCATTTGTTTTATATGAAACCTGAAATGGTAAAACTCACCAGTTGTCACCATAAAAAAAGCCAATATTTTAGAAAATCCTGAAAAAAACAAACAAAAAAACCCATAACAAAACAAAACATAATTTTGTGTAGCTTGTTAATCATCTTGTCGGGTTTAATCTACATTGTGGATACACTGAGAAATTAATTCCAGGGAATCAGTATTCTAAACACTATACATTGGCGGCATTGTGGAAATTAAATGTTTAATCTATATTATTATCTTCACAACAGCAGCAAAACCAAGATAACAGAATAACTGGAGCTAAAACTTTGTGGAGGCAAATCATCAGCCTATTAATCCAGAGGAAGAAGCTCATGTTCATGGCAAAAGGAGTGAAGTCATTTTATTTGTTTTTAATATGTATCTACAACAAGGGGGACACAGGCAAAAACGACTGACAACTTGATGAAAATTAAAAACAAACAAAAAAAAAATTACATTTATTATCAATGCAGTTTTCCCACCTTTTTTTCCAATAAGCAACATTTTTTTGTCTAAAGAAACTTTACAATATAAAGAAACATACGAAGAAGGAACCTCTTATTTTACTACACGAGACATTTAGGATCTGAAACTACCCTAACATGAGATACAAAGCAACTCCCCAAGGACAGACTGCCTCATATTCAATACTGCTTTGTCATCAAGAGGAAAAATGAGGAACTGAACAGAAAAATCTTTACTCCCCCCCACATTCCTCTCTTAACCCTCCCTACCCCTGAATGTTACAGTATTATACATCAGCACAATAGAAATACAGAAATGATCAACGTTGTGACGGCTTTACTTACAGGACAGAAAGATAGAGAGAAGTTCGACTGCATTTTTATACAACAGTATTTCAAAGTACAGGGGAGGAAACGCCTCTCTACCTCCTCTCAGCAATAAGAACAAATCTGTCCGTATTTTTTTTTCTCTTTACTTTCCCAAACATTTCTCCCACCCCATTTTAAATAGATTTAAAAAAATCCTTCATAGTAAAGTCTGTACTCTGGTCCCTGGTGGTTTGGATTGAGAGCCAGTGTCCTGTGTGCCCTGCTTTCGGTTTTCAGTGATCAGTTGTGTTGAGAGGGTAGAAGCTGAAATGCAGTGTGACGGCGGCAGACACACAAGTTGAAAAGTATGAAAAACAGGCCTCTTTTGCTGCAAATTCACTGTCAAAATGGTGAAAAATATGCCTGTTTATCTTTTTTTTTTTTTTTTTTTTTTTTTAATACATAACTTCAACATTTTCCAAGAACAGAGGCAGAGGAGGGAGGCTTTTGGATAAGAATTATGTTTAATTTAAAGACTTTTTCAAGAAAATGTGTGTGACAGTGAGTTGGCTAAAGGCGTTCACACACACACACACTCAACTACAAAAATTGTCCTCCCTCGTCCTGCTGGACCCCTTGACGCTACAGCTCTGATGCACAGTAAAGCCCCAGGTTTGCCTGTGATGAGGTGAAATAGCATATAGTCTATAGCAGCTCCAGTTTCTGTTTCTCATCACTCATATTATTTCTGAGTAAAGACACACCATCTCTGAACAAATACACACAGTTGCCCAAATCAGCACATTTCTGATCAACTGTTAAGTTGTGATTTGAAATATCAAAACATGTCAATGATATCAAAATGCATTTTACAGTATTTACAAAAAAATTGAAATCAAAAGATGGAGAGTTGTACAAAAAAATCAGAGAGGGATGCTGTGTGGCGGACTGTGTCTGTGTGTCGATGCTGGCCCGTTGGAAAGGTGAGAAAAGGGAAAAGGACGGACAAGGTCTTTTCTCCAAGATGAGCAAAGGGAGGGAGGCCACTCGTTACAGTCGACAGAGCAACGCCGTGCCGCTTCCTGAACCTGCTATGCTCCGACATAAAGATGCCGAGGATCTGATCAGTGTCCCCTTTCACCGAGAATCAGAAAGTCCTTTCGCAAGAAGCGACCGTAAAAAGAGGGAGCGCTGCATGTATGAGGGGGGAAAAAAAAAAAAAAAAAAAGTCTGCGAGCTAAACTGACTGGTGTGTAAAAAGCAAATCCATAAAAGCACAGACATACAGTACATCACAGTGTGTTGAGGACTTACCAGCGAGTTAAGCAAACAAAAACAATCCAAGTGTTCACTACAGGTCAGCAGAGAGACGATAACGCGGCCTACGTACACGTTGGAGTGAACAGTGACCAAAGTGGGCGGCATTAGTGGAAGCAGCATGAGTGGGGGGTCAAAACGGTTTTGAGAACTTCAGCACCTTTGGGGGGAGGGGGAGGGGGTCGGGGGGGGGGGGGGGGGGGGTCTGATGATGTCGGTACTGACAGAGATAAGGAGACGCTGCTGACTGGATCTGCATATTTACACAGTTGCTACTAGTTCTGCAGTTAACAAAAAAAAACAGGGATAACACTTAAAAAAAAAAAAAAAGTAACCATAATTCATAAGACAAATTAAAAAGTACATAAATAAATAGAGCTGTGCATTTCACCGCATGAAGCTACTAAAACAGGAGTCGCTTCTTCTTCTGGTCTGGGTTATTGAGCAAGAAGTTAAAAATTTAGATCTTTTAAATGAAACCTCTGAGAAAGATTTAAAAAAAAAGGGCCAATCAGTACCGTGATGGATAAAAATCTTACCTGCAGGGGGCGGTGTTCTCACATAGAGCCAGGTGTGAATATTTGTGAATTGTTACACAGCAAATAAGTTCTGATTTGTGTGCACATATGCTGTCTTCATTAAAGTCATGTGCCCTTAGAAACAACAGAAATTAGAACCTAATCTTAAAATGACCATACCAATATCATTAATAACAATAATACAATAATAAAAATAGCAATGATACAATACATACACAAAAAAAAAGGAAAAAAAAAGTTCATTGATCATCACAACACCTCTGTTAAAAATGTACACACAGAGAGAACAATGTCAGGGGGCAAAGGGGTCATTTCATCCGACCCTCCACTGAATCCGTTGGGAACAGCAACAAAAAAAACCAACAAAAAACAAACAAAAAACAACAATAAAAATTTAAAAAGTCCAAAATTGTGGTTGAGAAGCTTCCAGGCAGCTGCTAAGAGACCCAACACATCGTGTCCTCAGGGGAGGGCTGAGTTATCCAGTCTCCTCTCTCCTTCTTTCTCTCTATTTGTCCTCCTTCCCTTGCTCATTGTCTAGACCCTGACAGGAAGCCAGGGAGGCCGGGGCCGGAGTCAGAGAAGAGGTTCTTCCTGTTGCTCTGTGACTGCTTCCTGTTCAGACTGGTGGCCATCTTGCATGCTCCAGGAGGGCCCGTCTTAATTAGAGTCCCAGCATGCTCAAGGGCCGTCCCAGAGGGCTGTGTGGCCGTACAGTTCCCGAGTGAGAAGGGGGGAAAAAGGAGGGGAAGGGGAAGTGGGGGGCGGATCCCAGATGGGGGGGAAGGGGGAGGGGGGGGGGGGGGGGCAGAGGGTGTGTGTTTGTGTGTGTGTGAGGAGGGGAGGTGGTCCAATCCGAGGTAAAGGATTGAAGAAAAATAAATCAGGTGCAGGGGTACAAAAATAGGGGGGAAAAAATAAACAAAAATACAAAAAAAAGGAATAAAATAAAATCACACACTCATCGTCATGTTGGGTGAATACTGAAAAGAGAGAGAGGGGAAGGGGGAGGAGGGCACAGATGAGTGGATATGTAAACTTGACGACATTTAAACACCAGAGGGCGCTCAGACCCAGCCCTGAAAAGCCAGAGGAGGCACAGAGTGGGTCGAATACATCAGACTCAAGTAATCAATTCCATAATAAATCAATCATATCTGATGATAAAGGCTGGGTATTGAAGCTCATTACTTTTTTGGTACGAGCAGAAATACAATGACTATCAAAATAAGTATTAAAAGTTGGCACTGCATTATCAGATTTAGTCTTTCATGGTTTACTTAAATCTAGGGGTGCAACTAACAATGATTTTTATTATTGTCTAATCTGCAGATTTTTTCTCGCTTAATTGCTTTGTCTATAAAATTTCAGACAATAGTGAAAAATGCCAGTTTCTAAACTACTATACTACTGTATCTGAAGATGTTCTGTTCAGCTTCAAAAGCTTGAAGTCCTCACATTTGAGAAGCTGCAACCAGCACATATTTTCGTTTTTGCATCAATCATCTAAAATCGATTAATTGACTAATCATTGCAACCCTATGTAAATCAATTTTGCCACTTTTTAAAAAGGTAAAGATCTTGTGCGGCTGCTTATGTTTACTTAAAAAAACATGACTTAATTTGCAAACATACATGTGCTCTTCAGAATAAGATATTGAAAAAGTAACACTTTGGTCTTGATACCGCAACTCAAAAGTATCGGCTCCGATCGGCACTAATATTGAAACGTGTCTAACAATACCCAGCCCTGCTGCTGATCGGTTGAGTCAGAGTATTACGGCTCGACTATAATTCCAGCCTGTGCACCCCGTGGCTCTCCAGGCTGAGGGTAAGACACCATCACAATATTACACAATGCAAGGAGCAGTACCCCCCCCCCCCCCTCCCCGCCACCCCCCCACCTGCTGTGCACCAACAGACTAGACCTTTAAAATTCTCCATTTGTCCTTACATCTATTGGTTTATGCATTAAATAAACAGTTAAGTTATTCGTATTTATCAACTGAATCACATCACTGATACAGAGGGTATAGAATGAATTTCTAAGTGATTAGTAAGCGGCTACAATGCAAGCAGAACATATGCTGTTAGTCCACTGGGATACTCTTAACAGCCCTGTTTTTATTCCTTTTAAACAATAAACATGCTGTTGTGTGCTCCAGGAAGTTCTGTGAGCATGGTGTGTTTTGCAATTCAAAATTTTTAGTGTTGTGTCCCAAATAGTAGAGTTTAAAGACTCTGTGTTACTGGACTTACAACTAGAGGTCCTCAAAAGCCCTATTAACCGAGATCTGACCCAGGACCTGAGTTGGGTCAGGTCCAAATTATATTCTGTCTAATCAGGTGCTGCTAGGGTCCCTGTTGTATCGGCGCAGGTTTCCGATGAGTGTGTCAAATTGTCTACAACTTGAGTGTGTGGAGGCAGACTCGGCTATCAGCTCTGATCACATGGAGCATCATGTTTCGACACGCTTTCATGACGTGTATTGCTACTCTTTTCTTCAATGTTAATTGCTCCTTAATTGGTGGTGTATCATGGATCAGGTCTCTTTTGAAAATCACCAAACTGCTGCAGTTGCACCTCAGCATCTATTTAACTACTAAAAAACAAAAACAAGTGACTGATGGATGTCCGGCCTACAAAGAGTTCTACCTCTTCGCTCATAAAATAGGATGTGCGTGACTAATCAATACACCTAAAAACAAAAAAATAAAACAGGGGCAAGACACAAACTTTATCAAAACTCTGCTTGCATTCTTCCACTGGTATGTCAGGACGTCAAGGATAACTGTTAAGGGTCGTGAGATGTCATTCACTCGCTCTACTTACACTTTCGCTTTGGAATGGGTTCAAGAAGTTCCCGCCCATTTCGCCGTCATCTCTCGGCGTTCCAGGAGGGTTGTTCATGCCCCCCATATTATTAGGGGAACTCTGGAGGGGGAGAGCGCAGGAGAAAAAAAAAAAACTGATTAGACTGCTTCTTTAAAGTGCAGAAAGCAAAAGATTCTGAGTTTTATGAATACTCAGCAAATGAGAGAAGTTTAGAGAGAGAGAATTAGATTTTTATTCACCTTTGGCAACCCATCCATATCCCCAGACCCTGAGGAAGCAGAAAGAGAGAAATACTATAGTTCAATTGTTTTTTTAAAAGGTAAATTTACCCACAACTCAATTCCATCAGTGATTTGTCCAGACACACTGTGCTTAAAACCAACCTAGTGATCCGTTCATGTGGTGTGGCTCCATGGCTCCCATTGCTCCCATTGGCCCATCAGGCCCAGGTCCCATAGGGAACTGGCAAAACGATGTAGAACAAGCATTGCAAATATTATTTTTCCATCTTCATATAACTGTGACCTCTTCAGCCCGAGGTGAGGCAGAGATTATTTAATTTATTCTTCCAGTCGATTCTTATTAAGCTCAGTGTGTTAGAATTATTGTTCTCTAATGCTGAATTGTACTGGTGCCCACTGATGTGGTTATAAGCTCTATTTGAGCTGGATTAATTTTTGTGGGAAAGGTTGTGTAATTTTAATCATTACAACATCATCCATAACTATAACCCTGAATCAATCTGCAGTGTCTGAAATGGTTACAAGTTCAGAAAGTTAAAAATTTAAAAATACCATTAGGGGGTTTTCCTGTTAAAAGACAAATAAACCCAAAAATAACAATTGAGCCCAGATAGTGTGTGAGACTCACGTTGGGTCTGTTGCCTCCCGGCCCGATAGGATTCATCATTGTATAGATGTTTTCACTGGAGTTAGTTGAATCTTAAGGGAAAAACGAAAACAAAAACATTAGTTACATGATACTAGATGATGTCAAAGCTGTGTGAAACGCTAATAAAGATCTAACCAAACAATAAATCAAATACTAAAATAATAAAAATACACCAACTGAATAAAAAGTAGACAAATGGGAACACTAAAACTAATAGTGCTTGGCTGATGAGGGGACACATTTATGCTTGGTCAGTGAGGGAGTATGGAGAAGACATTTATATTAGTGTTAGTGTTGGGGACATAGTTAGGTGACGCACCACCTGGGCTGGGCATGATGGGAGTTCCCGGTGGACCTCCTCCGCCTGGAGGACCCTGGGGAACAATCGGTGATAGAGGTTAAAATTACACTCATTAAAACATGAATAAGTTACATCAGTACAATAAATTGATAACTTCCATCTGGGAGAGCTGCGCTGCTTTCGATAGATTTGAACTCACCACATAGTTTCCTGGAGATGAGGAGGAGTAGGCTATCTGAAGAGAGAAAGAGGGAACAGAAAATCAGATCTGATGGTTAGAGGAGAGACAAAATAAGAGGAACACTTACAATCCAATACTGTACATAATCACCTACTATACGTATATAAAGCAACGCTGTTGTCTTTTACCATCTAATATTTATCTCAGCACTTGTACTCTTCACTTCTTTGCACTATTTATATCTTGTTTACAGTTCACAGAAACAGTTTCACCTGTATATAGTCATTCCTTGTGTATATTCCTGAAGATTGTTGTGTTGTTATTCTGTGTAGGTACATTGAGAGCCACTAAACCAGAGTCGAATTCCTTGTATGTGTATACATACTCGACCATTAAAGGTGATTCTGATTCTGGTTCTTATAAAGTCCAATACAGTGTTTTCCACTTTTGTGAAACTTAAAAATGTCCACTTTATTTAGCTGAGACTGTCAGGGACATGTTTTGACTTTGTGGTTATTTTTATGCCATAGTTTGTAGTTTTGTCAAGCAAAAAAAAAGAGAAAAAGGAGCAGTGGTCACATACACCAGTCACAACACGGACAGGAATATTTGTGTACTAGCACTACAAACTACAGAGTAAAATGAACACCTTACTAACAGTTGCTAAAACAAAATTGATCATCATCATATTCTGCACATAAGCTTGTTTTTGAAGGGCTACTATACTGGATTTCATGATAACGAAGGATGTTCCTCTTGTTTTGCCTACCACCTATACATGTGATCATGTGTACATGTGGAGGATTTCTGACTCACAGAGTTAGCATTAGGTCCTGGCCAAGGCCCTCTTCCTCCAGGACCCCTGAAGTAAAGAACATAGAGAATGAAAAAGAGAAGGACAAGAATAAAAGGGAAATAACAGAGATGACAAGGTGAAAAATAGAGTGGAGAGAAAGGAAATAAGTAAACTGTTAGAAGATACAGTAGAAGCAGAGACTGACTTTTAACAACACAAGCTTTGAGATTTGTTACATTTCATTGAGTGTATGAGGTGTTTTAACTTACATGTTCATTCCTGGCATGGGACCGCCCATGGAGTTGGGAGGAGGCCTCATGCCTCCGTAATTCTGTTACAGAGAAAATGTTAAAAACACGTAAGAACATGCAGAGAGACGTTATTATTGATTCACAACAAGATTATTCTTCTCATGATTTTGGTAAATCTAATTCTTGAGCTATCCTGGTCTCGGTTTCTTCTACTAGTGATAATTTTCACAAGTATTACAAGCACATGAACATCATTGGACTGAAAGCAGCTGCAACATCCTTAAATATTGGGTCCTATCTTGTTCATAATTTATATTAACAATATTACATCCTTTATAACAAATTGTAATGCTCATTGTAATGTCTTTATGCGGATGATACAGTTCTGTATTGCTTTGTTGATACTGAACACTCAGCCACTGAAATAAGCTTAAATAAACAAGCCTTTGACAAGTTGCAAGCTGCACTTTTTGATTTGAAATTATTTCTGAATTCAAACAAGACTTAATATATTCTATTCTCTGGAGCCAGAGATGTTGTGGACAATAGTTTGCATATTACCACCCTGAACAGACACAATATTGAGAGGGTCTCGGAGTATAAATATCTTGTTATCTGGTGGATCAAAAAGTTACTTTTGTACAGAAACAAAGCTAATTTTCCTAAGTTCAGTAGGAAGTGGATCATTGATGCTGTCTTCTTGTCTGTTTTGGATTATGGTGATGTTATCTATAGACACGCCTCTGCCTCAACTCTTAAACCCCTAGATTCAGTTTATCACTCTGCCCTAAGATTTATTACCGGTGACAGTTATTCCACACATCATTGCCTCTTGTATGAAAAGGTTGGGCGGGCATCTCTAACAGTAAGACGTGACAGGCATTGGTTTCTATTTATTTATAAAGCCCTTAATGGCAACTTGCCATCATATCTCTCTTCCTTATTGAACCGGTCCTATAGTCAATATTCAACTCGTTCAAGTGATTGGCTAATGTAAACACTCTGCAACATACAGTGAAACTCTTAAACAATTGTACCTATAGGTCAATTTAAAACCATGATTACAAACTACTCCGCTCTCGAATTTAATTGTTTTTAATCTGTTTGGCTGTGTTCTGTTGTTTGTTTGCTTTCTCACTGGGTTGTTTTTTGTGTGTAATTATTCTGTTTTGTACACTCGACATCATTGTAAACGAGGGCATGCCCTGAATGATCTTCGAGTTTAAATAAAGGCTGAATCAATGAATGAACTAAATAAATAAACAAACAAACAAGCCTGAGCTGTTCTAGTGAGAGTAATGAAGAAGCAACATGTAATTTAATCTACAATCTACACAGCCAGTGATATATAACTAGAATTAAGTGTTTAATGAGGTAACTGTTTAGTTATGTTAGTACTTATCTATAACAATCACTACATGTATGAATATACTCATGTTGAACTGTTACATATAAAACACCAACTGATAACTGTAACGGCATTATACCTGTTGACACTTTTAAAAAGGCCCAAACTGTACTGATGTTCAATAATAAACTTAAGTGTGTGTCTTTGTGTGTACACTTGGTCATACCTGTGGGCCCATGGCCATTCCTCGAGGAGGGTTCATTCTCATCGGTCCACCCATGTTAGGATGTCCTGGAAAGAGCAGACCCACAGAGTCACACGCTGACTACAACACACTAGTGTTCACGTAAATCCACATATGGCTCGTCTCCTAAAATCAGGAATTAAGACATGGCACAGACAATGCTCCATCCTAATCCCATTAGTTGTAACCCTCTGGCCCCTGAAGCTGTAATCTCCAGCTAAAATTACAGCGGACCCCTTCCTGAGCTAGACACACCGACTCACATTCAATCCACACCGAGAGAAACAAATAACCATTGAAACTGAAATTGTGCAACAATCTCTCGGGAGAGTAAACAGAAATGTGCTGACTCGAGTCTGGCTCTTCAGTAACTTTTTGATTATTTTAATATTTCAGACAGAAAATGTAAGAAATTCTAGAAACTGCTTGTTCATTTAAAGTGATTTATCAAACAAAAATGCTTAAAATTTGAGTTCCAACTTCTTCAACATGAGAGTCTCCAGCTTTTCTTTGTCTTATACCAGTAGGAAGTGAATCCCTTTGTGTTTTTTTAAAACTTTGTTAACACTAAACAAATTTGGAAGAGGATTCTGGGCCCATTTTTTCTCATTCTAATTATTAATCAAACATTTTATAGACTAAAAAAGTGATAATTTAACTGAAAATGACTTTATAGATTACACAATAATGAAAATAATCATCAGTTACAGCCCCAGAAGAGTCCTCATCTATTATAGACACATCATCTATCATACAAAATGAACATATTTCATAATAAGGGACCCCACCAGGCTTGAGATTATGAGAACTGTTCCCACTCTACCTTGCGGTCTTGTCGGGTCCAAACTGTTTGGCAGGAGAGGCTGAGATCCTGGGATTCCCCCAGGAGGCTGAGAAAGAAGCGGACATGAAAACTGATTAAAATACTAACAGACTCTCTGCAACATAGAAACTGTGAGTTGTCGAAAATCAACAAATAAAAGAGAATAAGTAATGCCAAAAACCTGTCCAGTACCTGATTTGGCATTCGGAGTGCGGGGCGCGGTCCACCTGGATACCGCGGTGACATGAAAGGCTGCGGGGGAAGAAAAAAAAAAAAAAAAAAAAAAAAACAGAGGAAGGAGGAAAAATGGGAAATGAGAGGAAAAGAGGGACACAGAGAAAACAACATTTTCATTATTGATAAATCCGAGAGCACTCAAACAGGGGGGTAGCACTGAGGACACACAGATGGACACAGTGTGGTTGGAGGATGGAGGATGACACCGAAAAAAGATCGCAAATTTGTCGACACATCACACTGGAAACAAATAAACAAAAAAAAAAAAAGCACTTAAGCAAGAGTCTGTGTTTTATCATTTTTAACAATGCCTGCTTATACGCACAAAATGCACTCAAAAGCGAGGATTTGTATCTGTGTGCAGGTTTGAGTGTGTGTGAAAGACAGCACTCACACAGCTCCCTGCACACCCTGCTCTCACTGTGGTGTAAGCTGATTCGGCCTGTGGTCTGCCTGGCGTAGTTAGAGACACCTCAGGCCAACAACACCGCTCAAAACCGTAGAGGAAGCATTTCCACACTCTCTCGCACACAAGACGGAAACCAGAAACCACAAGAATGAAGAGCCGGGCTGCCGTAGTTAATGGGCAAAGGCTAGCTTTACCTCCACCGTGGCATCTGTAGCTACTGTTCTGGATAAGCGTTGAAACGCGTTGACGGAGAATAAAAGTTTTTTTTAAGGCTGAACACACTGAATACAGTCTTAGTTGGCAGCAAAAGCACCCCGAAACTCTGATTGTCCTATACATGTGTCTACAGTGAACGTACATATGTGTACGTACGAGAGGGTATGTATATGTGACATGTCCATAATGCCTGTTCCCTGTTTTATTTATAAGCTGCTAGAACAAGAAGGCAGAGGGGAGGGGAGAGGTGTGTGTGTGTGTGTTTGTGCATGTGGGTGTATGTTAAGAGTGGAGGAGCAGATAAGTGTGCAACCCCCCACAAGCTGCTCCGGGGGAGGGGCAAGGAGTGAATTATTCATCCCACACAGGGACAGCCGATTCTGGGCCTTGAAGAGGACCAGGGCCTGCTGCCTCTGGATCCACGGCTTTCATAAAGGAGCTGGCAACTGGAGGGGATAACATCTACGGGGAGTTAGCCAGAATGAAACTAGAACTAACGGGGCTCGGGGGGGTGGGGGGCTCATGGGGGGGGGGGGGGTAGAAGGAGAAGAAAGTGTGTGAGTCGTGAGTGGAAGGAAGAGAGAGAGAAAGAGAGAGAAATAGAGCTTGTGTGTGGGTGAGGGGGGGAGATTTTGAGGGAATGAAAGAGAAAGGGGTGTTTGAGAGAAGGTGTTTGCGTCTTACCTGGCCATGGGGTCCCATCATTGGGTTGCTGGGGTTGTGTGGGGGGGGCTGTGCGTGGGGGGACTGCTGAGAGCCGGGTGGTCCCTTTAAGAAAGAAGAGCGATATCAGAGAGGGGAGGGGCCAAAGGGGGTTTTACACCTGGAGGAATTACCCGATCAAAATTATAAAGAAAGAGGAGGGCGAGAGGGGAGGAGTCAGCGGGGGAGTCTTTAGGTTGAGGAGGAAGAAGAGGAGCAGGAAGGTGGAAGAAAAATGGGCAAATTCTCTGGAATCCGCAGATAATTAACAAAAAAACACAGATTTAAAAGCTCAACACAAGCCCAACAGGAATAGTTTTGATTTGCCTTTTAAGTCCAAACAAGCGTACAGAAATTAGTGTTAAGCCCAATTTATTTGAGGTTAACTATCCACTCTGTCCATTACATGTGTGGCTTCACTGCAGACGATCTTCGGGACTCTCAGGTCAGACGACCCAGATGTATTTTCACTCTATACCACATGGGGGCAGTGTTGCCAAAGGCTCGCTGCAACAGGACCGGCAGCAGCAGGACAGAAACTAGTGGCAACTTCAAACCACAAAGATGATACTGACGAAAACAAGTAAAAGTTGGGAGTTTTTCCTGCTTTCTGTAAGCCTACTTCAATATGAGATAGTGTCCCTGCGCACAAAGAGAGCAGTCCCCCCCGTCATCTCCACATACTGCTGTGTTATTGCCGACATTTCACCCCAAGACAAGAGGTTAATGACCCCTAATAAATAACTCATTATGCAACAGTCTCGCTTCCGCTCCGTCAGTGCAGTCATCTCCTTACTTTTTTGTCTTTCCCCATTGTCCAAAGTAAATAAAAGCTGGCTAATTTTCAAATGCCAAATGGAATTTTCCACATATCCCTCATAGGCATCCGGACACACACAAACACACCACATGTGGATTACTTCAGTGAGTTTGGGGGGGGTATTTGTACCTTCAGTTAGCCAGTGCAAGCTTGTCAGTGCTTCTGAGGTGTTATTCATAGTTAAATATGTAAATTTGCCTCAACAAACTTCAGTAAATAACACCTGTGCTGTTTCATTATAGGTACAAACTAATGTTTTCAAGTCCAAGCATCTTGTTTATATCTCAAATGGCACCAATCACAATGTTTCAGCACTTCATGTACAATGTAAGTAGGCCCAGTTATCAAATCTCAATACTTTCTTTGGTAACAACATGTTTCTGTAGCACTGAGCATCAAAAAATTGCCAAGAACTGAAATCTGGCATCAAATATCTGGTCTGATTCGTCATCGCCCTTTTCCTCTCCCAATACCGATACTTCAACACCGGGTATCCTCTGATACAGATTACTGATCCATTACAAGTGCTCTCTTTTTCCTAAATTTAAAAGCTACATACCTCGCTGTGTGGAGCTCTTTGAGATCTTTTTTTAAAATGGTAAGGTAACGTGACACCAGCGATTGCCGTGCTGCTACAAATCGAGTCGGTGGCCCCAGTCATGACTTTGCCTCAATTAATGTAACTGAGTGGAAACACTAAATTTTATAATTAAAGTGAAGATCCGGCAGATTGAATTGATGCATCCCTAATTCGTTATATCATTTACTGATCAGATAATTCCTGATTTAATACATTTTTCTTGCCAATTTTAGACTATTTTATTTGGACAAAGTTCTTGCGTTAAGACAACATTTAACATTTGAGCCCTTTGGCTTCTTTGGTTAAATGTTAAGAGTTTTTTTTTTAATAATAACATGTTTATATTTCTGATAGTAGAGTATTATACTGTTTAGATATCAGGACTGAAACTCAATATCGTAACAGCACTGGTGTTCAAAAGGTTTCAAATGATACCCCGCCCCAAATATGACCATGAACCATATTTACAGCAAACAACCTAAGCTCTCGGTTACAATAAGGTCCCTTGAACACAACATACACACAAACACATGCACACACACACACACACACACACACACACAACACAAACCCTCGCCCAATCTCACTCCCCCACCAATGTTATAAATAGCACTTCCATGCATCTCTCCTCACCCTCTCTCTCCCCACCCCTTCCCCTTGCTTATTCACAGTCGTACTCTCACTAGTCCCCCCCTTTCACCACCATCACCCTGCCTCGATTGCAGCAGGCAAACAATGGAGTGGTAGGTAGCCACAGAAACAAACACCGGGCCACAATCCTGGTGGCACTGATCTTTCACATTTTCTTCCTCTCACCCCTCTTCATCTCTCTCCATCCTTCCCTCTCTCTATCGTGTCACTCGCTTTCTCTCTCTCCTACTCTCCTCCACCACCTTATCGTGCCTCCTGCCAAATGCCAGTGCTGTCCATCACACCACTGCCTCACAGAAAATATGTGTGTGTGTGCATGCGTGTGTGTTTTTGCTTGTGAATGTGAATGTGTGAACGCATGTATTTGTACATGTATCCGTGTGTGTTTGTGCATCTCATTCTCTTCACTCTACAGCCAGCCATCTCCCACACTAAAACCTTTCCCTTCACAGAGCTGGGACAGGTCAGAGACAGAGATGGGAGATGGAGATGGGGGGGGGGGTGGGGGGGAGCGGAGAGGATGAATAAGGGACAGCTGAATCACGAATCGGTTGAACAGCTAAGCGAGAGCAAACCGCAGATGAATGAACGGTGTGAGCTTCAGAGGCTCCGGTTGGTGTAAATATCAAGAGTGGAATAAACGGTGTTTGAACAAATGTGGGGAAAGAAGGAAAAAGAAGTGGGAGACCCAAACTGTAACTGTGGCAATTTATGATCAAACTACTTTATTGATTTTACAGTGATACAGGACTTAATTACTGTAGCCAGACTGATACTGGATTTCTAAGGCCAATGCTCAGATCAATGAAAATATGATAATAAATCAGCCAATATTCTTTTTATTCATACATAATATAAACACATAGACATTTGTGATAAATATACATCTGAGTTAAGATATTCTACATACAGCTGAACAAGAAACTTGGTCATTTAGACTTTATTGAATGTTATAGAGGGAAATCTCAAGTCTGAGCTATAAAAATTGTTAAAAATATTAATTTATGCAGTTCACTGTACTGAAATTCTTTTGCACATCTGCCAACATACACACAGATATGGATCAATCTGTGATATCAATTGATAATATCATCCTGCAGATATGTCAGTTAAATACAGTCTGAAATGCTTTTCCTCTAATTTTTGTAAAACACTTTCAGGATATGAAAACCAAAGTTAGATTTTTCTCCCTTTGCTGAAAATGTTGGTGATTTATACTTTTTAATTGACAAATTAAGTGGTGGGAAAGTGGGATGTCATGGTCTTAAAACTCCCTTTAAGAGAGACTGATTTATAAAAGAAATTTGAGATCAAGACATATTTCCACATCTAGAAGTAAAGGAATCTAAAATTTTGAAGTCGAGATCATGTGTTTAGGGGAGTCAGAGATGAATGAATCATATGGAGATAGAGATAAGAAAGAGAAAGTGTGTGTTGGGAGGCGATGGAGAGATGGAGGAGTAAACAGGAAAGTGACAGAGACGGAGGAAGTCATACCTGGAAGAAGCCTGGGGGCATGGGACCGCCTGGCATGGCGTCGTTGGGGGGCATGTTGCCCATCACTGGGCTGGGCGCTGCCGCTGCGCTCTGGAAAAACAAACAAAAAGCACAAATGTGGTGATTAAATGTGATGTTTTGTGTTATTTCTCTCTTGTTTACAGGAATATGCATTGGCTATCAAATTACTACAGGGGGCAGTGTCTGCACCTGCAATCACAACATACTCCTGCCCCCCCCACCACCACTCCCTCCCCTCCCATCTAAAGTTTAATGGTTAATTCAGGAAAGTGTCTTCTATTACAACCTTTAAACTGTACCCTCTTCTCTGTGAGGAAAGAAAGAACAGAAAACAGCACACAACACATCAGCTTTTTCTGTGGACCAAGAACAAATTAATAAGAAGGGTTCAAGGAGAAATACCACCAAAATGTTATTTCTATGCTGTAAATCATGAAACATTTCTTCCAAAGCAGTAAAGAGAACAGACTGCACCCGTCCAGAGATCTGTGCTGACGATGACTATATATTGATCTCACACTGAGCTGAAATGAATCAAGTGCACATAAATTAAATAATGTAAATGTAAATAATATAAATAAAACAGACAGTGTGAGAGTCTCTACTGTGTTTTGCTGTCATTTATGGTTGTGCTAGTTTCTCTCCTCTGCGTTTCGCTGAGGGCGGGGCTCAGCCCCTCCACACATACACACACACGCACGCACGCACACACACGGAGCGGAGCAGAGGAGAGACTGACAGCGGTGGAGACAGTGAACCAGGTGAAGTGAAGATAATGTTTTACTCAAGTTGACTTGTTACATTACTGTAAGTACAATAAAAGCTTTGCGAGTAAAAAGCCAATAAGAGTAATTTATTAATGTAATCTGCGTAAAAGATGGACAGACAACGAGGGGGGGGGGGGATAGGGGGCTTTTGAATCATGATGTTACGATGGTAGAGGGCTCAGTGGTCAATGACTGTCAGCCGTCGGCGATCGTCCATCAGCCCAACCCTAATTTAGAGGCAACAGTTCAGTGCAGGGCAGTAAAGACATATTAGTCCACACAGACTCAATGATTGATGTGATTACACTTAATTTGCATTTATTTCTCTTGGTCTACCTCATAAAAGCAACAGTGGTCTGATTTATTATTTACGTTACGTAACAAAAAGGTAAAGATTTAACCATTTGGGTTAATTTAACATTTTGTTGTATCTAAATCAATGTAACAATGAGACATTACATGGACTGCTGCAATATGATAATGTATAACAATCTTTGGATGATCCTCATACATCAAACATGCAGAGTTTCCAGTTTATTAGGGTAAAGTCGTATTGTAATGTTTTGAAAGGTGCCTCAAAGAAACTGGCTACTCAGTTTCGTTTTGGTATTTTAATTTAATCAATAATCAATTTTTATAAATAAAGCTGGTGCTCTGGTGATTTTAAAGTATATCTGGATGAGAATATTCTATGAACTTGACTTTAAGCAGAGACATTTATTTTCAATATGAACAATATTGGCTATAATTGGAAAATGTTTGCTTTAGTAAAAACTGTTTACAATATATATAACATATGTACATCTAGTATGTGTGATATAATATCCACTATATTGATGGTTAAATGACTCTGGAAGCACAAATTAGAACAGTGTTTTTATATTAGCTTTAATAGGTATTAAACTAGTATTTACATAATCTAAGTATAGTAACATGTCATCAGCGAATAAGCTGAGTTTGTACTGTTTTACCATTAGATGTGTGTAACGGATAGAAAGTAGAAGATATTTGAAAATAAGGAACAACTCTTGGAGATGTGTTCAATCACTTCTGCAAAGCTTTAACTGACCAACTACATTGTTCAACTACTGCTGTCTAAAAAATAAATACATCCAACATTTTTTTTGTTATTATTTACAGTATAACTATGCATCTGTTAATGTTTCAGTAAATTTTCCACATTGTATAATAAAAAGTATTTCGCTTGGCATTAATTTAATACAACAGAACCCTTAATAGCTCATGCATTATTAATTTTGCACATAGCATATACAAATTCTAAAATTAGGGACTATTAAGGTGCTGTTTAAAGGCTAGAGAGAAAAATGTTTAAAAGCAAACAATTATGACCCTTAAATCTTATATTGACTGCTAACTTTTGCTAATCATATTAAACACATCACCAAACAATAAGGACAAATTAAGCTAGAATCCAGGATAGAGGAGGGTGAATGATTCAGCCCGGGAGTTAAATATGATATAACTGTATTCTTGTCAACACACATAGATGGAGACGCATGTTCAAAGTGCTTACATAAGCACACCAGAACAAACACACACACATGCACGCAAGCGCATGAACCCGCAAACACACACAAACGCACACACACACACACACACAAAGAGTTGCATCACAGGCTCATAAAGTGCAGCCCTTCAGTACAGAGAGGCAGACTACAGGACCAGAACAGGGAGGGGGTTTAAGACCCAGGGGAGGGAATCGCTCTCACACACACACACACACACACGTACACACACACACACACACACACACACGTACACACACACTCAGAGACATCCATCGTTCCACCAGCACGCACACCTAACAGACACACTTCATCCATGTGACACATACTGTATCCTTGGACAACAACGCATACTACCAATTACACACATGTACTCAGATACATTCGCTGCCCTTCTTCTCCTGAATATCTGAAACCACCACAAATTTAAAAAAAAAAAAAAAAGAAAAATCACACACATACACACACGTTCACACTCAAACACACCTCCCCCCATCTTTATGCTAATTCTGCTAGTGAACATGAGCAGGCCACTGAGTCCCTGGGGAAGAAGCAGGGTCGGCTGCCTCTTTCTCTCCCTCTCCTTCCTCCCTCCCTCTCATCCATCTCCCTCACTCTCTTCTTCTGCTCACTTTTCTCTCCATCTTTTCTCCTCTCCGTGACCCCCCTCACATATATTCCCGGCACTGGTGCACACACACAAACACATACACATACACGCACACCTTCTCCATGCCCCAACCCCTGTACTATTCCTCCCCATCACAACCTCTCCTCCCCTCAGCCCCCCCAGTAGGGTGTCAGCAGCTTGCAGAAGCTGTTGCTATGGAGACAGGTCCTATCTGCACTCTGTCCCCCTGGCATCCCCCGCTCCAGGAGCGCAGAGAGAGAGAGAATAAGAAGATGCAGGAGAGAGAGGGAGAGAGAGAATAAGACGATGTAAGGGAGAGAGAGAAGGCACAAGAGCGAGATAGAGGAGAGAGTGAGTTAGAAGATACAAGAGTGAGACAGAAGAGCAGAAAAAAAAATGATGACGATGGGGGGAAAAATACAAAAAGAAATAAAATGTAAAATAACGCAGGGATAGAGACCTTTGTTCACAATCAATCACTTGGTCACATTATTGTTATACACTATTAATGACCAACTATCTGCTCGTGCTTTATCCAATTTGCTGATTGAAATCGAATACAAACCGAAAGCACAAAGAAAGAGCAGTTGCCACCAGCAAAGCGTAAGGTAGATTTAGTATGCAGTCGGTCTTTATTAAAACCAACTGGCCCGGGGAAATACAGAAGGATCCAACAGTGCTTTTTCAGTTTTTGTAGTGGCGCCCACAGTATCGCCCATATCTACCTTTCCATTTCAAGTCCATGCTCAGAAGTGGGAGACTGTCACAAAACCTTGTGACAAGACTGTCTCCTTGAATCAGAATAACTTGATTTCACCAAGAAAGTAATTCTACAGGAATTTGTCTTGTTGACATAGGTGCAGGTAAACAATGACTGCTAATGCAGACAGAACATACTAGTACAGGGACAACAGGAGCATACCTTTATGCAAAGGAACAGAAGACAGTACAATCCACAGCAGACATTAGTGCTGCACTAATTAGTTGATATAATGAACATGGATTTTTGTAGTCGAGTTGAATTATTCATTTTCAGGCTGGATGTATGGAAAAGGAAAAAAGTCTGCGAGGAAGCGCCGGGTGGCAGCACAACTTGAAAAGGCTTTAATGTCCGACATGCAGGAGGAAGCAGAAGAATAAGGTTCTTTCACTGAAGCTAACTGAAAGTTCAACAAAACCCAAGAGACACATTTTCAAATGTCTGGGAATATTTACACACTATATTTTAATGGCCTTCCACCACAGCGCTACACAAACACAGGGTCAAAGCATCCTGGAGCCACGTCTGCACAAAAATAATATTAGGCAAGTTTTTATGTTACCTGGCTATCAATAATACAGTATCTGGATGACAGATCTGAACTGTAGCTCATCGTCGTGGCTAGTTTTGGGTGGAGGACTGCTAACCAAAACAATCTTTTACAGTGTAATATAACAACATCAGTCTCTTAAAAACGGTATTTAAGAATCTACACACTGGTTCACTGTATTAAGATAAACTACACCAACTTTATACTCATTAAAAAAAATCTTCAAATAGCTAATAATAAAGAGGTTATATATCCATGAATTATGATTTCCTTTGCTATTAAAGAAAATCCTCATCTGCATTAAGACTTAAGTTAAAATAACACATATAGTTTAACTGTTGACAAGATGGTCATGAAAATAATCTGCAATAAAAATCATTGTGTTTTTTTTACATTATCGTCACACAAGATATTTAGTATTAGCTAAACATATATAAAGATTTTAATGAAGTTCTGTTTGGCAGATCAATTTATGACTGTTTGGCGATTTTGCTTAAAAAAAAACCCCAACTTAAACGAATAGCTGGTTATCAAAATAGATTTGCTAATTAATTTTCTGCAGATTGGTTAATTGACTAAATCGTTACCGTTTCAACTAAGTCGTGAAAATAATTGTTGGTTGCAGCCCTAAAAATGGCTACGAATAAAGTCGTTGAATGTGTTTCTGAAACAGTCAGTTGAGGTAATTTCACTGAAGCTTCCTGCAGGTCAGAGGGGGGTTATCTGGTTTTCTCTGCGGGAAGCGGGTTTAGATCTCTCTTCAGGCAAAAAAGCTGCAGACATGCAACATAAAGCTACAACCTTTGATTCTGATGATAAACATTCACTCGGCTTCAGTCGAGACAACCAAAAGCACTGTTATCCGCCCCCATGTGGCACCACGATGGCGTCTTTGTGGCAAAATATTTTAAACTCGCTGACGTCTTAATCCACAGATGTGGCTCCCCGTGAGGACACCATGTTGTGCTTGCTTTTCCTCTTTAGTAAGAGCCCACGACGTTGATGAATAATCTATTAGAGAACAAAAGACTAATGATCTGATTGGCTGGTACAGTACAGTATGTAGATGGGCTGTACAGAATAGCATTGATCCCTCCCTCTCCATTTTCCTCTCCCTCTCTCTCACCCGTAGGACCTACCGGACAGATCAATAGTGCTCAACACATTATTGACCTCCGCCTGATACCTTTCACAGGGATAGACAGAGACATAAACACTGGATGGAGAGAGGAGAAGGTAGGAAGAGACAGAGGATGTATCTGTGTGTATGTGTCTGT
Organism: Thunnus albacares; assembly: GCF_914725855.1. Lineage (NCBI taxonomy): Eukaryota > Metazoa > Chordata > Actinopteri > Scombriformes > Scombridae > Thunnus > Thunnus albacares. The sequence goes on from NC_058120.1 coordinate 19,393,901, forward strand.
ATTTATGTGTGTCCCTGCCTGGAGAGGGTACTAATCTACATTCTGGTTCACACTGATATGTACCTCATCACTGTCTCCTTGACCCGCTGTCCTTAGCACACAGAGAGAGAGAAAAGGGGGGGCGGGGGGGGGGGGTGAAGGAGTGAGGATGGAAGAGAGTGAGAGGGAAAAATAGCTGACTGTGGTGATCTAGCTAATTTATCAGCCCAGTCAAAACAGTGTGTTTCGTTCTGGAGCAACAGGATACGGCTGCTACTCTCACAGTCACGTCTGACAAACAAATGCATGCACAAGCACATGCACACACACACACACACACGCACGCACGATCTCTCAAAGCCCAGCTGGTCCTCAAAACGGGCACGACACGCACACCAAACACACACACACATCTCCAAAAAGCCGCTGCCAAGGTAGCAGTGCTGAACCAGACAGGCGGACTCGTGCACACACATGCGCACACACACACACACACACACCGGATGACAGCACTAATACATGCTGCAGACACAACATCCACTTAGCCAACACTCCAGAGAGAAGGCAGTGAGGCCGAAAGACAAGAATATGAAGAGAATGAGAACAACTGTGAACCAGAATATATCTCCAACTAAAGGAGGGGGAGGAATTTGGGCACAGATGTTGATGAATATAAAAACAATATGATTATGTGTTGTCAACACATAAGAAACTTCCTCGTTTTTCTCGCCCTACACCTCTGGGGTCAGAAGTCAGGACAGTGCCCCATCAGCTGATCTGAAGTCAGTGCACTCGCTCACTTCAGGCTTGAACCTGGTTCTGGGATGGCATCTCTAACCATCAGACCGGTGTACTGCTTCAACCTTTAGATCTGGTGATATTACCGAATCAAAGAAAAGACAAATACAGGTGAAGCTCAGGAGATAGTGCTCAGCCCATGTCTCTAAGTCTCTGTGCCCTCAAGATGTAAAAGGCATATAACATAACTATTTCCACAGTTAGAAATAAAATAACATTTGCCTAAATGTAGAATAGTCCAACTTATGTCATCCTGGTTCACTGGTTTGTTGAGCACAAAGTTCTGGCGGTGCATGATTACAAAGTTCTCAGCCGTAATTCAGTTTCAGGTTAATATGTGATGTGTGTAAAGTAACTAGAGCTAAAGTGATGATTAATATCATTATCAATGAATCGTTTTGTCTAGAAAATAGTAAAAATGTCCGTTATAATTTCCTAGAGCACACGGTGACGTCTTCAAATATCTCCAAGTCCTAAATCTCCTAGTCCAAAATCTAAAAGGTAGTCAAGTTTATGATCATGTATGACTCAGAAAAGCTTGAAATCCTCACTTTGGAGAAGCTGCTGCCAGCAAAATCAAATTATTTTCTTAAAAAGTGACTAAAACAATTATTTGATTATCAAAATAGTTGCCAATTAATTTTCTGTCAACCGACAAATCGATTAATTGACTAATTGTTGCAGCTCTAAGTGACAAAATTGACTAACAAAGAGTAATCAAATACTTAAATGTCATAAAGAAGAAACCCGGGTGCGAGTTTCTATCAGAATACCTGTCGGTATCATCCTATTGTTTGCATCAGCACAGACCTGTGCAGTTTAATTTGTTTATTTTATGTTACATCCTGTAATTTCGCCTCCCAAGCAGCCATTGTTTCCCAAAAACATTAAAAAAAACACAGAGACAAACTGCTGCCTTCACTTGTGAAACACATCAGGGTGTGCAACATGTGTGTTTCCGTTTATCCTAACTTCATCACTCAGCTAATTATCAAGTTTAATGGAGCTCTTTTCACTTTTTCCATTACAGTGATACTTCTGGTTGAAAAGGGGGGACAAAACAGTGGTTAAGGCAGAAAGAGAGACAAACACATGCAAATAACTCAATTCAAGCAAAATAGAGCTACTTGTGATACAACTACAACAAAAGCTTACTGCAGTAATAGTGGGGAAAAAAAGAGCTGTTTTTTTTACTTCTGGTGGGTAACGCAAACCTGCAGGACGACAAACAGCCGCTAACTGTGGCAAATTTAAACATTTCATGAACATTATAGGCAGTAAGAAAAGCTTAAGTGTCTTAAAGTACTGAAAAGACACAAAATGTCAACTAAGAATTATGTTTCCAATGTTTTATATTGCTACTTGTACTTGGGAAAAAAGCCAATTTAGAAAAGCCGTTGAGTACATAAAAGACATTTAATATATTGCATTACAACATTTGCCTGAATCTAATAAAACTAATTGCTAGAAGAGTATAATTTCAGAAGAAAAATGCTTTTTTAATAAACGTAAGGAAGATAATGGTTCTTATATTTTCGTAAAATAACCAGCCCGAGCTAGCACACTCTATTTTCACACACAACCGTCTGTAGTGTTACAGGTTTACACACAAATCTACTCCAGTTACCTGGTTTAAAATTAAAAAAAAGAAAAACTAGGCCCATCTTCCATTTCCCTTCCTCATTCACTGTTTTGACATTTACCCACTCAGCTCCATTTTCAAACACCTCAACTATCACTTGGTTGTGTGTTCATGTTGCCTACATGGCCCTCTTCTCCTCGGCGCAACTAGGCATTGTGGGTAAACAGCTAGATTAGCCAATCAATCTTCTCTCGGGAACAGCGGTAGTAGAGGTGATGAAGGAGGGAGGAGGGGTCAGGGTAGAGATAGGGAGGGAGAGAGTGAGAGAGAGAGAGAGAGAGAGAGGAAAAGAGGAGGAGAGAGGAAGTGATAAGGCAAGTGAGAGGAGAGGGGGCGGACTGCTGTGTTGGCTGGAGGAGAGAGTAAGAGATATAGTAAAAAGGAGGGAGGGAGGGAGGTAAAGGTGGTAGTAGGGGAGGAATGAGCGCAGAGAAATAGAGGAGGGGGGAGGGAGGGCAGGAAAGATGCAGAAGTGGGGGTGTCACAGAGAAACCACAAGCTGCGAGAAAACATGATGTGAACAGGCTGGAGTTGCACAAAAGAGAGAGAGAGAGAGAGAGAGAGAGAGAGGAGTGCGGAGGGAGCGTGAGAGAAGTGACAAACGTAGGCAGATGTGTAAAGAAAGAGTGAAAAGGAACGGCGCAGGTAAAAAAAAAAAAAAAAATAGAGGAAGAGTGTGATGACGGGATGAGAAGGAGTCAAAAATGTGCAGGTTGACACTACGCACGTACTGTTGGCAGCAGAGATTTACTATAACCCTGTTTATATGTCTTTACATTTTATTGTGTTACATTAAATCACTGGTTCGCAACATTTTAGCTCGTGACTCTTTAAAGCTAAGCGATGCATAAACTCATCACAGGTTGCGTGCAGTATGTCTGTGAGGTGTACAGACTGATGCTCTTTATTCATTTTAATACGTGAGGTTTTAGGAGGTAAAACTCAATAACAGTAGTTCACAAAAAAAGAAAGATTTGAGAAAAGTCCAAAGAGTAAATATAATAATGTGCAGCATATGTTTTTCTTCTTTTTTCATCTCTAATGATTTATCATGAGACCCCTTTCAAGGATGCCAAACCTCCACTTTGTTAAATAATTTGAATTGGATCTTAGCGAGAACTGTATTTTAAAAACATGGCTGTCATTCAGAAATCCAAATGTAACAATTTTCAAACACTTTTATGATGCTACCTGGATTTAAGACAAATTCATCATTTAAAAAACTGGAAAAATACATTTTCATTTTCAAATGGTTAACAAAGCCTGAAAACTAACGACACAAATGAATTAATTAATTACAGTTAACTGACTTACGACATGTTGTTTGAATGATGTTCAGCACGTTGTTACATTGTCTATCAATGCAGGAGACATTGTGCATGCAGATCAACATGATTAATGGAAAACTAATTAAAAGAGCATTGCAGACAAAACTAACAATACCTTTGGTCTTATTCACATTGACTGGTGGAAGTATTCATCTACTGTTTTGTTTTGCTTACTTTCCAACTTCACTTCAACTCAATAAAAATAGAGTCTGGCAATGTCAAATTTTTCAAGATGCAACAATGAAATTAAATGGTTCAAGAATGGTTTCAAAAAAAAAAAAAATAGACCAGTAAATTCTTTATTTAAGGTATTGTATGTTCAGCCCTTTTAAGCCTTAAATGCTGAATGAAGACTGAAGGACTGACTAAAAATTTGCATAAATAGATTCTTTAAACACATCAAAATGATATGAATCTCCATATGAAGGAAATGTTGCCTCCATTTGTTCTGGAAATTCTAAAAGAAGATGTTTAAAGCAACAAAACCTGACATCAACTAACTACTAAATTAAGGTAACAGTCTAACAGCCCCTACATTATACTTTTATAACCAGAGTCAGGACTTGATTGTACCCATAAGCCTTTGCTGCGTCTCTGCATCCAGCAGAGAGAACTGTGATAATGCCTCTTAAATGCTGGCTTGCAATCTAGCAATCCTCAAAAGACTAAGAAACTCTTTTGAGGTAAGGTGAAATATTTTTTCTTCTTCCGATGCCTCTAACCGGCTCGTTCTTTTGAAACCAGTAGAAAGGACCTGTGCTCAGAGACTAGCCTCAGGGGGCTGGAGCCAAAATTAAACCGGTCCCGTCTCCTTCGCTTTATCACTGTTAGGAGCAGACAAGCAACCATGTAGCACACCCATCTACATTTATACAGTCACACACACACACACACACACACAGGGTTAACTGGCACGCTGGCACTGAGGGTGTGAGCCCCTCCACCCTCCTTCTATGGGCTGGTTGCCAAAGATGCCCCTCGTCCAAAAACACACACACACACACACACACACACACACACACACACACACACACACAAATCCCTGGCTTAGCCTCGGCCCAGTGCTGGGATTACCGGATTAGAACTCTATTCCATTATCTCCCCACACTATACAGCGCACACACACACACACACACACACACACACACACATACACACACACACAATGCCACACTGTCTTGGCCAGAGAGGACAGGCTGAAGACAGACGCACAGTGTCAATCACGACACATGACATTTACACACAAGAGGATACAGTTACAGTTTCTCGCCACAGTGGAGAAGAAACTCTTATTTACATTATTATTAAGCAGCATGGTGGAGTTGACCTCGGTCCAAACCCCGGTGACGGCACGCACAGGGTCCGATGGCCCGGGGCCAGTAAAAGTTTATGCAGGGCAACTTGACTGGCCAGTGACTGGCCAATCAGAAGTCATGGGTAAATCCATTTAAACACGGCCTTTCCTGCCCTAGCATCATTCATCTATCATACTCATTGTCATACTCAAAAAAAAAAATGTCCGCAAAAGAAACATACCAGGCTACGAAAAGAAAGAGGGGCTTTCTACTTTTGTGGAAGCAACAATACTCCTGGGTGGAAAATGTGAGCAATGCGTAAGCGTGTTCTATGTGTTCAATCCATACAGAGTCTGACCTGCGTTCAGCGTCTCTGTCCACAGGAGCAGCTGTCTGTCAGCTGCAGCTCATGGGGAGCTGAGAGGACAGCGGCTGGCTGGCTGGCTAACTCGCCTTCACCAGGCTGACTGACAGCAGAAATGTACTGAACCAAAATAGTTTTCATGTCGGCTCCATGGGAAGAAATCAACTGTGTTTGTATTTATTGATTCATTGATTTTATTTCCCCGCCCACCGTAGCGAGTTAGGGGAATCTGCCTGTAGTGAAACAGGCAAGCTCACAGACAGACTGGGAGCCTTGATTAATCTATGTAGATACCGTTAATAAGTTCAAAACACATATACAACGAGATATTAATATGACATAAACAGCTGTCTGTGCAAAGTACGCTTCACTAAACGTGACAGAAGTAGACTCGGACCGTAAAAACGTGCAGGGGGTCTCTGTGAGATGTGCATCACTCACCGAGTCAGTGTGGATTGATACGTTTAATAAAATGAAAGCGTATCTGCTCCATGAGACACGTGAGTGACGGACGGACGTCAAAAACGCTTCTAAAAACGCATCCTATGTGCCACGAAACGTATCGAGACGGACTAGAGGAACCGTCTCGATGTAAACACACTGACAAGGCTGCTCTTCATTAGCCTGGAGGGTCCAGACATGGAGCGGTTCAACTCCATGTCTGTAGTGGACAGGTGGCTCGCGGAAGCAGACAGAAGGAGCTCGGAGTGAAGACAAGCACACAAACAAATGTCATTATGTTCTTTCTCTCACTGTCCTATCTTATCGAGTACATTTCTGCAGATCTCTCGGCATTGTCTCAGTCCTTGACACAAGAGTTCATTATCAACATCATCCATATTCCCTAAAATGTTATTATCATAAATTATGTTCTCTTCTGTCTATGTATTTCATCGTCTCTGGCTTTTATACACATTTTCTAATCCAATATGTGCTTAACTTTATCAGTTGCATGTTTGTGTAATATATCAACATTACATATGCATAACTAAAGGAAAACAACCATATCTAAACTTAACTGTTGTAGGTATTATGTACACAATGAATAAATCATAAAATTACAGGGGGGAAAAAAGTTATTTCATTTTTTCGGCTGCCAGGCCAGTAAAACTCTGATCTACTGGCCAAGTGGGCCACTGGGGAAAAAATGATACATTGGACAGTGACGCAGCTCAAGTGTCCTCAGGCAAGACGCTGAATCCCTACAAACTCCGGAAAGGCTCCTCCATAGTTGACCCTGACCTCTGACCTTTGACCTCCATGTGAAGCAAGACATGAGAAAAATTTCTCTTTCAAGCATTCAGAGACATCAAATGATTCCTCAAGGATGCACACATTTACACGAACAAAGTGAACAAAACTCTGGGTTGTATAATTCTTGATGAAAAAATATTCACAAGGATTACGATTTTCTTTTATATATTCTTAAATATTCCTTCTGTAATCTCCTGCAACTATATGAGAGCCTGTCAGTTTGGGTTGTCAGCCAGCAATAATCTGCAACTTTCTGTGGCCTTTCCAGCTTTACTATACTGTACTTTGTGAAGATGTTTCAAGTGGTTGTAAAAATTAAAATGCTGTTACTGTTCAGTGTTGCAACTATGGAAAAAACACTGCTTGCAGAGTAGCTACAGTACATCCTGTTGAGTGTCATCATCGTCTTTGAATCAGCAAAACTTCCACACAACAGAATCTGACCCTCACGGGACAAGAGGAACCAATTCGTCACAAGTGAAGTTTAAAATAACATTAGTTTTCTCTTATTAAGACTTATTTTGTTCTTTGCTTTTGTTGTTCCTTTAAAAGGACAGGTTCACAATTTTTCATGTCTGTCTTGAAACGACACTCGGGTTTGTTTTGCTGTAATCATTTCTCCTGGTAATACTGACCATTCCTTTCTAATGCACTGCACTGCAATATCCACAGTCCTTCTGTGCAAAAAAGATTTAAAGCTAATATGAGGCTTCATCAATCCAAATTAGTCAAATCAAGTGGATATCTTTTGAAACGTACAGCCTTTTTAGGACAAATTTCCCTTTTTCTTACAGTCCCTCCACTGCAGCTCAACAAGGAAACGCTGTCGGGGAAACACAAAGAGGGAAATTTCTACCAAACGGACCAACTTTGTCTAACTCACTGCTGAAGCCTTTTAAGACCCACTTGAAAAATTGTAACCCTATCATTAAAAGTTTTTTTATTTTCACTGTAGTATGTTTTTAACAGATTTGTTTTTCTTTCCGAACCCTCTGCTTTTGCAAAGTTAGCCATGAGGTATAATATAGTCTCGTCATTTATTGATGCAACTTTGCAAGTTAGCAACGCTTAGTTTAATGCAACACATTCTACCTTTCTGCTACAAATATGGTAGAATCATCATACCTAAAAGACATATAAATGGAAATTCTGATTTGAATATGATTATTATTGCTACCTTAATGACTTCTGGTCAGCTGGTAACTCCAGTTGTTAAGAGAAACAGCAAAAAATTGATTCCCAATACTTTTAATTGATAACTGTCCCTGCCCAACTGTCCTTGTGCGAGACACCATCTTCTACCTGCTTTTATGTGTGCCACTTCAAAACTCTCCCACACATTTGACCTTGCTGTTAAAATGTAAACAGTGTTTATGTGTGTGTGTGTGTGTGTGTGTGTGTCTCAGGCAGGTGCACAAAGAATTAAATACCTAAAGACTGTGGTTGTTCTCTGTAAAAAAAAAAGAAAAAAAAGAAAGAAGTGGCAGCAGCGCCCGTATGTCACTTACATAGTCATGGAAGGCCTTGGCCTCACTCGAGTGCTCGCATGTCTCCCGTCGGTCTGGAGCTGCACAATACAAGTCCCAGAATACACTGAAATGGAGGAGGGGGGAGAGGAGGTCAGAGGTTACCAAACAGAGCAATACAAGCAAATGTGCGACAGCTATTCATAACCCATTCACACACACTCACTATCTCACTAGCGCTCTTAAACTGCCTCTTACACACTTGAGCATCATTGTAAGAGGGACACAATGGTAGTGTCACCCCCTCAATCAACCTCTCACTCACTCAAAACACACACACACACACGTATTACACCACATACACATGTATTAGCAATACTTGCATGAACCTTTCATTCACTGCGTCTGTTTCTTAAACTGTTACACTGACTGAACCACACAGATAAATGTAACATCCTAAACAAAATCCCTAAAAAAACCTGCTTACACAAGTGATGTCTGACTTGTAAACAGCCATTTGTTCATTATTTGGTGCTATATAGATAAACTATTTCCATACACGCTTCTGTTTGAGTCTATTTGGTCAGCCAAAGTGGAAAATCACAAAGTCACACACACGTAACCACAACTCTAACCACTTGTGTGATACCTGTCTAAGAGGTCCTAATTGGATCAGTCTTTGTGTATCAATTTAGTGAAAGTAAACCAAGTGAAACAGGGACACAGTTAATGAGAAGACTAATCACACTTCACATGTTGTGGCAATTCGCAACGCACGCAGACATGTTGAATCCCAAAACATCTGGATTTTTTTTTCATACACTTGTGCACTTCATAGGACAAGATGGAATCTCCAACTCATTGTTAACTCTGAGTCTGAGATATTTGAGCGCATAAGTGGAATTTATGGATATTTTGATCTGAGAAGTCGACATATTCTCCGAGAGTTCAGAGAGTACTATCAGCTACAGAGCTGCACGGCTGATAAGCATGTCAGTGTGTTGTTCAAGGATGCATCAACTCTGTGTTTGCTCACAGTTCAAGGTGAAGTGTGCATCAATGAAAGAAAAAAAAAAAAAACGGCTTTGCTTTAAGCTGTACTATCTAAGCATGAGCCTATACGAGACAACATAACTTTAATTATATTTCTTATATGTGCAAAGAGAGAACCTCTAGATTTAAGTCCTTAATTGAACAAGGGATCAAACTTACTTAGAGTTACCCCAGCTTGTATGCTTTCAAATTATTATTCTGTTCATTCATTTTCTTTTTACTAAAACATGTCCTTGGTCTCATAATGCTGATGGTGCTCAATAGGCCCGATCTTCATTCTTCTGAGTCAGCAGAGCCACCCCCCGAGGTGAAGAGTTACACTAGATACTGTACTTTTTTTAAGACCATTTAAGGGTATATTTACAAGTCCGTAATTTTACATCCGCTGGTTTTTAAATATTTGTTCCTTTGTAATATGTACAGTACTAATTTCCTACTGAAGTGTCCTTCAGCGACACAGTGAATCCATTCGATTCGTTATCATAGTATAAACAATACTTTTTGTACTTTCCATGTTTTAGACGAGAGTGGTGAAGATCATGTGATCCACACATGCAATAAAACATTAATGCAAATTCAGCTAGACATTTTTATTCACTTATTTTTAAAATGTTATGATAATTTCTTCAAATTTAAGGTGCTTTAGCTTTCATATCTTGTGTAATGAGTCGTTTAAGGCATGTAAGACATGTAAAATCTAGTGTAAAGCAGACACACTTTTAATTGAGTAAAACAATGTAGAAGCCTCTTGGTTCAGCTCGGACTCTTCCTTCGTCTTCAAGAGTCTAAAATGAGGGCATGAAACAGGCTCTACTTGCGTCAAACTTCATAACAATTAGCTAAAGGTGAAGGATTTAGTATCATTATGTTGGAACTAGAGCTGCAACAAATACAGTTTTCAAATTCCAGCTTCTGAAATGTGAATATTTGTCTTCTATGATAACAAACTGCGTATCTTTGGTTTTAGACTATTAATCTCTTCTTTAAGCTCTTTAGGAATTATGAACATTCTTCATCATTTCCAGACATTTGACTAATCCATCACTTAAGAAAATAATCAATAATGAAAATAATGTTTAGTTGCAGCTATTCCTCAGCAATGATCATTCAGGGCATTTAGATAAATTGGGTCCTCAGGAAGCAGCTTCATACACTGTATCTCATACAGATGTCATGATATGAGACTAGATATTGTGATATGGCATAAGTGTTGTCTTTTCCTGGTTTTAAAGGCTGAATTACAGTAAAGTGATGTAATTTTCCGAACTTAGCAGACTGTTCTAGCTCTTCTATTATTTTCCTTTTCCTGTTAAGTCATTATATCCACATTACTGGTGATTATTTATCAAAAATCTCATTGTGTAAATATTTTGTGAAAGCATCGATAGTCATCCCTACAATATTGTTGCAATATCACTAGAGGTGTTTGGTCAAAAATATTGTGATATTTGATTTTGTCCACATCGCCCAGTCCTAACTGCATCACTAACAGACTTCAAATATGCCAGCCTGGATTTAAAAAATATGGTAGTAGGTAGGGGAGAAATCTGATAACTGACGAACTGCGTGTGAACAGTGGATGTGGGTTTTACAGTAATATGTTTAGTGCGGATGTAAAGGTGTGCGAAATCCTGGCTTATCCTGATTTCTCCCGGTAATCAGGTTTCATGTGTGCATGTAAACAGAGCGAATGTGAACTACGGGTGACAGCGACGTCCAAAAAACAAGTGAAATTGCTGATTGGTGCTTAAGGTGTTGACCCTAAAAGGTCAAATCTTAGCCAGGGGCAGAAATGACGGGGGGGAGAGCGGAGGGAGAGGTGACACAAAGGAAGCTGGAATGCAACGGGTTAATCTGCTAAGAATCCCTCTCCCACGTGAACAAAGGAGAAAAGTGGGAGGTGGGGGGCACACAAAGGGTGACGAGAGGGTGAGGAGGAGGAGGGGGAATATAGGGGGTGGGGGGCATTCTCTAACCATCTGGATCTATTGTTTCAGGGACGGGGGTGTAGGATGGAAAACTGGAGGAGGGGAGAGGGTAGAAGACGGGGAGGGAGGGGGTCACGCCCTCGGTGAGTCTGGTCAACCCCAAGGCTGTGACTGTGCAAGACCTCCCACCCATGAAAGTCATTTTTAATCATTCAATCACAGCTAAGTTTTTTTTTTAAAGCCACGTGAATATCTGTTGCTTATGTTTACATACGTGAGTTTTATATATTCAAATTTGAATTATGGCTCTTTTAAAAGCCTTTAGACCATGAAAGTGCAATCGAAGCTACTGTTTATGAATATGACAGTTATTACGATAAAAATTTTCATATCAGTTGATATCAATTATTATCACAATAAATGTCAAATTATTATTTTTTTTCCCACTTTAAAGGCTGATTTTTGCTCCTCAGTGAAAGTTGAAGAAACCAGATGATTAAATTGTGGTTTTAAACTATTCTTTATGGTCATAACATTTCACAAATCTGAGGTAAGACATTCAAAACAATTACAATGATTTAATCTTTTTGTCAACATCAAAATGTGCATGAATAAAATTAAGTAAAATCCTTTTTCAGTCCTGTTTCCTCGACAAAATATTGATAGAAAAATTAAAGTGCAGTTTGATACAGCAACACGTGTAAGATGGCTCAGACTGCAAAGTTAGTTACATGTCCAGTAATCACACAATAATGTGAGCATTTCAATTCCAACTAATTTATACAACTGAAAACAACCACAGCACAGAGCCTACAGAAATCACCTCTGCCCAGATGAAGCTGTGACCAGATGTGAGGAGGTAAGAGTATCGTCTCATTTCCAGTTGCTGGTGTTTCTGTGCCACTGGTAGCGTTCTCGCTGTTCTCAACCCAGTTCATTTTGCTATATTCTTCATTACTGCGGCTAATTACCCCCTGTACATTTAACCATACATGAGTTCTGCTCAAGCACTCACAGCTCTCTCCTTCTTTTAGCGACTTTCTCGCTAATCCCACAGTTGTTTACACGCCATTTAGATCTGCTAGTAACTTTAGCAGCTATGGCTTCTCTCTCTCTCTCCCTCTCGCTATCTCTTGCTCGGTGTATGTTATGTTTAGCTATTCTTCTGCCTACTTTAGTGATAATGGTACATGTAATAAATGTAGTTTATTTGCCATGATAGAGGTGAGGCTCAGTGAATTAGAAGTGCGGCTCTGCACCATGGAAACACAGTCGTCATTAACTGCTGTAGTTTGCCAGCCCCTGGCAGCCGGTGCAAAATCAGTTTAATAGTATCTAACGTTTATGGAACATTTGTTATATTTCTATCGTGGAAAATTATATTGATATAATTATAGTTATCGTTTTATCGCCCAGCCCTAATGACAGTAATGAATTATGTAAGGTCAGGATGGACACTGGAGCCCTATCAGTGAATATGTGTGTGTGTGTAGGGGAAAGGAGGGGCTGATACACAGCAAGCACATTTTGAGACATGAACTCTAAAAACTGTTTACACGCCCAAGCAAATACAATGGAACGGCTTATCAAAACAAACAAGAGAAAAGCAACCGCTCCTACTGGAAAAAGTGAAAGTGACACTTACCACCACCACGAATGGAGAAATCCAGGGGGCTCCCCTAATGTAATATTCTTCTCCCATCGAATCTGGGGAAGAGAGGAGAGAGGAGAAGAGAGGAGAGAGGAGAGGAGAGGAGAGAAGTCACTTGTGGCCACTAGAGAGAGGATTATGTCTGCAGATCCAGGGGTTAAGAACATATAATCAGTCAGTCTCAAACTGTCAGTGGCCTCGGACGTGATGATAGGCATCTTTCTAGCTCTGAACTTCTCCATCTTCCTGACTTTCTTCCCTCTCTGTCCTGTTCCTCTTCTTACATGTGAAGTCTTGTTATGACTCCAGAGAGAAACTCAAATCATATACTCTTTCATTCACTCACTGTTAGCCTGTCTGCATCACAGGGGCTTGGTAAAGTCTATATAACATCTACAATGTCCACAACAACTGGACAGTGCTGAACTAATGCTACAATTGGAGGCTGCAGCGGTTGTTTTTACACTAAAGATTCACCGTGGTGGACAGTGAGCAGGATCTGGTGTAACTTTATAGAATTTGTTTATGAAAAACATATGCAACATCTTGCGCTCTGTAACCATATGTTGCATGTTTGCACTAACAATGTAGAGTTTATGTGGGAGGGCTAGAAGTTGTACATCCACTATCTATTATCTACTACAGCAGAGTTACAGTATCTACAGTTTTACTAACTAAGAATGGAGCAGTTTTACATTCACAAGTAATCAAGGCCCATGTTTCAGGTAACAAGAGTTTAATAAGGCCTTTTTTTTGGGATGTGGGTTTACTTGCTGATTATCGTCTTCACAAATGGCACAAAGAATGAGGGGACTTCAGAGTGGACAGTTTGAGTGCAGTGTTTTTATAAACTGGATAAGGTTAAAGATGCCATCTTACCTCAGACAGGAAGGTCTGTGCTGACTTCTGTGCTCCCACATGTAGCAGGTACTCGTACACATATAACGCTAACCTGAAAAGCAAAAGGAAAACAACGTTAGTAACCAAATTCAGTTTCTCACAACCACCATGGTGTCAGACTCTCCTGATTTGCAACCAGCATGCACACTACAAGTAGACTTTTCAACTAAATGGTCCCAGAAACCCATTGTAGGAACCAGGAAGCTAAACTCAAATCAGGAACAACTTTAAGGTCTAGAAGTCCAATCAGCGTATTCACAGTTTTTTGTGTTTTGTTTTTATTATGTCTGAGGAACTGTGAGGTTTGGGAAAATTAGACCAATAAATGATTAAAAAGCAGCCATGTAATTTGAGAGGTCTCACGAGAAAACACACAGTCACCACCTGGAATTTACTGTTGTGTGATTGTGATGTTTGAATGGATGTGGGGAAAAGAGGTGGAAAAAGAGATAAAAAGTACTTTTAAAATGTGTCCTTAAGCAAAGATAAATGAGATTTTTTTTCTGGTTCTTTGGCAACTTTAATAACCTTACTGAAACAATTAGCAAATAAAGGAAAAGGGTCTACACTGGTTTTCTTGTTGGTTGACTTTCTTTATCTTGTTTGTTTTTCTTAATTAGTAAGAAAGTCATCTGCATTACTACAATTTAAACATCAGTAACATTAAAGAATGCTCCTTCCTAATCTTCATATTGATACCAATAACAACCACTGCTTGCTTGCAGGCATAACGAATGCCATGTAAAAGATGCCATGAAGACATGAAGCCTGTGTTCAAACAGACTTGCCAGTCCTGGACTGCTTGTCCGTAAAGTACTACCTCAGGAACAGGGGCAATTCGGGGATCAGAAACCACAGACCAGGACCTATAACTGGCTTTATGTTCCTATGGTTGAAATACAGGTGAAGCTCCAGAGAACCTCTAAAAAGGTTTCTGGGTTCCTAGAAATTCCTCAAATCACAACAGAACCCAAAAAAACACTCACGGACCTGTAAAAACCTGACCTGAAAAATATTCTGCTCTGCCTGAACACACCACATACCGACAGAAATAGCAGCATACAACAGGCATTCCCAGTAATTCCAGCAATATTTAAAAAAAAAATAGAATTAAAAAAAAAAAAAACCTCTCCAGACTTTTTCAAATCGTTGCTATTATAACAGGCCAGCCACACTTGAAAATTGTAATCCACCAGGGTCTATTAACAGACACAAGAACCATGCTGTGGAGTGGGAAACCCCAATTGGCCTAACATTGTACTCCTAACTCCTTCACTTAGTCATGTTTAATAGGCTGTTAATGGACCATCAATCGACCGACTACGTGGATATGACAGTGCCCCGCGTGCACAGAGCAGACTTGACAGGCCAATAAGGTCCTAATGAGAAGGACAGTAGCTCAGTGTCATAGTCCCCATTATTAGTCGATGGACTGATCAATGAAACATGGTTTTGAGATAATCAGGCTGTTGTGCAGTTTGTTTTTAAGCACTGACAGCCCTTTTACTTATCCAATGCTGTCTTCTCTAGTACTAAGTGAAGATAATGTCTATTTTAGCCTGTTGGACACGAGTTGGGAGTGAACATGGGAAGTAGAGCCAGAACGATAAGTCAATTAATTGATCGACAGACAATTAATCAACTAGTCTGATAAGTAATTATTTTAGTCATTACAATACCTTCTTTTACAGTAAAAATGACAATTTTTCTGGTTCCAGCTTTTCTTTGTCATACATGATAGTAAACTGTGTATTTTTGGATTTTTGACTGTTGGTCAGACAAAACAAGACATCTGAACATGTCGCCTTTGACTCTGGAAAATGATAACTGTCATTTTTCACAATTTTCCAACATTTTTTTATAGACCAAACGATTAGTCGATTGATTGAGAAAATAATCAGCAGATAAACTGATCGTGAAAATATGGGGAACTCCATACAAGACGCATGAAAACTGAATTAATTTTATATAAAACAGTTTTTGAAGAGTGATCAGGTGTTCTTCGGATTTACTCTTTTAGGTTTTACTTTCATGGTACGTCTATTGTACTGTTTGTATTTTCTATGTATTGTTTATGCTTCGTACAAGTAAAGATGTATTTTTATTGCACTGTATATTTTTTTATGAAGGCCAATTTTAAAACATGTGTTGCAAATTAGCTTAGGCTATAAATGCTATAGTATGTGGCATTCAGTTAATCTTCTATGCTTATGTATATGACCCTATAAAAATAAACATGGATAAATAAAAGAGCACAGAGTAAATGTCCATATGTGGGATAGTAAAGCTCAGCACACTTTTCTGTGAGGGTCAAAGTTAAAACGCTCTCATGTTTAGTTAATATTTCTGTTAAATGCTCAGGAATCAAGCTCCAGATGAGGAGAGAAAACAAAATAGCAACAACAGCTGTGGTGTGTTACGATGTGCCCGACCTGCTCTTACTACTAATGGTATGCAAATGTTTAAAATATGCATTGTTAGTATGCAAATTAAGTCTGTAAAAAGATATGAATAGGCAAACAGACAGAAACTGTAGTATGGAGACTATGGTCGCTACATGATCATACCTTGTCCTTCACACAGAAATAACCCACTTGGGGGACGATTTCTAAACATCATCACAGCTGGAGGAGGCAGCAGCTGGCGGATTTAAATGTATGTTTCTGAAGAATTTTATGATTAAATGTGTTTTTAATCACAAAAGATCTAAACCAGAAACCAACAAAGTTCTCATCATGATCAGTCCTGCTTGGATTTGAAAGACTTGTGGTACGTGGTATAAGGGTACAATCAGCACTCCACATATTGATGAGTACAAATTTGATTTATTAAGTATTTGGTACTATAGAAAAGTAGAATTGTGATAATTATTAGAAGACATTTTCAAACCTGTGTTGTTAAGTCTGGTTGAACCGGACTCTGGTTCGTTTTCCCTCTTGGAACAATTCCTTTGGGCAGATCTGAACACTGCAATCATACTCGGATCAAAACAATGGTACCAAGACCCTTTAGGAGAAGTGGTCTTGGATTGGCACCAAACAAATTCTTTTGGCGTGGTGGTTCGTTTGCAGTGGGAACGTCTGACTCCAATCCAACCCAACTACTAGGCATTCAATGCAAGTTTGAACTAAACAGCTCCTGTAGCTAGGTCCACTTTGTCTACTGGGTTGCGGATGAGTGAAATCAACAGTTGCTAGCAGTTAGCCGTAGAGTGAATCAAGATCTGATCTGGACTAGCGCAACGAAGTATGTTGAATTTTTGGGATTTGGGCAGATAGTAGCTACTTCCTGTGTTTACATTCTTGCTGCTGCCCCAGACACAACCAACCAATGAGCAGAGTGAACGTTCTCACATGGCTTTTGGTGATGCATTTTGGTTTGCTTGGATTTTTTTGACCAAAAGAGAGAAAACACAACAACTTTACCAACTCATCAACTGATTCGGACCAGAATGGACAAACTGTAGGTTTGAAAACGGCTTTGACACAGCTGTAGGTTAATGAGTTTCCATCAGGTTCCCTTTACTTTTACACCAAGTCTCCAACCTCATCTATATTCATCTGCAAAATCTCAAAGCTTTTCACAAGTACACATCCTGAATTACAGAAAACACTACAGCCACCATGCATGCTCTCCAGCTGTCCATCTATACACCATTTCAGACCAGCACAGCAGATATATGAAGGGATCAGTGCAAGTCAGCTCATCTGGCGCCAAGACATTTCTTACAACTTGGGCTGAACATTGGGCTGCACACTGCTTTGGGCGAACAGGTTTTTGTGTTATGGATTGAAATTGCATTTCAAGTTTCAGAAGTTTCAAGAACATCAAAGTGACTTCGTTATTATTTAAAAGAGAGAAGGCGTTAGAGATGAAGAGATCACGCAATGGAACGGTAAGCAGAAACTGAAACTTTACTTAGTAATTATGTAATTCTTTTTAATTCTACAGTTTATCTGTAACATGCATCAAAACACAGTTGCAGACTTGACTCTCGGTGAACAATGATGAGCACAGATTCACCTGTGATCCAATTTTTATTGTATAAATGGGTCAACTGCAGGTTGACCATACATTCAGTAGACCTGCCATCTTCTGTATAAAAGGGATAATGGTTTTGATGTGCAGTACGTGCGCGTGTGTCTGTGTATGCACAGCCGGCTGTCTGCTAGGACGGTAATAAATAGCTGAGGGTGTTCACCTCTTGCAGATTGTCACCAAGATAAGAAAACATACATGCGCAGACACACATCCAGATGGAACAAACAAACAGTGCAGAAGTGGCCTTTAATGCTAAACTTTCTAATGATCAGAGTTAATAATATTAAACTTTTTACATCTATCATACTACACTCAACAGTGACATCCTGACTGCATCTGCTTGCTTAATTAAGCACAGGTAGCAGGACAAATAGGTTGTTGTACAAATGACCGATACTCTTCAGAGGCTAAAGACTCTTCTTCTGCTAAGGGAGTCACAAAGCGCACGCAAACACACACACACACACACACACACACACACACACGACCACTTTAGCTAGGGGAATCTGACCACTTTCGGAGGCTCCTGGCAATTTGTAGGTCACAAAGCTCTCTGTGACCGCTGGTGTAGAGTGTAAGTCGCTGCCACTTGCAGGTCAGTCTCGTATTGGGCCACACACACACACACACACCTGCACAGCACACACAAATACACACACACACACACACACACAGATCATGGAGCATTTTACCTCAAGCACTTTGCTGTTTACTAATCACACTTGAACACCTACAGACTCTTATCATCCATACTGATTCTAACTGTTTTGAAACGATTGGGAAAACGCTCACAGGAATCTTTAGAGTACATTAAATGCTTCAAATATTGATATTGTTTGCATATCCCTGTACGCTACAGTTTTACTTGCTTTTTTTAATACATGTACAAGCCTTCTATAGGAAGTTGACTTGTAGGGAATAGTTAAGGACTTGGTCTTATGTCTAGGGAAAGGAGGATCACACTGCAGATCTCCCCCCAAGAGGCCTTCAATGAAATTTTTATGTGTGGTGTGTGTGTATGTGTGTTTTTGTGTGGGTTGCGAAAGGGGCTGCGTGTGTGTGCACCTGGCATACTGCATTATTAAAGCTCAGAAGCTAGCTCATAGAAAAGGAAGAGAAGTTTGAGGAGGAGGAGGAGGAGGAGGAGGAGGAGGAGGAGAAGGCGCTGACGACAACTGGGAGAGGGAGAAGCTATAGAATAGTGGAGTACAAGGAGAGGAGGAAAATTAGTTTTGACTGGAGCATAAGAGGGGGCATGCCCCACTTTTATGGAGGAGGAAACAGTAGGTGGTGCAGGGGGTCAGAGGAAACGTCAAGTCATGATTTAGAGGAAAAGAGGACAGCGGTGTAGGGCTAACAATTAATCAAAAATATTATTGAAATCACAATAAGTGCGTTATCCAAATCGTAGGAGCTGCATTTTTTTGGATAAAAAAAAAAAGTCACAACATACCATTATAAATGAAGTATTGTGGTGCTACAGAGAGCCTACAAATCATATTCTCCAGATGTAAGGGAACATGCTTGTTTGGTACAGACCCCAGCAAAAAAAAAAAAAAAAAAAAAAAAACACATAATTTTTTCAGTGAAAATGAAATGCAAACTTACCATTCCCATTAAAATCATGACTCATATTGCAACATCGGTAAAAATAATGTTCTTTTTATGCATACTGTTCAGCCCTATAGCTGTGTTTATTTTTGTGAAATGTGAAATTATACTCAGCAGGCAGGTAGAAAACCTAAAAGATTACTCCAGCAACGGGTATTTCCTTGTTTTTAAGGTTGGTTTTATGGCCCGGCAGCACCAAAGTTTTACTCCACACTGTTGAAACGACACTCAACTCACTTCTGATTTCACCCTCATCGTCTCGCATGCTGAAACCAAATTTTCGTCCTCCATCACACCATGTGAGGTAACCTCCTGACCTCCCTGTCCGCCGTTCTCCCTTGCATTCTGAGATGGGACATCGGTGCTTGCGTACGCTTAATCCCATAAAGTGAGAAATCTCCCTGATGTACATGACCGGCACACCTGACATCCAGCCCGAGGCTCCCGACAAAACCCCGTCTTTAAACATGGATGAGTCTGCCCACCAGATCCCCCTCTCTCTCTCTCTTCTGTCTCTTTTCTTTCTCTTCTGTCTCTCTCAACTCTGACGCAAAGCTGAGAGCAGCTGTTTCAGTCTGTCTCAATAATTCAACACTTGAGCGAAGGGATGAGGAGCAGCAAAAGGATGGGAAGCGAGAGTTAGGAGACAGATGAAGAAAGACGTGAGAAGAGAGCGATGCATGATGAGAGAATAAAGAATATGGTTTCACAACAGAGCAAAAGGAGGGGGTGGGGGGTGAGCTTAAGGTAATGAGGCGCCTGCTCATCTTAACAAAAACATACATGTGAGTCTGACATTTCTGTCCCATTTCAGATCCCACCCCAACCTGCTGACTGGTCCAGGGAGTCAGAGTGAGCATGTGCTGGTGTGTACAACCCATCCACTGTGAGGAATAAAGCCATAAACGTATATTTACCTCCAGGTTGTGCAACTGAACAGGAGCTATCATAAACCATTAACACATCGCAGGGCTCTAAAACAATCAAATCTGACAAAGTTTAATGAAAACACATGCAGGTCTTGGTTGGCTTTGTTACCAGCGACTATCAGCAAAGGAAGTTGGAGCTGATCAATCTATAAATACCGGCTTCTATTTCACAACTAATGCAACGATGTTTGTTGGATTTATATTCCAGATTAATTTGAAATCTCTGCTGATTGTTGGAACTGTTGGTAACCGTGCGGCATGCATCTCCTGAGCGAACAACAGGCATCGAGACGGTGGCATGCAGACAAAGGGATTGGAGGGCTACTGCTGCCCAAGCTAACACCACCTAAGTTTCCTGACAAAATGAGCCAACTGAGAAGCCTCTCTTTTGGGGTCTGCTACAGAAAGCGGTGGCGGCAATTACAAGCAAGTTTATCCGCAGCACTCGTTCGCACAACTCGGGGAGGGGGGTGACTGAAGAAAAAAATCTGTACGGGCCACAAAAGTTATGAGGCGCAGCTCCTACTCTTGCGCGGAGACGGTAGCGGCGGCTCTCCGCTCACCGAACGCACTCACATGGATACAATGTAGCCAGCTCGTTCGGAGACAGAGCACCGCCGTGGAACGTGGAAGCATTCTAGAACGCGTCCCTGCGCAATTTTTGTAACAAAGCTCCAAACAGCTGTATTCTATTTTTACCTGCTGCTTGAGCGGGGCGACACAAAAGCCAGCTAGCTACAATGCACAGCGTCACTACCAAATGCATTGTTCCTCTCACTGGGGCGAGATGGAAGTAAAGTGGGATCTCCC
Organism: Thunnus albacares; assembly: GCF_914725855.1. Classification (NCBI taxonomy): domain Eukaryota; kingdom Metazoa; phylum Chordata; class Actinopteri; order Scombriformes; family Scombridae; genus Thunnus; species Thunnus albacares. The sequence goes on from NC_058120.1 coordinate 19,414,950, forward strand.
CCATCCACAATGCTCCTCACAGACAATTCAACCGCGAGTGCACATTTATGCATTATTACTTGGAAACACGTGCAGAAACACTCCCTCCCCCTTTTGTAGAAGCGGTGCAACTTTAGTCGCTTAAAAACCGCCACTCTCTTGGAAAGAAACAAGAAAAGACAAGAGTGAAACTGGCAGTGGAGTGTAGCTAGCTGCCTTGGGCTAACTTAGCAGCCATGCCTGTGTTAAGTTAAAGGATGCAGGAGGCACCAATACACGCAAAGTGGCGAACATAATAAATCAACTAACACAGCATCACTTTTTGTAGCTTGTATGTGAACAAAAAGAGCTGGCTGAACATGCGTTCCCCCGCTGAAGTGCCTGAGCAGCCTCTCACATCAGTTAGCAAGTTTAGCCACCTAGCACAGTCTTCTTGGCTGGATCTCTGTTGTGACAGTGCAATAATGTACTTACTTTTCTCTCGCTTGGCTATCGGAGGGGACCACAGCTCCTTTACCCTTGCCGTACATCTTGGAGGCTGTTCTGATACTTTATTTTATCCCACTCGACACCTGTCAAAGAAAGCTACCAGGAAAACCTACTATCTCCATAGCTACCCAGTTAGTGTTGTCTCCCTATCTCTCCCTTGCGCTCTCTTTGCTCCGGTTTCCTTTTTTTTCTACATCCCCAACATTGCCCACAAATCAGGCAGGGTTTCAGCCGGGGGGAACTTGAAACAGTCCACTGGTGGAGGTTTTTTTTTTTCAATCGCTGTTCCTGGATTCAGCTCACGCCCCCCCTGTTGTGAGATGGTGGGGGCTTCTTAAAGGCACAGTGTCTCAGTTTTTGTCGACTTCGCTCAAGTTCAAGTGCTCTTCTGGAGGCCTTCAAGTTCAGGCTTTACATTACATTTGAGTTTATGTTTAATACCAAATTGTCACTGCTAATCGCTATTAACGTTTTAACACTCTGTTTGAGTTTAAATGATACATTTCATTGCTTAATTTCTGTCCTAATGTCACACCATAAGGGCACTTGAGTGGCCCAAATGTCCCCCCTGGTTTAGCCTGTGTGCCCCCAAAGTGCTCCTGTGTTTAAAAGCCCAAGTACCTGTCCTGCAGTGTGGGCAACCGTGAATTTTAACATGCACAGAAGAGGTGCCTTTTATTAATTTTCACCCCTGACCCTTCAATAGTCCATGCACACCACTGATAGAAGTTATTAAATTACCTGATTACATAACAGTAAATAGGATAGGCCCCAGTACTTTCATTGTTTTTATATTTGTCTATCATTAAATTTATAAGAACAGCTGCTGAAAGCACAGATTTCATTCTGGAGTCACAAAAATATATCTATTTTAGGTTTTCTTGGAAGAAGAATTATAAGTTTTAGGATGTATAGCAGCCACCTTCAGTCAAACTGAACAATATGGATGAAAAGACCACTCTGTTTGTCTATATTGTTCCTTTTTTGTACTTCCTTATTGACTTGTAATCATTTGAAACTTTTGTCAAAGCGGTTACATCTAGTTTTCACAGTTTCCTTTGTGGCTCCGAAGGTTTCTGTTTTTACTGAAGAACAGAAGATCAGTTCTTGATTTTAAGATGGACTTACCTTTTACCTAATGTAAATGTACCAATTTAATTCAAACTATAAACATACACATTGATTATTTGATTAATCAACAGTAATAAGGTCATAACAAAAAAACAAAAAAACAATCAGAAGCAATAATGAATTAATAAAAGATTTCTTTTGGTGCACTCTCTGTGAGATACACATGTACATTAAAGGTGCTTGTTTAGTTACCTCAGTGTATAAAAATTAACAGAATAATTCAATTCTCAATATGTCAGCCACTCCCAAACAATTTCTAAAAATCACATTCTGCTCTGCTACACCCTTCTGGTACTTTGTTAATGTTATGTTCAGTAGAATCAACTGTTAAATCAAGACTACAATAATACAGGGTGATACAGCTATTGTACATGTACTAATTTAGTGTCTAGGTATGCTGTTGGCACTTCGTAGCTATGTGTAAGTCTGTGTCATGTCCCTTTAAGAGTGTGTAGAGGGCAGTTGCAGAGTTTGTGTGTGCATATGTGTGTGTATATGTGTGTAAGGCAGGGACAGGCAGTGTGTTCTGTTTTCGTGCTACTAGCTGTGGGAAGGGCACAGCTGACTGTCTGTGTGCATGTGTGTTTGTGTGCACGCTGGTGCATGTGTGTGTGTGTGTGTGTGTGGAGACAAGCGCATGTATGTGTGTGTGTGTGTGTGTGTGTGTGTGTGTGTGTGTGAGAGAGAGAGAGAGAGAGAGAGACAGAGAGAAACAGAGAGAGAGAGAGGGGAAGAGAGAGAGAAAATACATTTCTGTATGTGTGCGGTAGGGCACACAAACACCTCATGATGAGCCGACATAATATAAAAGAACAGATGAATAACAGAGTAAGAAAATAGATAACGAACAGGAGTAAAGAGCATCATATTTATAAATGGCAAGAACTGTCCTTGGCAAACTACTATATGTAACATATAGCAGCACAGATGCACTGAAAAATGCAATAGATATAAATAAATGTGATATTACAAGTGATGTACAGTACATGTTACACAATACGTAGGCCTACAAAATATGTACAAAATGTGTTTCAGACTACATTCACACTAGGCCAGCTACATTTAAAAAAAAAGTAGAAGCATGAAATGCTTCCACAATAACATTTTTGTAAAGATTTCCATCCACACTGAAATGCATAAACAATGGGAAAATCTCTTCTTCTTTGTCCTGTTTTGGTCGGCAAACAACCAAACTGTGCATCACAGCCAGCAGCAAGGCGTGGGACAGACACAGCCTGGTTATACTCTGTCCAGTCTAAGCTGGTTAAACCTCCGTTCAGTCCCCTTCTGCTCTCCAACCTCCTCTATATTATTTTTTAAATACAGCTGAACTCACATTTTAGTTGCTCTCGTTTACATATTTTTCTGTTTCTTGTGTCAGATAACTGAACAAGTTTACATAGTGATTTCTGGCTCAGTAATACAGTAATTCTTATACTACTACACCAATATATCAAATATTATGATCTAAAAGTCTGCCCAAATTAACACAAATGCATCCTAATAACAGCGGCTGTATTTTGTAATATGTGGTACACAGACTGATTCAAAATAAGGGATTAAGGAAGGTTAGAGGCGACAGAAGGTTGTCCTCTTAACTTTGCTGCCACACAGCCCTCGACCAAGCCTGCGTCATAATTTTCTAAGAGCTCAGTTTTCCCCGACAACACACTCCACTCAGGAGACTGTTTTCAAAAGCTCAGTTTCCAGGTGTGAAAATGCCGATTTCGTGTGGACGAAGGGATAAAATGCAAACCAAAGGAGGCATTTTCAAATTTAGCCGGCTTGATGTGGACAAGAGAGAAGGAGAGAGAGTGATGGTGAAGGTATCTTTTAAACTCTCGAACACAAACTCTCCCATTATTATTATTAGTCTTTATTTAACAAGGACCATGCACAAAAACATTAATCTCAAAATGAGAAGAGATGATTTATGCCAGATTTAGCTGTTAGCTAATTTCCATCTGCACTGTCTCATCATAGCACCGGTATCAATCCAAGATCCCAATGATCCCCAGGATAACTGGCTCTTCCTCCTTTCGCGCCGAATAAACACAAGCACCATCATTGTGTACTTTCTCTTTCTCTCTGTTTCCTCTGTTTTATCAAATGCATATGAGCAGGTTGTTTTTGTTTCATTCACATGCTTCATTTCTGTCCATCCAACTTTCCATCCTTCCATTTAACCACACAACAGTTTTTCCAGGTGCATGATAATTATCCTATTTGTCCAATACTTTAGCCATTAGTATCATGTTCGGTACAATGATTCTTAAATGTACAATCATTTTGACATCGTAGTTTAAAGGGGACATGTCATGCACATTTCCAGGTCTATATTTTTATTCAAGGCCTCTACTGGAATATCTTTGTATGATTTACAGTTAAAAAAAAACTCTGTATTTATGTTATACTGGCCCTTAAAGCAGCCCCTCAGCTCAGCCTCTTTCTGAAACAGGCCGTTTTAGCTCCTGTCTCTTTAAGGCCTCCCTCCTGATTAGCCCACTCTGTTCTGATTGGTCAGCTCCTGGAACGCTCCTCACCAGACACCCATACATGTTCAAGCCCGAATCTGATCCAGAATATGCAAGTGGACATGAACAACTCATGGAACAACCTTAGCAACAAAGGCTTCAGAACGGATGGCCATTTGTGGGCATGTGCAAACAATCTGATGTCATCACGAGTAGGAAGTAGATGTAACTTTGCAAACACAGAGTTCAGAGCAGGATGAAGCCCTGGCTTTTGACTTTCAGGAACCTTTTTTACATACTGTACAATCACCTCTAATTTAGTAACTTTGACCCTTTTTAACATAGATGTTGTTAAAAACAACAGAAAATCACAAAAAGCGTGATATGTCCCCTTTAAGTTTCAGATTTTTCCATGATAATGAAATGATATGGAGCTAGTTTGAAACCATCCTGATTATACATCTAACATTAATGGTCAGTCATGTACTAAAGAAAACCCTGACCCTGAATCTGCCATCTAATTACATCTCTGCAGATCTCATGAGGCAGCCACTCTTGCCACTCACAAGCTCTTATAAACCCTTTGTGACTGTATTTCAAAACACTTTTTAATTTAAGTTTCATACTGTTTCATTTTGTATGGTTATCTTTAAGCTTTTACACCTTGGATGCACATTGTGTCCTCATCTTTGGCACAGATTTATATACTGTGAGTTGTAAACACAGTTTTTGATACTCTGGATTTAAATGTATGATAGTTTTCCCTGAAATATAATCATTTTGTCGTCTTAGTTTTCAGCACCTGGCAATATTGCCCTCCAAACTTACAAAGTGTTATCATCCCCCCTCTCCATCCCATCCTTTCTCCATCCCTCTCTTGTGTCTCCCTCTGGTATCTCTCTCTCCATTTCGCCTCATCACTCCCTTCTTCCTCTTCTTCCACATCGTCGTCCTCTCCTCTGACCCACTTTCCTGCCTTCTCTCCACTATCTCCCTCTGTTCTTTTTCGTGCACCCACATCCTTCATCTCTATCTCTGTCTCCATTCTCCTCCCCCTTCCCCTTTTTTCCTCTTGCCTGTATTCATGCTTCTCCACCCTTCTTCTTTTCCATGCTGTTTCTTCTGACTCTTCATCTCTCTTCTTCATTTCTCCCTGTCCTTACACCTTCTTCTGCACCCTCACTCTTCTTCTACCTGCATCTCAATCCCTCCATTCTCACTCAGCCTCATTCAATATTCTCTGCTCCACGTTCTCTCTCTCTTCTCTCAGCCTTTGTCCATCTTCTGCATTCTTCTTCTTCTCCTTCTCTCTCATCATCTACCTTCTCCCTTGCACCCTCCTCCTCCGTTTTCTTTTCTACATCTGTCCTTCCCTCCTCCTCTCCTCTGCCCCTCCCACCTCCTCCCTTCTCCTCCTTTCTCCTTCCACCATGAGTCATTTCATGCTCTCTGTGCTCCCCTCACTACACCACAGAGCCACTCAGGACAGACATTCATCAGTGGCCTGAGATGATAGATGCTGCTCACCACAGCTCCAGCAGCCAGTTAGCCCGGGATGATGCCTTATGCATACAGATATCACCTGGCTGTAGTCTACCGCTTCAACCAGAATCGAATACACACATATACGCTCAAGTTTATACATGTACACTTGCAGCGCTGCTTGGTGTCTAAGACTGGCTCCGTGTGGAAAGAGAAAGTTTGGTGCATGTAAGAATGCATTGATAAGTATATTTACACATTAATAAAGTGTGTAAAAGTGTGTGTGCAATAGTGTTTGGATGGATTTTGTGTGTGTGTGTACATATGTGTGTGTGTGTGCTGTAGATTGTTAGGTATGTAAATTCCAGGGGAGTTAGGTTAATTGGGTCTGAAAAAGAGGTGGGTGTGTCTCTCTCCTCTATGACAAGCTTATTTACATAGCAAAGCTGTAATTACCCTAACGAAGCCCCTATCCTATCAGGGAGTGCACACACACACACACACACACAAACACACACACACACACACACACACACACACATATATATATATACACATACACACACATATACACGCATGTGCAATCCCCAAACAGGTTTGAACTCAATCATGCCAAACCTGTATTTTTCATCACTCCAGATCCCTCTCAGAAGTATTCCATTGACATGTTCATTTCTAATTGAATGGCATCCTTTAGAGCACCAATCAGTCGGTTTGTTGGAATTTTTCTATCAGAGCTCATTGGCTTCTAAGAGAGATGTGGGACCCGTTCCAGCACTTAGCAATCACTTCCTTCCTTCTCCCCCCTCTGTATTCTTTTGTAAAAACGGTCTTTTACTTTGTGAGAAATGGGTAATATAGGGGAAAAAAAGAGAAAAGATTTGCTTTTTGTCATATCAATTTAAAATCAAAATTGTAAATGATTGTTTCATAAAATGAGAAGATGTAACTTATATTCTCCATGTAGTGAGGCATGTTCAAACAAAGTTCACCCACAAACTGTTGATGGTTTGCTGTGATCAGTGTGTTATTTTTGGATAGTGATATTTCTGTGGTTCTCAACCTGGGGGGTGGCCCCCCAAGTGGTTGAGAGGTTGAGAGATAACTAAAAGAGGATAGGATGCAGATGAAACCCTCTTTCTGTTATGCAAATGTATGGTCTTGTGAAACACTCTTCTTTAACACTCTAAAAATTATTCAGATAAAACATGAAAAAGAATCATTCTTTTCTTGAACTAATCACAACTTGTACAACCTGTGACGATGGGTCACAAGTTTAGACATTGCTTTGTTCATTAAACAGAAAGGTTGGGAACCACTGCAATATTTCATCTAGTGATTTCCTACATTTCCCAGAATACTTTTTGCCAATATGTAGATAGTGTGATTGAATTAATTCATTTCAGCAGAAAGAGAATAGCAATAAATAAGGCTGTTCTGCTGAGGTTAGTTTCACTGGAGAAAATAATATCTCTACATCTTCTACGATGGATTTCTTCGTGTATGAACATTGAGTATTGGTGGAAGACAGTGAGTGAAGACATTTTCCAGTTGCAAGATAATCTAAGCGGTTGAGAGACAACTGAAAGGGGATACGAGGTGGTTGAAACCCTATTTCTGTTTGAAATTTGTTATTTTCTGAATGTCTTTTTTTTCTCATGAAAAAATAATTCTTTGGTTGAACTAATCACAACCATTGTAATATTTCCTCCAGTGATTTCCTACATTTCCCAGAATGCTTTTTGCCAACCAACAGTTAAAGTGATTGAATTAGCCAAATTCAGTCCATGTGGCAAGAGCAATAGCAAAAAAACAATGGCAAGAAAACAATTCTTTTCCATTTAACAGAATGCCATGGCACCTTTTCTACTGCCATCTCCATACAATGGAGGTAAATTGAATTTCGTTCAACAGAAACGTCACTGTCAACAGGTCACTGCAGGTACTTCCTGTGATGAAACAGTACCAAAAGAACTGTTGATATTGAGGTTTTTTAGATTATTCAGAGCAACTATGACTTTGTTTTTTTGGAAATGCATATTGCATATTGAGTTTTTTAAAATGTTGTTTTTAACTACTTTGAGAAGCATTCCATTGTATTTAAGTGCCAGCATGAGTTTCAGAGGCAGATATTGCAAAACACTGGCACATTATTTAAAGCTTTTTGGGGCAAATTTGTGATTTTGTGGTGTACTGTATAAATAAACTGACCTGACATACTGTAAATCAGAAACTCTCTGCATGGCTCAATACCACTAGCTGTGAGTGAGAAAATATACATTGTATATATTTGGGTGAAGTGAATGTCAAATATTTTTAGCCATTCTAGCGGCATGGCTCTTGATGAGAGCAGGCACATGTCACTTCCCTGTTTACCCAAAAAGAAGAAAAAAAAACAGTTTATGATTTTCTTTACTTCCCCAAAGAGTAAAAGAAAATAAAAGAAGAGATCTGTGGCTTCAGGCCATTCGCAGAGAGGATGAAAATGGTAAACTGACTGTGGGACCCAGACAGCCAATACATGTATGACTGTGGCAAACACTCTATCACAGGTTAGTTAATGATATTAATGTCAACTGTTATAATATTAAAAGTCAAAGTAGTGAATGTTGATGCTGCATGGAAAGGGCAGTACATAGAACATACTGAAAAGCCAAGGAAATCCCAATTTAATGTTAGCCTGTAACAAAAGGGTTAAGTTAGCTAACAGCTAGCTTGCTAGCTCCGGCTGCAGCAAACTGGTTTTTCCCCTGGTTTGTTGAAACATAGGTACCAAGTAAAACGGGTTCACCTGCCTGTTCCCTGAAGTGATTTTATGTCATGATTATTGCCAAATTCAAAGTGTGTCTAAATGCTTTATTAATGCCATGATAATAAAACTAAAGGGAATTGAATCATCATTAAGAAATAAATTAAATTGTCTAGTACAAACTACTGCAGCAATACACATCATTCACTTGTGAGATATGATTAATTGTACAGTCCAGAATTAGAACTGGTGACTGACTATAGAGAGAAGTGTCAGCTATTTGGGAGGTCATAGTCCAAACATTCATTATGTGTTAAGGTATGTCAATTACTTTATGACTACACATTTGATGAGTGCATTTATCCAAAGCTGTATAAAGTTCTTTTGAAACAGTATCTGCATTTGGCTTACACTTACACCCTACTTGTTACAGGATTCCATGTGAATGACTACAAGCATCTGGATTATGTCAAATCTATTTTCCACATCGGCGGCAATTGACAGAAGGCGCAGTAAAGTTATGGCGCTACAAAAATGCCAGGAAAAGAGAGGCTGGTGTTGATAATAAGGTCCTGCCAGCCAAAAGAAGGCAAACAAGGGCACCTACAGAAGCTTCTCCCACTGAGCCCACTGAAGCTTCACCCACTGAAGCTTCTCTCACTGAGCCCACTGAAGATGGGGCACTGAGATAAGGCCAGTTTCACACAGGGAGCAAGTTGCAATCGCCATAGAGTTAGCCAATCTCAGGAGAAAGACAGATGAGGCAAGAAGGGAGAGAGATGAGGCCAGAAGAGAATGAGATGCTGCACTGCCGAACTGGTCTAAGGACTGATTGTTTGTGAATGTTGTTGGAGGCCAGAACAGTGCATACAGGGCCATGACTGGGTTCACCTGGGCAGTGTTTGACTGTCTTCATCATCACCTTGTTCAGTTCATCAAGTCACCATGCAAGTTTTTTCGATTGTCTACCGAGACCAGCTTTTCCTGCGTTTGCTCAAGCTACGCCAGAATCCATCAATTGCTTTGCTGAGCCAAATACCGGAGCAACGACAGTCTACCATCCGCAACATATTCCAACGTTGGCTGAATCTTCTGCATGCAAAGATCACCTTCCTCATTCACTGGCCTGACAGGGAGTGCATCACACAAACCATACCGCCAGTGATGAAGGCCAAATTTCCTCACCTCACATAAATTACTGATTGCTTTGAAATCAGAATTGAACAGCCAAAGGCCCTTAAAGCTGGATAAAGACGCCAAAAAAGATGTGATTTATGATTACTTGGTCATGTAGCTTTTTAACACTAACCATGTTTTGGTTTTTTTGTTTTTTCCCACAAGGGAAATCTTACTCCAGTTATAAGAAGTGGACTACAGTCAAATATTTTATTGCGTGTAGTCTTCTCATCATCTTCTTGTCCAAAGGCTGGGGTGGAAGACCACAAACATTAAAAGCAATAGGCCTACATCTGACGCATTACTTGTTTCAGATCTTGGCTGATTGGGGTTTTACCCTTAAAGACGACTTTGCCTTGCTTGGTGCAAGTTGAAGCTGACGTTGAAGAGCCCAGAATGTATATTTATTTGCTGCAAACTGGCAAACTATTTGATATATCAATTTGATGGCACATAAAATGATTAACAGTTTCACTGAAACTCCTACATTAAATTAATATTCAACAACACAGCATGAAGTATGACTGTAGCCATTTGTATAACAGTGCTATAACAAATACTGAGAACAAGGGTTTTATGCTTTTAAAAGATTTTAAAAAGGTGTATTTTACAGAACGCGTGATTAGTGTCCTGAAACGCAGATTCCACATCCTAGATGGGCCACTTCCTGTTGGCTTTGTGAAGTCCCTGTGGGATGAGATAGAGAACAGGGATGTAGCTACCACTGACAAGATAGTACATGCCTGTGCTGCCTTGATCAACATGTCAGGTACCATTGTGTTCAATAAAAACAGACAGGGGGATGTGTAGGTAAGTATAATCAGTTAATCAGTCACGCTTTCTTTTCTGTTTGAGTCATTGTAACTGAGTTCTGGCCATGGCAGCTCAAATGAACAACTGCCTACAATCTACTGTAAATGTGACTTAAGCACAACACATATTACTCATGAATAGGAGCGGCCCAGAGTGAATCCCATCATAGTCAGTCTTGTGACAACTATTTGCTCCCTCATCTTCCAAAATCTACCTTACTGCACTGCTCTCCACCCTGCGCTGACTGTGGACTCCATCTCAGTCTCCTGTGAATGTAAATAAATAGTTTGTGATGGATTCTGTTGTCATGAGCCTCATATCTAACTGCAAATGCCACATGAAACAGATATGAACTATAAATGCATTAACATATGACTGAGTAACATATGACATATGACTGTGATGCAGTTTTTGAATGCTGTATGTTCTCCCTGAAATTCCTGCTCTGTTTCTGGGACTACACAGTCTGTGGACTCCACCTCAATCTCCTGAGATTGCAAAGAAATCATTGGCAATAAATTCTGTTGGCATACACCCCATACTTAACAGAAATTGTTGCATAAATAATAAATGATATGAGTAAATGTTAATTATTTTTGTATTTTTCATATGACTGTGATGCAGTGTTTTACATTTTGTGTATTTTACTTAAAGCTCCCTCCTGTTATGTGTTATGTGTGGACTCCACCTCAGTCTCCTGAAATTACAAATAAATCATTTGTGATTAATTCTGTTGGGTTTCACCATGTTTGTACGGCATATATTTCATTTATTACATGAGAGACAATGTATTTACAGTCTCTGAACAAAGTGTGTTGTACCTGAAGCTCCAGCTCTGTTTCTGGGACTGAGGTTCCCGCCAACTGAGGGTAGATGTGCCTGGGCCAGAAATGGCTGATGGTTTCCGTTGCCTTACAAATGAAATCTCATCTTGTTGAACATTGAAAATGACCGTTTGCCAGGTGATGAAATCTGCATAGCCTGTTTCGCATACATACATCTGCAGCTGCACCTGTAAGATAAAGAGAGTACAGCATAGCCTCCTCCCACGACCACCCCAAACTTACAACTGCCACAAACACAGAAAATAAAATGAGATTCCTTGTGATGTGTTATTTATTGTATTACCTGGGTGTAGAAGCTGTGGTTGACCCTCAGTCACAAAGTAACTGAGGGTCTTGTCTGTGATCAAGTGAAATATCACCCACTTCAAGGGACACTTTGTCTCAAACACTCCTTGCTCACAGCAATCACAAGATATGTATGCATCACAGCTTACACCAATGTAGGGCTTGTTTTTGCACACTCGGAAGCCTGCCCTTAGAATACTGAAGCTCTTGTGGGCTGTATATACCTCATTTGATATGGCGATTGAAGTTTTTGCTGTGCGTGTGTTTGTTAGGCCTGGGGCATACTTATAAGTTTCGATGGCCTCCCTTTCATGATCCCTACCCCAAACAATGCCTGGAGTTGTCAGCCGGTTTTGCAGAGACCCTTTCTGCACAATCTCTCTCAGCAGTGCTTTTGATGGCTTCTCAAGAGACGTGTGTTGTACCCAGTACGCGGATATGCCCATCACCCTTCCAACTCTTTGCTGGTGCCAAGATGAACATTCTGGTTTCTTCTTCTATTGCCTGTTCTTGGTCATCAGAAAACCCTAAGAGATTTTCAAACTATGGCTTTGGCCTGAAAGAGTCTGCATACTCTTTAAAAGTGCTGAGACCAACGGGCAGTTCTCCAGTGGCAAACAACATTTCAAGGAACTGGTGTTGATATTCTTTTGACTTCGGAACTGCCCTCTACTTTTTTCTGACTCCCCTCTTTCTTATTGTCTTTCATCATGTCTGCCTCGACCTTTTTGGTACAGACTTTGTTCTAGGCAGGCAATGCTGGTTGGTGCCACACTTGTGTAACCTAGGCAGACAGATGCCTCTAACTTAAAAAGGAGTACCCCAACATGGGAACAACTTTCTCCTAGCCTAGAATAAAATAGAATACAATTACTTAATTTTTCACCAAATAGGAAGAGCATTTCCTCTCTTCTGAAAAAATTTGATATGTAGCATTGTGATTAATACTGTTATTATTATGCAGACAGCTTACCCTGCCATGCAATCACATTGAGCTGCTTTAACCCCTCCCAAGTGTTCTGGGATTGATCGGTGACCGTCCACGATGGCTTGACCTGGGTCTTGAAAATTGTAATGTCAGCAGAGGGTTTGCGGTGCAGTACCACATCCACCCAGCCACTGGTGAACTTATGTGCTTCCAGGGATTTGTAGTTCTTCATTTGGCTTGCCGTGTAAATCCCTAGATGAGAGTATTACATTTGTTTTTTTAAGATAGGATAATGAATAAAACTGTTCAATGGGCATAGATGATGCATTTGCCGATGTGATGAACTGTTAGTTATATAGTATGTACTGTATTTAGTTCCAAAAAGCAAATGTTTTGCTAAATTCTCTCTCAAATTTGCGTTTTCTTTGTAGAAATGCTTGTGTGTGTGTGTATGTGTGTGTGTGTGCACGCATGCATGTGTAGGCCCACTGTATGTGACGGGGTGAAGATGGAATTATTAATGTCTACATTATAGCCTACCTTATAGTTGCAGGGCGCTAGTGAGCTTGCTAAACCCCTGTTAAGCATGTTAATGTTGGAGAGACTACCAAAACAACAAAATAAAGTGTCTTAACGACAGAAAAAGTGACCGATGTCATAAATACATTACCTGGAAATTAGGTAGTTGTAAGTCAGGGTATGACACCTCCGACCAGTGGGTGGGGTTGCTTTAATGAAGGCAGACTGAAAGGACAGTCATCAATCCCTATTTCTTTCATTCTTTCTATAATATGATGCCAAACGTAGATTGGCAACAACATAATTGTTTGCCTGTTGGCTATAGGATTTGGGCCCCTAATAGCTAAAAAGCAATATGCTTTTCTTATTTGATTAGAGGGACTGTTTTCACCCAAAAAGGGGCAGGGGCATGACGCAAAGTCAAAGTACCTAGATGTGCTGCTCATCTTTCAAGGCAATGTTGGTCTGTCTGTCGATTGGTTGGTCCACCACTTTGGTCCAGTCTAAAATATCTTAACAAATACTGGATGGATAGCTAGGAAATTTGGTACACAAATTCATGTCCCCCTCAGGATGAATTGTAAAATTGTATTTTGACTCAACAGATCAATATTTTTTTGTCCAGTACTTTGGTTTTTGACTAGCCTAAATATGCCTAAATACGTACGAAATGAATAACATTCCCATCAGCCTCAGCTGTACTGTATGTGTTGCTAATTGGCAAATGTTAGCATGTTAACACACAAAACTATGATTGTGAACATGGTAAACATTATACTGGCTAAACATCAGCAATTTAGCATTGTCATTGTGAGCATGTTAGCATGCTGATGGTAGGTTATAGCTCAAAGCACCACTGTGCCTTAGTACAGCCTCACAGACTCACAAGCATGAATGTAGACTCCTAGTCAAGTGGCAGCAACAACATCTTGAGGCTGAAGCCAATGCAGAAGTACCTTAAAGTGCAATGTCACAGACGGCCACTAGATGCTGGCTCTCATTCAACGCTTCAACGTCTCTCTAGAAATGTTAAGTCAATAATTTTCTTCAACGACTCATTATGGTATCAATCTCTGAATTCAGGCCCTATAATAAGTGTGCTGGTGGTCATTTTGGAAATTATTGCTTTGTTAATAAGATTTGAAGATGTATAGTAGCTTTGATGTCTGCCATGGGCATTGATTAACAGCTGTGATTGACAGCTGCCTCACATGCTGCTCTGCCCCGCCCTAGGGCTCACACTGACTTGTACTATTGTTGCAATATTCCTGTAACTTTAATGTTACTTGATTATGATACCTGCCCTGTTGGCACAATTTAGCTGAAGTAACTAACGTTAGCCCGGGTGTGCACTGTTCAGTGTTCCCAGGAAGCTAGCATTCGCTTGGGTCTGGGGTAGCGGGTCGTGTTCCCTGAGTGTGAAAGGCAACACCCTGCACCATAAGCTGCAACTCTGGGCTTCAAACATGCTCCAATGCAAACCAATGGGTTACATCCATCTTAACATACAGTCTATGCTCTTAGTCTTGTTCCGCTTCCAAACTCTAGAAGCTGTTACAGGAATTTCTCATCATCTCATCTCATCAACTCATATAGATTTGCCTTGTTGTCAATGAATACTCTGTAGATACACCACCGAATAACAAAATAACCAGAGCATGAAACATTCATCAGCAGTTGTTTTTGGTGGTGTTTAAGCATTTTATGGTGTATTTTTCCTTTAAACCATGAGCACCAAAAGCCAAAACCACCACCTTTAGTACTCCCATCGCCTCCCTCGGTCTCTGCCCTTCCCTCTCTCTGCACTTCCTATTCCAACAGGAATTTAATCTTTCAAGCCATCGTTGTTTTTCCTCTCCCCTATTTTTACTGCTGCTGCTGCTGCTGCTGCTGCTTGGAAGACCACAGACTGCCTCTGTATGCTGATGCCCCCCCCCCTACCCCCACCCCCTCCTTCTCCCTCCTTTTCTGAGCCTGTCTCTCTCTTTCTGTATCTCTATTTGTCTAACTCTCTCGCGCTCACTGTCTCTCTCCCTGTCTCTCTTCCTCTGCTCTCTGTCCTCATCTCTCCCTCCTCCTCCTCCTCCTCCTCACTTGTTCTCTTCTCTACTTCTTCACTCCTTCTCACCCCTCCTGCCCCCCCCCGACACATACTCCTTTCCTTTTTTTTCTCCCTCCTGCCTCCCTCCTGTCTGTCTATCTGCTGTTTCGTAGCTCTGCTGTACGTGCCACAGATTCAGATGGCAGTCAAATGGTAGACGGAGACAAACACGGAGACACATGCATGCAATTACATGCTCACACACACACACACGCAAATGCATATGCAGACCGGCAACTGCACGCATGGCCAGAGACACACACACACACACACACACACACACACACACACACACACATACACACACAAATCTGCAAAGGCACACACACCTGCGTGCACATTCACTTTTACGAATACACACTGTAGTGTCATACGTTCAAGCATTTCAGTCACCTCCCTCAGTCAGTTTAGAAGGGAGGATATTACTCTTGGAGCACAAAGCTATCAGAAAACAGAATGCAGGAAATATTAATGAGAATGGAGACTTTTCTGAGAGATTAAAAATGAAGAAAGAGGGAATTGAGGAATAATTTGGGATATGGTGCAGTGAAGGGAGAACAGTATGAAAAGTAGACAACTTTTCAGGTGTCTGTGTGCATGTTGTCGTAAAAGTATATATGATACTATCCGTGCATTGACAGTTTTTGTGTTTGTTAGCGGGAGACAGCGACACCAAGAGAAAAAGAGAGGGTGGGAGGGTGGGGGGGAGCGGGGTAGGGGGGTGGCAGAGAGGGAGAAACAGAGAGGAAAGAGGTCAGTCTCAGCTTATGAAACATTTTCTACCCTAACCCGGCCTATTTCTGACAGGGCAGGACTGTGGACTTACAGTCAGACACACAAGTTCCCAAGGTTGATAGCAACATGCCTTTAGGGACTGACACATATAAACACACATGAGAAGAATTCACACACACATACTGTAAATCGTAACATGTAAGTTAATGGCCTTACACTGTATTTAGCTGTAGGGGCCTTTTTGAAACTGACAGCTCATCTGAGTTTGGGAAATCAAGATTACTACAAAAGAGTTCAACTCTTTGTTTATTTTCTCTGGAATTGCCACAGCATGTACTTTTTGTATTTAAAGGAATAGTTCAACATTTTGGGATATAGGTTTATTCACTTTCTTTTCGAGAGTTACGCGATAAGATCTCATGACTTTTTGTTAAGTATGAAGCTGGAGCTGGGAGGCAATTAGCTTAGCTTAGCATAAGGACTGGAAGCACGGGGAAACAGCTAGCCCGGCTCTCTCCAAAGGTAAAAAAAACACTTCCACCAATACCTCTAAAGCTCGCTAATTAACACAGTGTATCTTGTTTATTTTAATCTGTACACAAACAGTAACAGTGCGACCGACAACTGAGTGTTACAATGCTTCTATACATACAGATGCAAAGTAGTCAGCAGTATGTGGCCTCTCATGAGACTGTAGTTCTGTGTGTCTTGTGTTGAACACGAAATTTACATACTCTGCTCTGATTGGACAGTTGTTTTCTGACACAGTCTCTATAATGAACCAACTATGTCAGCGATTTGTCTCCACGTGTCACCGTTCTTTTAACGGTTTCCTGTAGCTCATTAAATGCACATCGCAGAGAAACCCAAGACGGCGACCTTCAGCCTCTCCTCCGCTTTGTTTAAAGTAATTTCACGTAGCGGAGTGGAGTAGTAACTACACAGGTTTTCACAAGAATCAAAATGAGCGTGACCGGCTCTCGCTGGTTGTCGCTTACCCTGCGTCAGCGGACATTTGCATGAAGTTGAGCCTTTCTCAACTTTCCCCTGTAGTGTCGCTGGGCACTCTTTGAATCTCTCTGGCTCAGCAGAGAGCACCGGGCTGCGAAGCCAGGGCCAGGTCTCATTCACAATGAATAGCAGCCGTTGCTGTCTGTATGTGCAAATGGCCCTTTATCACCACAGTGAGGTTACCAGGCAACCAGCGGGGACACCATGTTACTCCCTCAAAAACCATAACTTGTTGTTTTTACATTGCTGTTTGTGTGTATTAAACTAACAAGATCTGCTTATTAGGAAATTTTGCAGGCGTTGGTGGGTTTTTTTTTTTTACTATGTACAGAGCCAAGCTAGCTGTTTCCCCCTGCTTCCAGTCTTTATGCTAAGCTAAGCTAATTGCCTTCCTAGCTCCAGTGCTTAGTGCACAGACATGAGAACAGTATAAATGCTCTATATTTCTCTAAAATACAAAATTTAAACTGCTATGTTTTATTGTTTGCTTTCCTACTCAACATCCACCGGATATGAAGACGTGGCAATGAAGATGAAGTCTGCAAGGTGACATGTATTTTTAGGGCTTATTTCCATCCACACCGGAACATATTCAGAAATTATGTTTAGTTTCATATTATATCTCCATGTTTTGTAATCATGTTTACATTGTGATATCGTATATTAATGCTGAGACTCGCTCCTTCTATGGCCTTGCTCATTGAATCAATGACCCTGAAGTATAATCTGGTCCAATAAGAGGACTTTGTGTGAATGCACTGATATATACAGGAAACACTTAGCACAACAAAATGATGATTTTTAAGAAATGTTTGTACAGACCAAATTTAGGATTTGTCTTTACTGTGCTGATTATTCCACTTGGACAGTTTTAAAAGATTTTTTCACATTCAACAAAACTGATGTTTTTGGCTCCTAAAAAGAGGAACATGTGCTCATTCACCAACCACTGACACCACAAGGAAAAATGTTACCTTGATCAAAGGCCCATACCTCATAAAATTTAGTTAATTTGTTAACATGCACCTTATATTCTTACTACTCTGAATAAACAACAGTTGTTTAGCTTTATGCTTTTTTTCTTTCCTTTTCACGTTTTCAAATCGATCGGTTGACTGTGTACACTCTTCAACCACTCGGCTTTTGTCACAACTTCTGTTAAAATCATCTTGTTTCTATTCCAATTTTAAAACAAGTCCTTTCTATGCAGTCGGCTGTTATTTTAGTGTCCGACTGACAGCAAAACACAAAAATGAAAGGACAGGAATGTACATACCAACAATAATGTATTTCTCATAATCAGATAATATGGAGATTTTAACTTGTAATGTTTAATTTTGTGCATCAACCTAAGACTGGAGTTTCTCAGAAAACTGTGCTAAAAAGGAAATTCTTCTTGCATCACTCAAAAGTATTTCAAAATTTAGCTAAAAATAAAGCAGCGTTTTCTCTCACAGTGCCTGAATTTAATACCAAACCAGTCAAACAGTAAAGCAGGATGTATAAAATATTCAGCAGTTAAAATACAACATAAGACATTAGGGTTTTCACCCACACATAGAGGCAAGACTTTATTCAATACACCACAAAAGCATAAGTCATACATTTGGTATGGATTCAGCAATGCGGCAATTTTCTTTTTTTCTTCTGCTTTTGTGTGAAGAATTCACAACATAAAGTGCTCAGAGTCTTTTTATTTACATTTGACCTGAAAGCTCGCGACAGAAACATATGTTGACTTGGATGTCAAATTGGATCCAGATTGTGTGTCCTCTCGGAGACGTTTGAACAGTTACAAGACCTTTTTTTATGTTTTTATCAGAGACACAAACATGAGTGTGCGGTAGTATAATTGGCTGCACAGACAGTCTGCAGATGTTATTTTCTTTCAACTAGTAGAGTAATTTCAGATGCTGTTTTTCTGTCACCTTCTGAGATGGAGAATGGTGTGTTCTGCGTTCTTTTCTCAAGTGTCCAAGGAGATGTTGCCGTTTGCAGCCCTGAGACAGCTCTTTATATATTAATAACTGCTACTGCAAAACTGTGTTGATGATTTTTCATTCATTTCTGAATACATTGCGTTGTCATACAGTAGCTCAAGAGGCTTTACTCACTGAATTCCTAATTCAAATTTTTCTTTTAATAATATCCTCATGTTCCCCAAACGTATTATTTCAGCTTTTTTTCTGAAAAGTCATGTTTTTGTCTGCCAGTTTGGTCTGTTTGATGGTATTAACACTATAGTAGAATCTTTCACCAAGCCTCTTCTTCTCTGGACATGTTTTTTTTTTTTTTTTGCAACTGAGGCCTAGATTTACCGTATTCAAACAGCTTTTTGCTCAACAAGCCTGCAGTATGTGTTTATAGAAGAATTGTTCACTATAGTGAACATGGTAAATCTAGGCCTTACCTGCAAAAAACATGTCCAGAGAAGAAGAGAAAGCATTGGAAGATTTTCTGAAAGATTCTACTATTGTGCTAAAACCATTAGACAAGAGGGGATCTATAGTAGTTCAGGATTATGACAAATACAAGGAAGAAATTATGAGACGAATCAGCAATGAGAAATTCTACAGAAAACTCAGTGGAGACCCTACATCAAGTTTGCAGAATGAGATTTTTGTGTATCTTGAGAATGCCCATCAGAATAAAATCATTTCTAAACAAAAATTTGAGTACCTGAAATGTACGTATCCTATACGCCCTGCCAGGGTAAGGGTTAGGGTTAGGTCCCAGTGGTTGCTGGGATTGGTTCACTACTAGAACCACTCTCAAACTTTGTAAATTATTTTGTCGAGCCATATGTGCAATCATTACCATCTTACATTAGAGTTTCTATAGACTTCATTTATAAGATCTCAGAGATAAGGAATGTGAGTGAAGACTTTGTTTTGGTAACTCTTGATGTAGAGAGTGTTTACGTGGGTAAAGACGGGGATGGGTATCATCATTAGTACACTACTTGGAAAAAAATTGTAAAACTAATGACAGTCCATCTAATGAATTTATTCTAAACTTGGCAGAATTTGTGTTAAGGTGCAACTATTTCATGGTTGTTCCCAACCAATGCCAATCTATATGTTGGTATCTTTGAAGAAAAACTCATATATTTATTGTTAAAATATTCAAATGGTATTAATACATTGATGACATCTGTTGTCAGTTTGAAGGGGACACGGATGAATTACAAGAGTTTATAAGACTTCACAATGAAAAAGATCCCAATTTAAAGTTCACTATAGCATATGCTTTGGATAGAGTTCATTTCCTGGACATGTGGGTTGAGAAGAAGTCTGGTACACTATTTAATACTCTATATAGAAAAGATAAAGATCGAAACATCTTACTGCCTGCCAATAGCTATCACCCCACACCTCTAAAACGAGGTCTACCAAGAAGTCAGGAGAAGTCAGTTCCTCAGACTCAGACTCACACCACAAGGGATTTCATTGACAAATCGGTAGATATGAAACAAAGGTTTTTAGAACAGGGTTATCCATGTGATTGTGTGGGGGAAGCCTATCATATGGCCTTGCAGAAATCAAGAGATGAATTGTTACAAAAGAATCCTCCACAGAAAAAGAAATACTCCATCATTTTTAGTACAACCTATACCCCCAAGTGCCATAGACTGGGCTCTATTATTAAAAAAAAAACCATCAGCACATATTTATCAACAGATCCAGCAATGTCCATGGATTTGAATGAACCACTATTGATAGTCTATCTAAGAGGACGTAAACTCAGAGATAGCCTTGTACCTGCTAATGTAAAATCAGTGAAAAATAGTACACAGGCCTTGTTAAAACCTCTTCCAAATGGGTGCTACAAGCGCAGAGGATGTGCTCAATGTAATAATATGGTCAAATGTAACGACTTTACTCATCCTCATACTCGGAAAAACTATTTTATCAATGATGTCATAACATGTTCCACTTCTCATGTAATTTATATGATCGAATGTCCTTGTGGGTTATGCTGGGAAGACATCGCGTTTATTAAAACAGAGAATGAATGAACAAAAGAACTTCATAAAGAGAAATGATAGAGATTACCCAATAGAAGTACATTTCAATTACTTCAAACATGACGTCTCATCATTCAGGTTCCAGAGCACTGAAAAGGTGAATCTGCTAAAGAAATGTGGTAACCTTGATGAAATTCTTAATTGAAGAGAAGTATACTGGATATTTAATTTGCAAACTTTATCCCCCAAAGGACTGAACGATAAGATTCTGTGGCATGTCATGCTCTAAGAAGCTTTGGGATTAAATAGACCTATTCATGGTGCACTCAAGATACAAGTATTTCGTATGATTGCACAACTTTGAACAACTTATGAAAGCTGCAAGGCCGATGTTTTCATTCATTAGATATGCTATTTCTGTAAATATTCTTGTAAATAAACAGATAATAGATAATATATGTGTCAAGGTGTCTCACTTATTCCTGTTTTTCTTTTCTTTTTCTTATGTGTGGGCTATAATGTGACAGATTATGCATATGTCACTGTAAACTATTGAGGGACACTTGCACAGGAAAATAATTGTCCCATCCCTGTGCATACAGAATGGGCAGAGCAATACCTATTTAAAATCATTGTTGTAAGAACTGTTTACTTTTGATGAAGGTCCAGAGGGACTGAAATGTTAGTATGATCAATAAATTGTGATGCTGAGAAAGAGCAGTGTGCGGGACCTTCCTTTCTCAAGACTGAAGTGATGCTTTCCAACGCACCTGCATCTGACATAGTTAGATGTGCGAATATCTCCTTTGAAAAAAAATATTTTTATGCACTCAATCTTTAGGTTTTTTCAAAGAACCAGATATATTTTTTTTTAACACAGTTCATATTTCGAACAAATGATTCAACCACAAGAGCTTCATGTCTATTTCAACATAGACAATGTTATGTGAAACAACTGTACAGGACACCAGATATAACTCCTCCCACTTTGTAAATCTATAAACTTAAAGCTGCACTACTCTATATTTCATATAAACAATGGCTCAAGTGACTATTATTATACTGGTCTAGCTAATAGCTATAGTGATATTAGCTTATTGCAGATATATTGGTAACAGTGTATGTCAGCTGATAAGCAAGAAATTGTAGGACAGAAATACTGAACTAAGTTTGAGATAATGTAGAAACACTGCCACCGTTACATAGTTTGTCGAGCAGAGAGCCCTAACAAGTTAATTATTTAACTGTAAAACGTCTTGCGTAATAAGTTTCTTGGGCGCAATTCTGCAATAGAAAAAACAAAAAAAAACCTTCAGTCAACGTATCGTTATTGGATCTTTAAGCTTTTAAATATTGATATCAGTATCAGCCTCATCGGTCAGGTTATAATGTATAATGAGAAAGTGGTAGCTTGTTGTGATCTACAGAACGCTGTAGCATCTTTCATCTCGTTTTAGTTTTACGTCCTGCAACTAAAAGCCCCCAATATAATCCCAAGCAGATGTGTACATGGACAGCTGTGAACATCATGGACATGTAGTAGTTCTGTTAATACGACTTTCTGGAGTCCGCTTGGAGGACGCGTTCCACACATGTGCAGTAGACCAGCGTCTATTGATTGTAATTGGAGGTGGAGGCAGATGTCCGCACAGAGGCTATGTGTACTACCTCTGATGATGGAATTTATGTCACCCTCGTGGACCCTCGCGGATGCGGAAAGTATAACACTACTGTCAACTGTCAACTGTCAACCTTGTTTCCAGATTTAACTGGCTGCAGGTCTAAAAACCATTGAATAATATCTCTGTAGACAGACAGGTTATGTTTGTCATTACCTGGTGAACATAGAGCCAGTTATATTTCTCAGATGGTGATGACCAAAACAGAGATATAAAGAAAGAAAGGAGAGAGATATGTCCAGAAACAATTTCAATTAATGCTATGTTAGTGCTATGTGCTAACACTAAAATTGCTGGATGTGTTTACAGGCAACTGCTTGCTAACACATTACCAGTCTTAACTTTAAGTATGTCAAACATGTGTGATGTTTGGCCTGTTGTGGATAAAAGTGCTGCTTTAACACCGTGTCCACACCGAAAGTGTTTCAACCGCGATTTTCAGCCGTCCATCTCACGCATGTCTCATGGAACAGATACGCTTCTATTTTTTTTATCAATACAGCTGTCTAAACAGGACAGGTACGGCTCACGTTACACTCTCTATACGCACGTAAATGCAACCCGAAAAATATTTTTAGGCTTCAAGTCTTTTTTTCTTCTGTTTTGCATGCGTAACTAGGGTCTAAACTAAAATTTAACAGTACAATAACTAGATTATTAATCAAAAAAGGCAAACAAATGTTTCTGGAGATTTTTTTTTCTCAAGCAGGCAGATCACCTGACAACTAACAAGGTACATCTAATAAAAACAAATGTTACTTTGGCTCACAAATAAAGTCAACCAAGGAAAACGGAAAGTTTTTGTCCAAAGCTGTGTTTGCTGTTCACTGTTCAGATGCACATTATCATTACTTAGAAATACTTTTTCTGTCTATTTACAGAATTGTGAGTATTGATTTTGTTCTTTTATTTGGACCACAATGGATAGATCATTCATTGTGTACTTGATGATCAGTTATCAGAAGGGCAACACTGACGCTTCCAGGGTCAACAGGAAACATTCACATTATTAGAAATAGATAGAAATTGCAAAGGATAGAGCTTTGGTGGTTACAAACACGCAGAGCAGGTTTATGTTCTTCATTATTCCATCTCTCTGCTATTGTCCTGATGAAGAGGTTTGTCTGAAGGTTTGGATACATGTGTTGTTGACTGTCTCGCCCCTCGGCCAAAACTACAGGGCCTCCTCTCCCCCCTGCGCAGGGCCCCTCAACCTCTCTCTCTTTCTCTTATTCTCAGCCATTCACTCTATCCTCCCTGTCGATCTTCTGCTTTCTCTCCCTATCTGCTCGCTCTCCTTCTCTTTTCCTGCTTGTCTACACATACACACACACACAGACACACACACACACACACACACACCCCTTCCATCCTTTTGCCTGTGCTCACTGCCCATATCTTTCTCCTTTCTCTCTTCACCCCCCCTTCCTCCCGTTCCCTCCCCTCCCCCTCCGACTTCCACCCCCCACACCCCCTCCCTCCCCGCCAACCCCCCATCCCTCTGAAACAGAATGTGTGTTCTGCCACACACACACACACACACACACACACAGAAATTGGTGCTTTACCTCCCTTAGGAGTTGTTCTTAACTCGCTGACTGAGGCACGCTGTGTGTGTGTATTTGTGTGCGTGTCTGTGTGTGTGAGTGCATGTGTATATGTGTGTGTGCGTGTGTGTGTGCGTGCACATGCGTGTTAATGTGGACCGTGCATCGGGGGTGGGGGTTAGCATGTTTTTGTGTGTCTGCGCTGCTGACTCCACACATGATCCCCATTAAAGGCTGGCGGGAGTAGACACACACACACACACACACATTAATACACACTACACATGCACATTTACATCCACACCCATACACACAAATTCATGCTCACACACACATACATATACACACACATTCTGATGGACACACACCCATGTAAGCACACGTGTACACACAGGTATACATACATCCACCACACACACACACACAGTGGGGTTCTGTGGGGCCTGATCCCATTTCCCCCCTGAGGCTTTTCCATCGACAAGAAGCCGGTGTTGGAATCGCTTTCTGAACAAAATTTTGAGAATTTCATTTCATGAAAACAAAAAACAAAAACAAAACAGGTTCTAAAACATTAAAATTGACCCTGTTCCGGCCACTTAAACCTGCTTTTCTAGAGCCGTGGCAAATCTGAGATCGGGGGTGGGGTGATGTCATCACCGTGTAAAACCTAACATCATTCCTAGGCAACCACAAGTGTCCTAGGAAACCAGATGTGCCATGAGCGAGGAGGAGGCTTTTGAGTTTTGAGGCTCAGTTTAGTAAGAATGATAGAATTAATAATAAAAACATCATTCATCAGTCAGCTGAAGAGGCCTATGCTTTACTGGGAATAAAATCAGTGAGAATACAGGAAGGTTGAAAAGTTTGCAAGCTAAAAGTGTGCACCAAAGTGTGGATGTGATGAACAAATCAGGATTCTCAGAAAAGTCCACTAGTGTGGGTGAATTTCTATTTGTTCAATCCTGTGGTTAGATCTACTAAAGCATCAGATAAAGTGAGTACCGCCATGTTTGAGATAAAGTTGCCATTAACTACAGTATCTAAGATTAATGTTTTGCGTTGCTGGAACATGTTTCTTTAAGTTACAATACAACGACTCAATTTGGGTCCCAAAAATCCTGTCCTTGATTGCACTTGAGTGGTCAACATGTGATATGAATGGTCATGGTTTGGGTGCGGGTCGGATCAAGGGTCTGTCCAATCAGGTTCTTTGTGGGTGTAACAATGTACCAACTCTGCTGTGGACAAAAATGATGCCATATCAGATTGCATGTGGGAAATGTTTTTCTGGCCACAATGATTGCTCCAATTTTGATTGTGTACGTAGGCTGCGTGTAATGGTTGTAACTCTATGCTTACTCCTGAGGAATTTATATATCTCAGTTCCTCAGCAACAACTGGACTTTTCCCAATCTGTTGTTCTGGCACTTTTCACAACTGAAGGTGCTTTCTCTCTGTACAAGTTGGCTGCAGCTAACAGCTAAGTGGCTATAACTGACAAAATGTAAGTGAAGAAGATAACATCAAGGCTGCATGCAAGATCTAAGCAGAGATATGATTAAATCTTTTAAAACCACACTGCACTTATTACTCTCAATTCTAAAATAATTTGATCTACAGCCTTGGGAAAAGCAACACAATACAAAATGTTATAATCTAATTTATTTGCCAGTAACACAGTAGTAAAATTGACTATTGTTTAATATGAAGTCATTACATTACAGTGCTGGTTAAAATGGTTTTATTTGCATCACAAATAAAATCTCAACAAAATTATCCCATCACACAGTGAATAAAATCCTGTGTCAATATCTATCAAGGAACCTCATTTTGTCCCCTTTGCAGAAACACTCTCATTGTTTTGAATTCATGTAAAGATAATAAAAAGGCCATAAAATGTAAGTTATGTCCAGGTTGGAATCAGCTGTCTAACATAGCAAACTCGACATACAATCACCGAATCAGAAAACATGACGTCCCATTATGGATAATGATGAAAACACTTGCTAAGCCAAGCGAATCAATTTCTGATCGGATGTGCAACAAGAAATAAAAGTAGACATTAAGAGACTTGTGGCATGCTGTGTCATGGAGAACTACGGCCCTTGTCAGCGGAATCACTGTCTTATGTTATCCTCACCATGCATTTAAGTTACTTCTTGTCCTCTTCAAAGCCAGTCATACCTTAATAGTAAGTTACACTACAAGATATTTCATGTGTATACTTTCCTTATTGCTTGATGAGCAAAGTCATCTCATTACAATATAAAGGACAGTAGCAGCTTATAAATCAGTGATTTCAAATAGTAACTGAGAAACTTCACACGTCAATGCTGATTCATACAGAACTTCTGTTTTGTGTGGATCAGCACATCTAGAGCATCCTGTTACGTACTTCTACATACTCAACTTGAGTCTAAGGTTGATCTTTATATCATCATCATATTTTAACAAGTTTGAAAGTTCAGTGTGAAAACTAAAGAGCCCCTGAAGTCAGAAAATATCATATATTTATCTTGTGTGCACAAGTTGATATCTTTTGATGTGTTGATATATTATCCTGTTCGCACAAGATGCTGTGCGAACAAGATAATAACTTGTGCACACAAGATTTAAAAACATAATCTTTCAGGACTTTGAAAGTGAAGATTTGACACATTCAACAGAATAAAAAATTGCTGGTCCTGGATATTACAATGGTTTATATTTTAACATGTACAACAATATTTTAACCCAACTAGAGCATGCTGGTAAACACTGACAGACACATTACAGACAATGTCAAATAAATTCACAATATAGGGCGGTATAGTATGCAGATTTAGCTTTTCATTGAAATGACACATTTATATTCATAAAGAAACAATGAACACAAAAAATGCATTAGTGTCTAAAACAAATTCAGTGGTTGAACAAAGTACACAGTCTTGGCAGGCAGGTAGAGCGCATCGCCTACTGTATGCCAGAGACGTTGTTATCTTGTTGGCTGACAGTCAAACTACTGTTTGACTGTCATTACTTCCTTAAACATTAATTTTATAGCATCTCTGCATCATTGGGTTGTATACAGTGGACAGTAAAAAGGAAGGAGGGACGGACGGAGACAGAGCAAATAATGTGATTTCAGAAGCCAGATCCACACCCAAAGCATTATGGCTACAGAGTATGTGACTTCTTTTGTACGCTGTTATCGTCATTACTTTTGAAAAACCGAGTGATGCTCACTTAATAAAACAATGGCTATCCTTCTGACCCAACATGTGCGGAAGTGAAAAAAAGCTGGATCATTTAATTTGTTTCATTGGTTCCAAGCCTCATAAATCCTAAGAAGATTATAGAGGTTATGAAGATCATGTGGGGTCATAAAAATGAAAACAACCACTGAATGCACCACAATATATTGCTTAACACAAATAAATGTCTTCCAAAATATGATATATTATATTTAGGAAAAGCAACACTTAATCCTCAAAATGGAAAAATAAATAATGGTTCTTATGGGTCTGCCTCCCTCCCCACCAACAATGGAGCTCCACAAGGTTGTTTTCTCTCCCCATATCTGTACTCTCTGTACACCAGTGACTGCCAGTCCTCCATCAAGCTGGTCAAGTTTGCTGATGACACCATGGTCCTCGGGCTCATCAAAGACACTGATGAGGTGGCCTCCAGGAAAACTGTAGTGGTGGAGTCCGTGAAGTTTCTGGGTACCACAATCACCAGCGACTGGAAATGGGAGACACACTCATCTAATGTCATCAAGCGAGCTCACCAGAGGATGCTCCTCCTCAGACCGCTCCACACGCAGTTCTACAGAGCCACCATCGAAAGTGTCATCACTTCCTTCATCTCTGTGTGGTACCCTGCATCTTCCGCCCATACCAGACTCAGACTGGAACACATCATGCGAGCAGCTAGGCGGCTCACAGGCCAGGAACAGGTTCCCTGTGGGTGCTCTGCACGATGCCAGAGCCAGGAAGTGGGCCAGCAGGATAGTGGTGGATCCATCACACACCCGGGTCACTGCCTCATTAGAAAAGTTCCATCCGGCTGCAGGTTCTGCTCCATCAAGACCAGGAACACCAGACACCTGAACAGTTTTTTTCCTCAGTCCTCAACAACCCATTCTAGCTCCCACCTCATCCCCCGCCTGCCCACCAAGCACTGTCACCAAGCCCCCCCCCCCCCCCTCCCCCACAAACACACACATCATGCACTTTCACACACACACACTGTATGGGATGCTACAACCCCTAGTATGGGCCAAACCATCCAGCCAGGATTGTGCAATATGTTGCATAATGTAGCATGCATTATTACTTCACTGTATATATATATATATATATAGATATATACTATCTATATATACTATCTATCTATATAGATATGGATATATATATATATATATGTGTATGTATATATATTCTTATTTATGTTTTTTTATTGTATTATGTTTCTACTTCTACTCTCTTTTTTACTTAGTGTGCTCTTCTGTCTTATTCTGCTATTTTCTTGTTTCACTGTGCTTTATCACCAAGTTCAATTCCTGTGTACATTGTACATTTTGGTGATTAAAGCGATTCTGATTTAGATTATTCTGGTGCACCATATATTGAATGATAACCTCCTCATATGTATGTTTTTTTTTTAATCAAATCAGAAGAATTGGGAGTAAAACGTTTTACTCTTAAAGACATTACAGCCAGACTGAACCGTAATGGTTAACATATAGTTATATACCAATGTATTTTTGGATTATGAGACATCAGAATCAGAAATGGAATCAGTATCAGAATCAGAGTTGGAGCAACTGGAGCACAGAAATATATTGACCTGGTTAATTGGTGCTGACGCACTGTAAAAAGTATGGGAGTGACACGCTGGGTCCTGGGGAAACCATAACAGGAGCTCACATATTATAGCGTAGATAAGACAGGCTGCATGACGGCAGACTAAACATAAACACTGCAGGTATACATTCAGAGCTGAGGAATCTTTCCACTGCAGCAGCACGGCAAAGTTGGTAACAGCTGATGTTCAAAGTGGAGCTGGGCTGACACTCAGCAAAGGAATCAAGACAGATGGAGGAAAAATACAACCACGCTGATCTGCAGTCTGAATAGCTTTTTACCTGTCTCACTACTAATATGTGCAGAATACAGATTTTCCATATACTGTACAGTATTACTCATATACGCAACAGTAGCAGCAAAAACAAAGGCAGCATGAGAGATAATCAGTCTTAAGTCCTCATCTAAACTACACCCAGTCTGTCCAATGCCTGCTGGCCCTGGGGATTGTGCTGGAGTTTTAATCCACTTAAAAGCAGAGGACCTCTGCTGCTGTTTCCAAGGGGCTTGACCCACGTTGCGTGTGCACACACACACACACACACACATACACATGCACAAAAACAATTGTGATTACACGCATGCAGCACAAATTCAGTCACTCATCATAAACACACATTTCTTTTCACACATACAGTACAAAGATAAATGCAGTGGATGCAAGCCCTCCGTTATGTACAAATTAAAAAGGTATCCTGGCCTTCTGAGATGTATTGATGATTAAATATATGATAACCATGTTTGAATTGTATACCTATACAACAGGACTAGAATGAAATCCATAGTTTAAACCTATATACTGTAGCAGGCTGATGGATTGCCAAGGCTCAACGTAACGCTGGCTGGATTTATTGAAGAGGGGTCAAAAGTCATTCAACCATTGTTCAACTCCACTTTCCACTGTAGGTCTGCTACATGTGTATGTGTGTACGTGTGTATGTGTGCGTGTGAGCGAGCAAGCGAGCAAGAGAGATCTAAGTTCTCAACCTTAAATATCACAAGAATTTCAAGAGGAATTTGCTCCACTTATTCTCTCCGCTGCACAACTGCAAAACATAAACAACACACATGACATTGTTCACATTTAATATGTTGAAAACCTACTGTGATTTTTTAAAAAAATCAGCAACAGAAAAATATTTTTACTCATATTTAAATGGTTTATTTTGTGCTGCGGACACATTGTCATACTTTTTTTTCTCTTCTTGCACCAACGTTTGTCGTTATCTAATTTGAAATGTACTAATTCCTTATTCTTGCGGAGGGAGGGCGGACCACTGACTTGAACAGCTGCTTCATGACCCAAAAAACTGTCAGTCTTTCCCTGGAATAAATTGTGGAATATACCATCTTTGGGTACAGGGGGGAGCTGGAAGCGTCCATTTTCATGTAGGCGGGCGGCGCGTGCGAGCGCGCACCCTTCAGCGGCACCACAAATTGTATTAAAGCATTATAACCTTAAATTTGTTAATTGTGGCTTGTTTTAAGTGTCAAAAATAGTGCACACAAGGAATAGTTTGAAGTCTGCATCCCCTGTGTTTCAGCGCCGTGTTTCTAGAGGACCCATAGTAGAATCAATTCAGCGAGAGGGGAGCTTGAAACCGTCCACTCATGCTTTCCTCCGAGTCTGAGAGAAACACAGTTGAAGTGAACACACAGACCAGTCGGCCGCACTACATGCTCACAACAGGCAGGCTCCCATCACTAACGAAAAACAACAGCAGTCCCTCTGCATATAATCACAAAAACAATTCTCAGAAAAGTGTATGTCACAGCAGGAATGACAGGAATTTCATAGTGACAGTATATCAGGCTGCATGAACTCTGGTACCACTGACAAACTGGTAATCCCTACAGGAAGAGCAGTCATATTGAAATATACTTTTAGAAAAATGTTTATTTCTTAGTTTGATATGAAATGGGTTATTATGAGTCATTTAGTTCTAGGATTCATATTATTTTGCTGTTTACAGATGTTATAAATGCAGATGTTACTTTAAGCATCATCAGATGACATTTCTCTTAAAGGACGGGTTCACAATTTTTCAAGTCTGTCTTAAAAATGTCAGTCAGGTTCCCATATGAGCACTGAAAGAGGTTTTCCTCGCTGTAATCATTCATCCTGTTCATACTGGCTATTAAAAGATCCCCTTTCAAATGTGCTTTCAGTGTAAGTGATGTGGAGCCAAAATTCAGTGTGTTTCTACACAGTTATTTTGTGCAAAAATGCATTTAAAAGTTTATCTGAAGCTTATATGAAGCTACAGCAGTCTGTGTTAGTCATATGAAGTGGATATCTGCCACATTTACAGGCTTTTTAGCATAAATTTCCCTCTTTGTGTTTCCTCAGACAGTGTTTCCCTGTTGAGCTGTGGTGGAAGTATAGTAACACGAAGAAGGACTCTGGCACTAAAAAGACTTTAATGTTGAAAGATATCTATTTGATTTGACTCATTTGGACGGCTGAAGCTTTATATTGGCTTCAGATAAACTTTTAAATCCACTTTTGCACAGAAAGAGTCTTGTGGATTTTGGCTCCCGTCACTTACATTGTAAGTGCATTATGAAGGGATCTTCTAATGGCCAGTTTGAACAGGAAGAATGATTATAGAGAGAAAAACCTCTTTCAGTGTTCATTTAGGCACCTGACTATTGTGTAAAGATAGACTTGGAAAATTGTGAACCCATCCTTTAATGTGATGCTCAAGATCAGGGTAGTGAGTTACATGCTTGTATACCTGTGTGTATTTGCGTTGGCCACATAGGCTCCATATTGAAAGGAAAATTCTTGCTTTTTACCTCATGATATAAACAGACAAATATATAATAATGCATATAAATATATAAACAAATAAATAAATAAATCTGGCTTAATGACAGCCTGTACATTTAGAGGAACAAACAGTGTCACAAAAGTGTTTGCCATGTAGCCTTAAATGGTGTTTATAAAACTTATGCAGTGGTACATGGGCTTAGTATATGTGCACATAAGCCCAGCTTCCCTCTCATTTTGCTCACAAGCATTCATGACAGCACCAGTCTTTTTTCAGCTGCTCTCCACAGAGAAACCCCTCTGCATCAGCTGGACAGCATGCCTTGCTCAAGGGTATCTGTTGACAGATAAAAGGGGGGCAGGATGCTCTTGCACTCAGTATGTTAGGCTGACACTGTTGTACATGTTGGTATCATTGTTGAAGTTGCTTCACCTTGAGGTGAAAACTCACAAGCAAGGCGTTTGACCTACAACTGCTGGGTGCTGTGCATCCGAGTATTCCTCTGATTTGAGCAAAACTACAGCATATGACTGGAAAAGTGTTGTTGAGTCCAACATTTCCTGGAGAAAGAAAAATGGAAAATGTGCTGAGTTTCACGTGTTGCATGGCCACGGAGCAGAGGAGATTAGAGAAAGCAGCCTGAACTTTCAACCACCATCATGCTGCAACACCTGCTGCAGGCCTGTAGTTGATCAGCTGATGAACGTTAAGTATGTTACATCACGAGAGTTTCATCACGGCAGTTTACATGAATCTTTGTCAGATGACAACACGAGTACAGTATGAGCATGCTCGTACAGTACACACGTATTCCTTGTGCGCATATGCAACTGCATGCATGTAATACACACTCGGACGTATTTGTGCGCGCCGCGTTGAGGGGTGTGTTTCCACGCCACCAGCTCACTCACCAATGTCACCTTCATGGGTGGCTCCATCGTAGGAGCATCCTTCAGAATGTAACAGATTAGCTTTGCAGGCAGGGATGTTGATGAGGTCATCACTTCCCAAGGTCACACCTACACACATCTAGCTATAGGCCCACTGGCGTTAAAGCCCCCCACCTCTTCAGATCCTATAGAGGCTCGATTCTACCTCCTGCTGGCGTGCAGATCTGAATAAGGCCGAATAAGCCATACCCAACACGATAAGCCTTATTGTAATACTCAGTGATAGAACAGACTGCTTCGACCCCTTCAGGCTTCCTTCACCCTGCATGCAGACTTGAAAAATGCTGGATAGTTCTCTGATACAACATACTGTACATCACTTATAGTTTTTTAAAAGCTCCTATAGAGTTTTAATCCCAGCAAGCAGCATAGTTGCAGGCTCAGCTCTGTTACGCAATGATTGATGATCAGATCAGTTCTTTTAGTTTCTGTCACTTCTAGCAGTTATTACATTTGAATATGACTAGCTGGACACTAACTGTGCACAAAATGTCAAGAAATAAAGTATGCAAGAGGAACACTTGCTGACTCCAATATTCAAACATCTTCAGACCTCATTTTTTTGTCCTCTCCTGACTGTTTGTGTAACTGAACAGAACTTGATGAGTACATCAAAATTCTGACTTTGAATATAAGTAAAAGTCATTGTTTGCCAATCATTATTTTAAAGATCCCCTCCAGACATTTATAATATAAAAATACTCAGCTTGGAATAACAATATGTGTCTGATATGGTTTTTCTACAAAAAAAAGTCTCATTATCTCATTAAAATCCTTAAAATTACATTAAAATACTCCATCTTCTTGCTCATTGAAAAATCCATAATCGATGAATACCAGTACGCAAATATAGGTCATTTCAAAAGTTTAACTGCTGGATATAAGATGCCTCGTACTTCACTGAAATGTCCATTCTTTTTGTTTGTGCACTGGAGACATCAAGTCTCCACATCACACTTGTGTAAGTTGAATACTGGACCATGATTAGCTTCCAAACTAGTTGTGATGTCACAAACTACGTTTGTAAGCCCACCCCTTAAAGTCTCCCTCCACTCAAAGTTGGATGTTGTTCCTAGAGTTGGATGTTTGAGCTTCACTGTGCAGAATGATGTATAAATGATGACCTGTGATCACTGAAAATCTGAGTTAAGGGGTGGGTCTATAAATAGGATTTGTGACATCACAACCAGTGTGGAGGCCAATCGTGGTGTGATATGCAACTTACACAAGTGATGTGGAAACTTGAAGCCTCCAGCACAAACACTAAGAATGGACTTTTCTGTGACGTAGGAGACATCTTGTGTCCCGCAGTTAAACTTGTGAAATGAAATATATTTGCATATTCATAGATTCTGGAATTTGTAATGAGGGAGAAGAAGATGTAATTTTAAGGATTTTAACTTGGAAATTACACTTTTTTGTGGAAAAACCATATCAGACCACACATTATTGTTCCAAGCAGAGTATTTTTATGTCTTAATACATGTCCAGAGGGGATCTTTAAACTCAGATTTAAGGTGAACACAGTGAAACATTCCCATTTCAGCAGAAGAATGTGAAAACAGCCTTCTAGTGTCAAACTCTGCGCAGTGAAGCTCAAACATCCAACTGAAGTAATGCGCAAAACACATTTTTAAGTGGAGGGAGACTTTAAGTTTATGGACCAACATGAAGAATTAAACAAAACTCTGCTATTACAGTTCTTATAGATCCTGTAAAGCCCTCATCAGTGCTTGCATCTCTGCTGCTCCAGGAGAGGAAGCTTCTCTCCTTCAACAGTTCCTCTTGGGGTTGTGCAACTGCTCAGCATTAGTGCAGCGAGCATGCAAAAGATGGTCATGTACAGCAGCTACATCTGTATGTGTACTAATTTTCCTCCACTGATTCTCTATGGAGGGCAAATCTCCCTGCTGTACAGTGCTACATCTCTTTTTGTATTCCCCTCCCCTCATGAGACAATGAACACATTGAGGCAAATCTGTTTC
Source organism: Thunnus albacares (assembly GCF_914725855.1). Classification (NCBI taxonomy): domain Eukaryota; kingdom Metazoa; phylum Chordata; class Actinopteri; order Scombriformes; family Scombridae; genus Thunnus; species Thunnus albacares. The sequence goes on from NC_058120.1 coordinate 19,449,416, forward strand.
CACAGCCTGTGAATAAGAGACAGCCAGCTTTGTTTCGCACGAGTGTGCACACACACATATGTGTGCGTGACAGATAAAGAACAAATGCGTTTGTGTATGGACGCCCGAGTGTTTGTGTATCCATGTGCATGTGTGTGAGATGCCTGCATCATGCGTTCGACATGTGAGTCACTTGCTCTTGTGTAGGGCTTTAAGTAGTGAGTAAGAGCCCTCTACTCCCTCCTCTGTCTCCGCTCTCACTCTCTGGGGCCCGAACACATAACCAGGTCTCTGCTCTGCTGCCACTCCATCTCTGCTCATTGCCCAACAGGTTGCTCTGTCAATAATGGATGCTCACAATGAACTGTGTGTCCATGAGTTTGAAATTTGAGAGTCAAAGGGAGATATACATGTGACCACAATCACCTGCCTGTCTATTATTGCAGAAAAGCGATAAAATAAACATGGACATTTTCCTTCCCCTTAATTGGTGTCTCTTTCCCTGTCAAAAATCTCAACATGATGAGACAACTGAAGCTACATTTGAATAATAGCTGCGTCCAGATCTGTCTTCTGTGGTGGCCTGCTGGGATAATTGCAGGTGAGCCATGGAGGAGATAGAACAGCAGTGCAGAGAGAGACAAGTAAACACACGGGTGACGTCTGCGGGTTGATGACTAACGCTGTAGTGACTCCAGTACCCTCTGTTTTTCTTCAGGACTACTGAAATAAAGGTCGCTGTGAGGGATCCACTGGCTAATTATTTCACATTATTTCAAATATTATCCATGTTCCATTATATATGAAACATGGAGAAATACTCTTTATCCAAACAGGAGATCAGTGTTCACAACATAAAAATAGTGTGCACATTTTAATATGTATATTATTTTTGTTGTTATTCATCAGTCTTTCATGTTGTAAGCTGTTTGTATAATGGTAGTTCTGTATGGGTTCTTATAATGGTAAAACAAGAAAAACAGACATTTTTTATGTAGCAGTGTGCAGCTGTTTTTGGACTTATTCCACCATCTAGTGGTTGTGTATGTGCTGTTACATATTGAGGCCACATACACACCTATTGGAGGCGTCCAAATAACTGAGATCGCAAGAGGTCAGTAAGACACATTTGCTTTTACTTACATCAGTGCATATGAAAGAAACTTAATCACAATGATGAACATATAGTGCAGGAGTAAAACATATTTGATTAACTTTATGTCCAGAAACTCACAAATATAGTGAATTCACACACACAAAAAAAACATAAAATCACAATTAAATTCAAAAATTTGGCAGTTCTTGGTGAAACTATATTGGCACAATATGAAGAAAACATGAGAAAAGTGCTCATTTAGACAGGGAGACACATAGAGGTAGAGATACATACTGAGAGGAATTAAACACTAGGACGCTGAAGTTTACTGTCAGGCATGTAAATTTGCAATCGAAATAAAACACTTAGCGAGATTACAAACAACATTCAATTAAATAGAAGCATTATTTGAGATTACATCTGTAGCACCTTGTTCATTGCGAGGTCACTGCAATGTGCCAGTTTTTCTTTCTGTATCACTTGATCCCCCCGTTAGATGTAGAAATACTCTTCCTCGTCAACATTTCCATTTTCATAGAAACTCTACCTGCAGTATTCCACGGTGCGAGACAAATGAGATCCTTGCAGGCTGGGGAGATGTGTGAGGGGTTTTGTACTGGAATGTTTTTTTATTTAATGCACTTAACCCTCTCTTGAAAAGCAGCACCACTTCGAACTGCATTCAACACTTAAGATTTTGACAGATTTCACACTCATCCTATGTGGCTCCGTCCTCGTCCTCCTCTTCTTCTGGCAGGCTGCCAGGACAGGGCTCCATGGTAACAGCGACGCCTATGCCGCTGCGTCCGATGGGCATGTTGGTGACGCACGTCCATTCATTTCTTTCTGGACAGTAACACTCCACGCTGGACAGGAAGTCATGCTGGTTAAAACCCCCTGAATAGACAGTAGGCACAAACGCACACACATACACACAACACAGTTAATGAATCTGTTAATAAGCCAATTAGGGAAATGTTCAACAATTGTGTCAATTAATAATTAAAATTAATTATTATCTTTCATTAATTTTTCAATTTACAAATGGATTAGTAAAATTATATTTTTAAAAAGACAAATTTTTACTTCTTGGTTGATTAAATTACTAATGTTGTTACTTGTGGATCTGACATTTCATTTTCCTGCTTCTTATCTGTTTACTCTTAACATTTGAACCATACATAATCTATTTAATTAAACAACGCTGAACCATTGTGCCTCATTGAAATAAAACAGTGCAGCGCAGCATCTCACTGGCCACCTCCTGACCTGACTGCTTACTAATTCATCAAAATTAATTCATTACTTAACAAGTCTGTATTATTAATGCTTCAACATGCATAAACATCTTCTAAAAGGAGATTTTTTTTTATCCTTCATACAAAGAGCACTGTACTTTACTGTATTATTTCTGACTGATGTTCAATTCTTATTTCTTTTTAGGACAATATTTACTGTAAATAGAAATAGATCAAATTATGTTTTTTAACTCGAAAAACGTAGCTGGAAGTATCTTTTTTCTGTCCTGTTTAGTATGTGCAGGTATTTCTCTCAAGCTGTAAACAGCCCCAACAACCTTCACCAATTAGGTAGGGCAGGCTGTACCCTGAGAGGCAAAACTTAGGGCACAAAAAGTCTACAACTCGCTGCTGCTCCTTAAGCTCATTGATCTGAGTGTTGGGTAATAATTCAAGGTGAGTCAGATGAATGTATCAACATTTTTATCAACTCAGATGTTCGCTCATCTCAGTGCAGGATGCCGGAGAGTCACAGGATGTTCAGAGAAACGTCAGCAAGAAAATCAACCTGAAACCACTGAGAGTTTAACACTCTACTAAGCTTATCTGTGTCATCAGGACTGAGTAAGTATGTAACATCACCTTTTTCCCCACTAACCCCCGCCCACTTCAAACTAGTGAGAAAAAGTACAGAAATAACAAAAATATTTTTAAAAAAATCTCTAATGTGAAATAACCAAAACTGTTTTAATTTTGGCAGAAGATTATATTGAGAAGCTGATTTAAAAAATGTGCTTTTCAGGGCCTTTAACACTTTTATGATGTTGGATTAGTGACATGACTGACCGAGCACAAAGATGCATCCCTGGTGGACCGTGACTCCATGTGCACTGCGACAGTACTGCATGGAGGCTCTGGGCTCCCAAATGTTCCTGGCTATATTGTAACGCTCCACAGAGCACAGTTGGCTCTGTCCATCATAGCCACCTATAGCATACAGGTAAGAGTTGACGCTTACTAACCCTGCAAAGAAAGACAGAGTGGTTAAAAAAAAAAAAAAAAAAAGCCAAAATTTTGTTTGTTAAAATCTCAGATTGGCTCTCATGAAGACAGAAGTACACGTATTCTCACCTAATCCGCTGCGTACAGTACTCATGGGAGCCAGTTGGTGCCAGGTGTTAGTGTCAGGCTGGTATTTCTCAGCAGTGTTCCAGCGGTTTTGCCCATCAAAACCTCCGACCACATACAAAGCCCCCCCACACGCTGCCACCCCGGCACCCAGGCGAGCCACCGACATCGGGCAAACAAAGGACCAGCGATTAGACTCTGGATCCCACCTGCAAACCAAACAGTAGTGCAGTGCTTGTAGTCAATGTAGTCATAATATGTTAAGATTTTTTTTTATGACAATTAAAATAATCAAATTAATGCACCAATTCTGTAAATCGTCCATTTGAACTACGAGGATTCAGAGAGGCGGGGCTGTGTGCAGCGACCTTCTCAATCTACACGAGCCAGTCAACTTTAAGTGGATTAGATTAAGCTGGCAACCATGTTTGGCAACAATTGATGAGGTTTACTTGAAGCCAAAGATGTTGTAACACCAGTGAGAGTAGACAGAGACACGACAGTCCACAGGATTCTGTAGTCTGATAGACTCCATGTCCATATTTGTAAAAAAAAGAAAAGAAAAGAGTGGCTTACAGGTCTAAGGTCAAATTTATCTCATCATGCTGGAAGCTAGATGTCTTATAGGGCACATTTCCTACAGTGTACGCATGTCTGGTGAGGTTCTATATTTATCTATTGTCAATGAATCCCATAAAAAGAGCAAAACCAACAATGAATTAATCTTACTAACAAGTATAGCTTGTGTAGCCTGATACTGCATATCCTCTGTGCCCTAGACCTCGATTGTTGACCAAAAACTATTGAAAACAAAAAAATGAGCTGTGTATCTTCATTATGACAAACATGAGGACTGTAGTTTATGTTGAGTCAATCCGATACAAACTGTCCTGCTGCCGTAAATACTCACAACAGCACCAAGTCCACAGCTGAAAATAGTCCCCAACGAAACTTAAGTATACATTCATGACCTGTTTTTAAAGATTTACATCTTCAGTAGCAAAAGTAGGCTTGTTAGGCTATTGAGAGACAGACTAACGCAAAAATACAGAATATTCTGTTATTCTACATGTTATAAAATACAAATACTGAAGGATAAAACAACAACAACACATAACTGAATCATGATGAGGCAGGTTGGACAGCAGGTTCACTAACTGGTTAATGATTGAAAGGTTGTTGCTTCAGTCCTTGGCACTGGGTGTATTCCAGCTGTAAACTGCGGACAGGAAGATGGCTGATATTACATCATCTGCCCTCCAATGATGGTTAAGTGCCCTTGAGAAAGGCACAACATCCAAGTCACTCATTGGGTCACTGTGTTGACACTGAGCCTGTGCTCTGAACCCTGAAATGATTGCATGTGCACCTAAAGGGACATACATCAAGGCACATTTCAGTGATCTCTTGCATGTTGCTTGGATTCTTCTGTGAAGCATCCTCAGGAGCAGAGTCTTTTCTGCCAACCATTGTTACTATAAATGCTCTAATCTCCTTTAATGTGTCTCACATTGAGTTTTCATTTCAATAGTTTTATCAGCTTTCATTATATTTAGCAGCTTCTCATAAAAAGACTTCCAAGTGGTGCCTGATGAGTTCTAATAAGTCTCTTGAGACTGGCATCTTTTAGAAATCTATATGCGTGAATATAAAAAGGGATTAAGGTTGCATTTGATGCACAGTTCTTTTGATATGGAAAAAAACTAATAGTACCAAAAGAACTGTCATTTCTCAGACTTGTTATTAATTGATTGACACTGATTTATAACACTATTAAAACTCCTCCCTGTTCAGCGGTGGCAGCAACGAGATGTGAAGCATTCCCAACAGGATCAACATTCCTGGGACGTGTGTCTCAACATGTCTTGAAAGAGCTTGTGTTGTTGTCTAATTAGGCTAAGAGGAATACCTGTGAACTTCTTGACTGCTCCTTGGGTTGAATGGCAGCTATTCATTTCCCGTCTCTCATGTTATTATCCATACTTACATTGAGGTAAACTGCACTTAATCTAAGAATGTGTGTGAAGGAAAGGAAAATCCGCGCTCATTACCTTCATCCCAGTAAAATAAGGTGTCATTAAAATCGAATTACTTCTTGAGTGCCTAGTTAAATAAATAAATCGTCACGCACTCATACGCCGAGCAAACGCCTCTGTAATATCTCACCTCTCCACCGTGTTGTGATGCGTGGAGCCCTGGGAACCTCCTACAGCATAGATGCAGCCGTCCACCACGGCCACCCCGACCCTGTTCCTGGGGATGTTGAGGGAGGCCCGCTGGCTCCACTGGTTGGTCATGGGGTTGTAGCAACACAGGGCGCTGGACTCGGTGTTGTTTTGAAGCGACAGGTTTCTGCCACCAACCTGCGTTCACAAAAAGAGACATCACAACAGAAATTATGTTGACTATCAAATTTATACTGAATAATGCCAGTACAATGGCACAAACTAAACCAGTAAATATTATTGTGTTGTAATGTATTGCATCATGCCTCATCTTGGATTGTCAACCAGAACATGAAACTATCCATGTTTTTATAATGTCATCTCATTGAAGCTGTTACATGACTGGTGGAATGGTTTGACTTTTTGGGCCAACCTACAGTGTAGAGCAGTCCAAAAAGTGCGCAGGCTCCCAGGCCGCTGCATGGAGTCCCCATGTCAGCCAGTTTTATCCAGACATTCCTCCTGGGATCATAAGCCTCCATGGAGGCCAGTGAATGCTGCCGGTATCTGAGCAGAGATAAGTCAAAGTGAGTGAGTAGAAGAAGAGACAGAGAAAATGAGAGCATGTGCATTGTATTGACAAAAAAGTACCAAAGTGTCAAGTTTTGTCTTTGAGACAGGTAACCATTAAACACTGCAGATGTGCCGTTTCTATCGTAACATAGCAGCACAGTATGTAATGTGATTTATTTAGTATGAGTATAGTAACCAATGAGATGTGCTGCTAAGGTGTGACCAATTAGGTATGCAAAAAACCACATATAAGATATAATGTTCTGTAGCTTCTTAGGTGACTTAGGTGCTACCTGTAACTTCATCTTTTGATCAGCATCAAGAGTAGTTATTTCACAGTTCACTAAAAGAGGAGGACTGTGTCTTTGCAAGTCATTCAGACAACAAATTTGAGCTTCAAGATCTGAAGACATAATGAAGAGTTTACATCAGATGAAGGCCCAGCGCACAAGAACTAAATAAGACACATTTTTGAAAAAGTATGGAGTATATGCTCTACGGGGACAATAACTTATGATGCTGATATAAGTATGCTGCATGGTGGGACTTGACTCATATCTATGACTCATATCATTTCTCTTCTCAGTGTTAGTTGGACCAGGAACACACTGCATATCCTGTTTGCATTTGTGCTTCTCTATCAGCGTTACACCAAATTATTCAAGTTAATGAAATGATTTGTTACTGATAAAAAAAGCTAGTTTGCTAGCTTGAATCATTAGCTAAAAACCAACTTTGCTTTATGACAGAGAAAAATAAGTCAACAAGAAGTATGTCACTATAAATTATGGACTTAACAATAGAATGATGCAAACATGAACCCAGAAAGCAGGCACCTCTTTCAGGAAGTGGATAACTTCCTAACAGGGGCAGATAGATGGATCCATGAGGTGCTTTCATGCCAATATGATCCAATAATAACTTTCATAAAAGCAAACCCACACAAGTTGTGTATTACAAGTGGACATCTCACTTGTGAACCCAGCTCATGAACGTGCATATCTTTAAGTGTGAACTTACTGGCACCAAGTGTTGTCTTTATACAATGTGTAAAGATTATACAGAAGAATAAAAATATATAACATAGTCATTTCAATTACATTTTCTACTCATTAATATCTGAAATATGCTTGCTTTAGCCTTAACTATTGTGTGCAACTGGTAGTGAATTGAAAAAATACAATTTTGCTAAGGATATATGTGATAAGTACCCGCCAGCGACATAGATGAGCTGGGTTCCCCGGAGTGGTGCAGGAGGAAGCTTCCCTAATGTCATATCCCGGAAGATTTTAGAAAGGAAATCCTTACAGGAATTGGCCTGCAGTTAAAAGGAAGGGTGGAAGAGTTAAAATCTGTAAAGAGCAGGTGACTGAGTTCATTGAAATATTGAAGAAATTACAAGTTTTTTTGAATAAGTCCCAAAATAACAATAGAAAATATTAGTTATCTTTTGTGAGCATTGATCTCACCTCTCTCTGCATTTCCATAACAAAAAAACAAAAACAAAATTTGAGCATGCAGATTACCTTGCTGAGGATGGGGCAGGACAGGAGCTGGTTCTTTAGGAACTTAGGAGGCAGGGCGTAGATATGGACAGCATTCAGGAGGGCATGTAAGTACTGGGCTCGACCCTCCAAATCCCAGCGGACCCAGTCTGTACAGGCTTTATACACCTGACATGAATGTATTCAAAGATATCATATATGTGTAATGTGCATCTAGATACACTCTTATGAGAACTTGAACTTGTGCAGATTTCTTAGGATATGATTTATCTTTTTAGCATAAGATGAATGGTCTGTGACACACATCTAAATTTGACACTACAGACCAAATTTACTATTTACAGTTCAGTGCTCAATGTTCAACCCAAATCTGTAATAATAAGAAAATGTGAAAAAATACTATGATTAAAATATATTCCGTGCATGCCTGGCAGTCAACTTTTAATTATTTTTTTTAATGTCACTCACCTCAGACTCACAGAGCACCTTGAGACTGTCCTGACTGATGAGCTCCAGCAGCTGGCAGTGAGAGAGGCTGAAGAATTCTTCTTCTTTCGTCACCTAGGACAGAGGGACACACCAGCACACATGAATACCTTCAGATAAAGGCATGTTTGAGTACTTAATATGTAGATTTTTTATATTTCATTTCCTTGAATGGATGTTTGGTAAAATTACTCTCTAATGACTGACATGAGTTGGTGGTTGAGTGTCAGACTTAGAAAAAGACTTGCAAAAACAGAGAAATAGTGGGAGAATTCACGTAGACAGTTTCCATAATTAAAAATAAAACAGTAAATATCTGTAATTTCTGGAAAGTGCCAGGTCCCCTGTCTACCATCTGGGCCCCAGGAGACAGAGACCACGGTGATGAAGCCAAAGTGCCAAGTCTGTCCTTGAGAGATTAATGGTATTTGTTTCAGGTTATCCATTAACATTTAAACGCTGCAGCTGTGCAGTTTTCCATGTTATTACAACATAATCGCACAGCTAATAATTCAGTATAAAAGAGATGACCCAATGAGATGTACTACTGCCTTACTGCCTGCTTCAAGATCTGAAGACAGAATGAAGAGTGCTACAGCTTTGCTCCTGACACTTTGCCTGTCAGGGGCTTTGGTTCAGGCAGAGACGGCCTCAGGGTCTGACCTCAGCGATGAGGTGAGAGCGCTGAGAGCTGATGGAGAGCAGACTGGCAGCAAGCGAACTTAAGGTCAGGAGAACTCAGTGAAGGATCTGAGAACAGAGCTGGATGTCACCAAAACAGAGTTACTTCTGTACCACGAGAAGGCAAAGGAGCTGGAAAAAAAGCTGGCAGGTAACAAACTCAGAGTGATTACTCACAAACAAATATGATCAATTGTGGACAGAGGAAAAAACAACTAGAACTTTAATACATGAACAATTTTAAGTGGTCATGATATCCTTTTATTCAATAAGACCAAACAACCCAGCTGTCAGTCATGGGGGCATAACTATCAGCTGGTGTGAGCCAGCTTGAAGATATGATCCACAAGAAACTTGTTGAGAAAACTGTTATAGTAGAACGTACAGTGGGATACGGATATGCTACAATAATAACCACTTTTTAATGCTCTATATTCACAGACGGACACAAAGTGGCCTTCTCAGTGGCTTTAACTGGACCAGCTGGGCCCTTTGATGTTGAAACAACACTGATCTACCCAAAAGTCATGACTAACATCGGCAATGCTTACAACGTCTACTCAGGTATAGAATATGAAACGTGTGTACATGCGTAATTGTATGTTAATATGTGTTTTGTGCATGCTTAGAGAGTAGGTAGAGAGTAGATTATTATTAGAAAATGATAAATGGCAGATTTTGCTCAGCTCTCTGTCTATTTCTTTGTACTCCAACGCAGGTTTCTTCAGCGCCCCTGTCAATGGCGTCTACTTCTTCAGATTCAATGCCATGGATGACCGGAAAAGCCACCACATGGGTGTAGCATTGCACAAGAATGACCAAAGAGTTCTTCTGGACTATGCCTGGAATCACTGGAATGACCATGAGCATGTGTCCAATGGAGTAATCCTGGAGCTGTCTCAGGGTGATGTGGTGCACATGCGTCTTCCTGCGGGGTACCGAGTCACTGATTGGGACACACGGCACTTCAACATTTTTAGTGGTTTCCTCCTTTTTCCCATGTGAGAATAACATGATAGAAGTATTTTAGAAGCTGCTGAAAAACACCTCCACTTCGCTCAATAAATATACTGTATGTCACGTTTGCTTAACCTACTGTATGTTGTTGTGATATGTACAAGAGGCAATAAAGAAGCTTTCATTAAACACATTGACCTGACTTGACTAACTTTAAAGCAACCCTAAGAATTGCATGCGTATGTCAGCTTGTTTTTCTGTCCTTGCACCTCACCTCATTGAAGTGTGTATTGATATACTCTCGGCTGCGCTGGTGCAGCTCCACGCAGCCGATTTCCTCAGCAAAGCGGGCGATGCCGATGACATTAGACGGCCCAAGGTGCTTAGTGAGGAAGTCACAGCATGCTTTGGCCACATCTTCCATCTGATACCTTGTAGAACAGAACAGGCAAAGAGGAAAAAAATCATTAATGCCTGTATATTCTCCACCTAAAAGTATATTCAAAATGCTTTTTTAATGCATTGAACTGTTCGTCTGTTTTCAGTGACCCATGAAAATCGTTCCTACACAATGTTCTGCTGTACATATGTTTACCTCATAGCAGCCAAGAGAACGTGCAACACACACTTCTCCCCCACGGTAATGTGGGAAGTGTAGGCAAAGTCAATGAGCCTTCCCACCACCTGGGGGCAGACATCGCGCAGGGTGACCTCCGAGGCGCGACACTCTTTGAAGCTGCTGGTGAACATGGCTCTGAAGTAGGGGCTACACGATGCCAGCACCACCCTGTGCACCTGAAAAAATATTATTTTAAGATAAAGAAACACTGAATTCACTTTGCCAATGGCTGAGAGATAAACAGCCCGCTTATCGCGTCTGTTATCGGATGAGTAGAGTATTTACTAAATACGTCATAGATAATATTGTTGGTAAAAGCCTCTAGCACCCATTAGTTATCAATCAATCAATAAAAACTTTCTTACTCTGTTTATTGCTGAAATGCAATGCAACAAAGCAAAAATGTGACATGCAAAAAGAAGAGGGTGACGGGGAAAAAAAGAGGGTAAAAAAACCATATACACAGGGTAACAGAACTGTTCTACAGGATGTTTATAGTTTCATGTTGGCTGGATGAGACAAAAAAGGCTAAGCAAGGTTTATAAGTTGATGTGAATAGTTGGGATGTTGTAAATAGAGTGATTAAGTTGTTTATGTATTTATGTAGGCTACACGTGTCTGCCTGAGAAGTAATAACATGCACATGTTACAGTATACTGAAAGCTGTAATAGAACAGAATATATTATTGGAATAAGTATATATAAGTGTACATATAAAAATAAGTAGATATTAAGCATTATTAGTAATAATTTACTTTACTCCTCTAACTTTTTTTCACTTGCTCATTTTATTTTTCAAATAAACTATCTATCATGTATTTTTTCCTCACGTTTCCAATTTTCCTCATGCTAATATGATAACGAGATAGGCCTGTCCATGTATTTCTATGGTAGGGATGGGTCCAGGGTTTGTGTGTGTGTTTGGCTGCCATTGACTGACAGCTCCCCAAGTGAAGCCAAAACATCTGGATCGCCCCCTGGTGGCTGGCTGCAGTATAGGTCATAAGTCCCGCCCCCTCCATGTTAGTGGATGGGACATGAACCAAACTGAAAAATCAAAGTACATGTCAAATAAATTTTTCCCAAAGATGGTTTCTGTCATTTTAGGTAGTTCTTATCACACTGATGTTTGTCCAAGTGATAAGTTTGTTTTTTAGTTATTTGACAATATAAAAAGGGGGCGGGGGGTGTGACATCATGATTGACAGCTGTGACAGCCGCACTCAAGCCTCGATTAGGTGGCGGGACGGCTGAGAGGGGAGTGTCCAGCAGGCCGTCATCCTGCCGCCTGACTCTACTGCACAGACTCTGGCTCGAAATGACGTCACACAAGCAAGATGGCAGATCACGGAAAGGAGATATTTTGGCTTCACTTATATCATCCATCTTATAATAGAAAGCATTTTAGTTGACAATATGTATATATATATATATATATACACACATATACATATATATGTACACACACACACACATACACACACATATAGATAGATAGATAGATTTACAGATAGTATATTTTTGAGGAAACAAACCCTACACAAAATGGCACAAACTGTTTCCTGATACTTCAGTTCAGTGAGTGTCTCACCTTAAAGTCAACTGTTCTTTCTTTGTATGTGACATGAAGCACCAGGTCACACAACATTTCCTGCCGTCTGAACTCATCCATGACCTTCAGGGACTTGGAAGCGTGGGTCTCAACTGTATAGTCAAGGTACCCGGACCCGTGCATCGAGGGAACCGCGATAGCTGAGAAATCAGAATCGCGTGTTGGACGTCTCTTCCTCATTGGGCAATTCATTCTGGGACACAGGAAGAGGAATACTCCAGATTTTTTTCAGTAATTAACTGTTCAGTCTTACAGTCTTTGACAGTTCAGTTTTTTTCAGTTCCCATTGGGGTCAGGCTCTCAACAGAGGAAATTCCTTTGATCATCAATTCATCGATGTAAAGGCTCCACTGAGAAGATGTCCTTAGTTCCTCCATTTTTCTTCATATTGAACACAATCTATTCAGTAAGTAGACATTTCACAAGAAATTAAGGATGTGAACAGTGTGACTTTACTATCCATTGGTGATCCCAGTCGCAGCCAGCAGGCAGAGCCAGCACTCCAGACGAAAAAGCCAGTTGCTGCATGAATTAAGTTAAGGTCATATGTTTCTCTGTGCAAATATGGCAGATAAACAAACTTGCAGGCTGTTGGTGAACCACATAATACTCCCTCATCCACAGATCCAGGCTCCAACATGACTGACAGCATTTGTATCAGGATCAGACAGTTCCCAAAGCATGAGTCAAACCATGATCATTAAATGGCTGTTGGTCTGTATTTTACAGGTTTCAGTGTTTTCAGAGTAATCCATTCTGACATTTCAGTGAGTCCTCTGCAATCTAGTGTTCCACAGATGAAGGGGAAGTGGTTGGCAAATGTGTGTAACTGCACAATCTGATGTGTCCTGGCAGGGATTTCTTTAACTCCGTCTGTTGTGATGCTTATCCTGCACAGAAAAAAAAACAACAAAAAAACAAAAAAACCCAATAAAGATGAGAGACTTTTAGTGGTTTGAAGAAAAGCTAACTAAAAGAAAATCTCATGTGAATATGTTGTTTTTCCCTTGTGTACGTGTGGGTGTGTGAGTTTCACACACTCACTGTTTCACTTCCTTACCAGCTGAAACAGAAAAGATGTATTCTAATTTAATTGAAACCAGCTAAAAGCTTCCCAAAGCTGTTTTGATGCACTAAATGAAGCATATTCTTGCATTAAAATCATGCATTCTAATAATTTCTAAGATTTTCATATTAACTGCAAATTTATATTGGCTCTTAATATTGGTTATTGGTCTCCTTGAGTACTAATAATTGGTACAAGCCCTGAAAAAAACATATCAGTCAAGTCCTACTATTTAACATTGATTTTGACATGATGTGCTTTTAGGGATTTTATTCCAAACTTTTAATCAGTTCAATGTCATGGCTACCACAAAGAGCTGGTCGTCAATCCCCTTCAAAACAAGCCTGACAATGTGCTCAGTTTCTTTTTTTTTTTTTTACACAACACTGTTTGGTTGAGCAGTCACACTTAGTATGACTCACAGAGGAGTGACTGAGATTCTGCAGACAGCGGCAGGCTGCCAAACATAAGAAAACACATTCACACTATTTAAAGCAACAGAAGGTATGAATGATTCCCTACCAGACACCAGAAGCTCCAATGTTCTTAGTTATTCTCTGAGCAAGTGTGGTAAAACCACTCCCTACTGCCACAGAAGTCTGGTGTCATCCTCCAGCTCATCTCTGTGCTGACTGGAACCTGTTTGACCAACTAGGCCGATCTTAACTTAGTAATTAAATGTCAAGAAAAGAACACATTATGACAATTATCTGCCTCTGATGTAACAGAATGGCAGTGAATCAAAATACACAGTCAAGGGTTTGCAAACACCAAATACCGTAGCGTTAAATCTCAAGGAATGTATTCCTAAATTCAATGTCAATAACCTGTCATTTAGAAAACCTAAGTAAATAATCGGTATGAGAGACTTGAAAAATGTTTCATTGAAAGATCTTTATCATTCCATTCAGGTACCTCTAAATGACATGATGTAAGCACCGAATGTCGGTTTCACATAATTATATGGGTTTAAATGGTGCACCTGTCTCTAATAAAGTACTAATTAAGCTTTTCATTGGATGCTTGTCAATTAATAAGCCCTTCAATATAAGTGCAACACTCTCAGCAGTTATCATGGAGGCAAATGTCAGCTAATGACTGGCGCCAGACTCACAGGATTTTTGAGGCCCGTACTGACATATTTGAGTAAAAAAAAACAAAACAAAAAAAAACCCAACACTTAAATATTAGCTGATATGTTTTAAGGAATAGAGGAATACAGTAGTTCTGCATTTTGGGAAGTATGCTTATTTGCTTTCTTGCCGAGAGTTAGATGAGAAGATTGGATCCACTCTGAAATTTGCAGTTTAGTTTAAATATACAGTTTACCCAGGAGACTGTTTGCTTAGCTTAGCATAAAGACTGGAAACAGGGGGTTTAATTAACGTAACAGCACATTTGTTTAGTCTGTAGCCAGCTGTCTTCCCCTGTTTCAAGTCTTTATGCAAAGCTAAGCTAACCGTCTCCTGGGTGTAGATTCATATTCCTCTTTAGCTGTCAGTGCTCTTTAGTGGACAAATAATGAAGACAATTTCTAACTTAATTCAAACATATCTTTTCCATTTCTGTACTGCAATTTCTTGTAACTTATTGGCCAGATATGAGCTGACACCAATACATTTGTGATGAGCTATTGGTTGAGCTTTACTAGTGAAAGAAAAGGCAAGTTGTTAACTTTAAGCATTATGCCTCACAAGGCTTCTAGAAAAATGGAGGTCAGAATAAAAAGGTCTAGCAGACACGCTAATGTATATGAAAAAACACACAGAAACTAGCATCAGTTCTAGGACATAAGTACAGTAAGTTTCTGTTACAGGATCTTGATTAGAATTATAAAGAGCAATAAAATAAAACATTCCTCAATTCACTTAGACCTACACTGACTTCTTTTATATTGTTTCAAGGATGCAACTAATGATTATTTTCATTAGCGATTAATCTGCTGTTTATTTTCTTGATTAATCAATTAATTGGTTGGTCTATAAAACATTAGAAAATGGTGAAAAATGTAGTTTCACAGAGTCCAGTGTGACGTCTTCAAATGTTTTGTCCAACCAGAATAGCTGCAAATCTTCACACTGGAGAAGCTGGAACCATCACATGTTTAATGGCATAATTGCTTGAAAAATGACTTAAACAAAAAAAATCAATTATAAAAATAGTTGCTCATAAATTTTCTTACCATCATCTAATCGATTATTTGACTAATCACTGCAGCTCTAGCTTGAAGCTTTGGGGTATTTTACATGTGAAATGTTTAAAAATCACCTAGAAATGCTCAAATATAAGCTGCTGAAATACTTCTGACTTGTGTTGCGTCTCTTTACACAACAGCAAATCCAAACCGACTGCATGTCCTACAAACATGAAATCCCTGCATTCCACAGATTGTCACTCGCTGCTACGGCTCGAAGCAGAACAAATCAGCTCTTGAGTTAGAGAGCAAGAAAAGAATTCTGCAATGCGGCCTTTTAGCTACAACTCACTTATCTGCACAACAACCCCTTTCAATCAATATAAATGTATGCAGCAGATCAATTTTTAGCATGAAAGGGACAAACCTTGATCCTACAAGTGGCAAAGCTACAGGAATACTTGCAGCACCTGGCAGTTTGGGTTATTTGTATTTTACTGTGCAAAGCAAGAGAGGGTTATTACTGGTTTGGTCTGAAGTAGTGCAGCTTTGTGGAGTTGCACAATCAAATCTGTTCAGCCTCAAGCTCCCTCACCTCTCGCTCTACAGTCAGTCAGCCTGTGTGCTGGTCATATGACCGAGAGAGTGAGACGGAAAGGGAGGGAGAGTGGTACGGAGAAAAAGAGATTTTGAGGGCAACATACAGTGAGCAAGAGAGAGAAAAAAACAAAATGGAAGAGGAGAGAGATTGCAGGAATCTTCGCTTGGACCCCAGATTCAGGTGAAGGAAGATATCGGAGGGAGAGATCAGTTCGAGGAGGCAGTAAAAGAAAGAGGAAGAGAGGCTGCAATACAGTAGAGCTACTAAGTTTTCCATAAAGGCCCCATTGTGCATGATATATCAATCTGTCCTACTATCCCGCTCAAGCTTTAAGGGGGTTCACAGCGAATTACTGTGTAAACACAGTGTGCAGAGCTTGGCTACTATATAAAGCATTGCTCAAGCCCGCAGGAACACTGTGACACTAGCTCTGCAGGTTTATGCATCATAACTATGTTTCGAAATGCCAGTTAGACCAAAGTCCTGACCAGTAATACCAGAGGTGGTAGCAATGTTTGGGTTTGTCAAATTTATTTCGCAAATGGCTGTTGAGAAGTGAGAGGAAGGAGATGCAGACCACTAGGCCTTCATTGATAAAAATACTTTGTGACATGTAGTCTTTGACACAGTTGTAGAGAAAAGAGGGATCTGTGGTATTCATAAAATGGCATTTGTGCTTTTAAGAAATATTTGTACAATAACTCATTGTTTTTGGCATCAAGACTGTTTGTTCTCCATAAATCACAGGCTTAGTTCAGAACTCATTAGAAGAAACAAGAGAGACACAGTGAGTTAACCATTTACAGGGTGTTTCTGTTGGCAGGTGACAGGCAGGACAGCCTGTGCAGTCAGCTTGGACCTGAACATACAATGTACAACAGGGCACAAAATGAGTGAAGATATTCTCGATTAACCTTTGAGAAAATGCTGACTAAAACTGCTGAGCTGTAATGACCACGAGTTTTGCACTGTTTCATAACAGCAACGACACAAACTCTTCTGCCGTGTCATCTTTCAACTGCAATTACAGCTGACTGGGGTCAAAGGTTGTTGGCGACAAAGGTGTTGCTTCATTTGCTTTGAAAAAAAGAACAACTCCTCAGATAAGGAATGAGAGCATTGTGTTGTTTTAAAGAATCACAACAGCACACAACTCAACCGTGCCATAACAAACTGAAAGATCCTTCTCGTGTTTAGAAATACAGACTGATAACCTTCAGGTGGTGATATTTGGCAAATTAAGGGCCTTTTCACACCTGAAAGTCTGAACCAAGGTTCATGATTTTGTTACACTGTGTATATTTGATCCGGTTAGTTTTGGTTTCACTTTGCAAATATGCAAGCTCACTCAAGAACTTAACCTGACATACCTACGTCCTGTCATCATCACCTATGTGGGCTGCATCCTCCTATATTTGACATTGATTGGTTTGTAGGCTGTTGAGAAATTAACAGATTCATTTTATTGCCACTAGATTATATTATACTATATATACTACTGTTTTGAGTTTTGCACTGTTTCATAACAGCAATGACACAAACTCTTCTGCTGTGTCATCTTTCAACTGCAATTACAGCTGACTGGGGTCAAAGGTTGTTGACAACAAAGGTGCTTCTTCATTTTCTTTGAAAGAAACAAAAGCCTCCTCAGATAAGGAACGAAAGCATTGTGTTGTTTTAAAGAATCACAACAAATTGAAAAGTCTGAAAGTCCGGACCAAAAGCCTCCTCTCAAGACATTTGATTGACAGAGAAATAACTATTATAATAATATTATAATAATAACAATAAAGTCATGAGCTGCATTCTAAATAACCTGAATTAACACTAGAACATGAAGAACTACGATTGCCCAATGCTGCTCACCATATCAGCAACTATAAATATACCCTACGCCTATTTATCACTAAACGGAGAAAAAGTCTTGATATCACTGGTAGCAAGTATGTGCACAAAAACATTTGGGTACACGCTGAACTGATGACTTATGATAAATTGACACTTGACCCAACAAATAATCTTATTTTGCTCCTTTGGGGCTTTGTAGTGTGTGTTGTAGTCAGTGGTGCATTATTCCAGGGATACAACTAATGATTATTTATTATGCCATTTATTTTCTCAATTAAAAGTTTAACTATGTTGTCTATAAAACGTAAGAAAACTGTGAAAACTGTCCATCACAATTTCCCAAAACCAAGTTTTGACATGTTTAAATTGCTTGTTTGGCCCAACAAACATTTTAAAACCTCCAAATAGACTATTTAATTTACTATCATAGAAAAAAACAAATGTTTGGCAGTTCTGCTTAAAAAATTTATTATGATTAGCCAGTTATCAAAATTGTTGTGGATTAGTTTAATAAAACTTAGCCAATTGATTAATCATCTAATCACTTCACTCTAGTTCAGTCTTAATAAGTATTAAGTCCTATGGCTGGGCGATATGGACAAAGTGGGTAAAGGCAAATAATAGAACAGCTATAACGGTCTGGTACGTTGAGAAAATCACTTAACTGTAACGCAGCCTTTAAAACCAAGAAAAGACAACACTTATGCCATATCACGATATTACGATATCCAAAATCTAGTCTCATATCATGATATCATTAGTATGGACATATTGCCCGGTATTACTTAGTCCTCTTCTTTGATGATGAATAATGTGATATTTTCTGGCTGGGATTCACCAGGTGTTTGTATTGCATCTAAAGTTGAAACAGTTACTCAATTATTCAATAATTGACGGTCCCAGCTTTTCAAATGTGGGGCTTTGGCACTTTTCTTGATTTGTATAATTGCAAATTAAATATCTTCTGGACTGTTTCTTGGATAAATAAGTAACTTGATGATGTCACCGTGGGCTCTGCGAAATTGTGAAGAGTATTTTTAAAAATGTTTTTGAGTACTTCAGTTGTTGACAAAATTGCCTGCTCTTTTCTTTTTTTGTTAAGCACTTTGAGATGCATTTTTTATATAAAAGAATCTGTATAAATGAAGCTTATTATTAGTTTTCACCATTCTTAGACATTTTAGACCAAACGATTAATCAGTTAATCGACAGATTACAAAAACTGTTAGTTGCAGCCCTAATTGCATCCTTTAAATGATTATTATTCCATGAGGATGTTTCAGAAACATTACAAATGCTTCACTTACAAACAATCACACAACAGCTCAATTTGAGTAACACTCAGACTTCTGTAAATGAATTACAGATCAAGACAAGTTTCAATTCCCTTTTAGGAGTCTGCGCACTACTGAGGAAATAAAGTGAATGCTCGACGACAACAATTATAAACAGGGTATCCTCCACAGGCGTATTACATGCTGAAAAAAGTAACGCGACAAATGTCACGAGTGCTGCTGTATCACAAACACACGAGTGATGTTTTTTTCTCTCAATAGGGCGCGTCCACTTAGCACGTGAAACATGCAGGGACACTTTTAAAAAGCTTCAAATTCACTCACCTACTATAGCGCAACACCTCAAAGAGCAGCTGTTCAACCCCATATCACACCGGGAAGACGGCTCACTATCACAGGAATCACCTCGGGGAGTTCAGGCGCGACTTGTTGAGAACCACAAGTCTCTGCCCCCCCCCCTTATCCAGTCAGAAAGGCAGAGGAAGTGTCATTCCCCACACTGAAGTTGTTTTGTACTGAAAGGGCCGAGCTGAGAGTGTCGCTGCTGCTCTGCGCCGCTGCGGGCAGACGTCCAAAAGCTGTGCTGGGGAGGAATTTCTGCACCAACCAACATGACTCTGCAACTCTGTAGTACGCTGCAAACACTGTGCGCGCAATACGCATGTACAGAAACCTACATGGCATTAAGTCAGGAGCAGCATTCCTCAAACTGAAACTGAACCTCTGCCTGAGCAGGACGAGCTTTCAAGAACTATTGCTCACTGCTTAAACATGCTACAGCAGTATCATGTAATGTCATGAATGATCTTATCCATTCACATAAACACGCATGTTCACTGGAATTTGTCTCGACGGAATTTTAGAACCGCTCCTAATTAGTGTGAAAGATAAGATTTCATTAAGAAAAATAACACAAGCTCTGCCCATTTCATTTCCGTGTTTTGCTCTGATGAATCATCTTGGCTGGTGGTGATGTTTTAACAGCTCTACTGGACCACAACAAGCTATCAACAGCAACATATAGGAATATTATAATGACGGAACAAACAACACCACTGAGTGTGATATGATCACTGTCTAATACTTCAGTGCCTTTTGTTAGAGTGATAGTGTAAGTAAGAGCTTTAGTGGGATTTACTTGGTTTAGTGAAGTATGAGGTTGTTGTACCATACTTGAGTGCTCAAATTTGACTTTACCATATACTTCCAGCTCCTCTTCTGCCCTCACTAAGCATGTCAGTTTGGTGCAGACAGAAGATTGCCTTGAACTTTTTACTGGAAGCGGCTCTGAAATTGTGAAAACTATTAAACAACAAATTCAGTGATGGTGGTTAAAAGTATGAAAACAACATGATTCCACAAACAAGAGTTAGCAAAATGAGTTTGATTAGTAGCTAGATTCACAAAAGACTGACTAAGCTGAGCTAGCTGTCAAATTAGTTAACCTACATCATGCTTCATGTCAGAAAGAATAACCAGTGAAAGATTAATAGGATGTTAACTGGATGTAATTAATTAGTCTGGCAAACATAGACATAGGCTGAAGTTTATAAGTGGAAAAACAGAAAGAGTAAAATACACAACAGTTATCGCAATAATTAACATAAATTCAAGAAATCTTCACAATATTTGTGAGAGCTTACGATTTTGCTAAATTATCGCAACTTTTCCGACAGCTCGTGATTTGGACTAATTGTCGCACTTCATGTCATGCTAACTTGCTAACACTGTAACTTTATGCACTGTAATTTTAACATTATTTATGATTTAATGATGTATTATTGTTGACAATGTATTATTATGACTGATGATTAAGGTTGATGATGATTATCGTATTATTATAATTATTATTGTTATTATTATTGTTATTGTTGTTGTTGTTAATGATGTATTTTATTGAATGTGTTCTTTTTACCTTAATATATGTAAATTTTCCCTGTGCAAAAACTTAATAAAATATATTCAAAAAGTAACATATGTCATTTCATTCAAGTGGAAGATGGAATCAGCCAACAAAAACTACTGCCACAGACAGTGGAGGGAAACTGTTCTGTGGTCGACCACCTGTTGTGCATGTTGAGGTGAAAGTTAATTTAATAAAGGTAAAGTACAGTATTTTTTTTTTATATAACCTTAAGTCCATGCTTCTCATGTTCAGAAAATAAATTAAAAAATTAACACTGAAATATAATTGTTTCTGTGACATGCAGTATGCTTTTTATCAAAGGAGGTGATTACATATGACTCTTCATTGGCAGTAGTTTTCAAAAATCCTTTTTTCCATTGCTTACAATTTTTCCCGATTGCAACTGCAAAAAGAGCACATGAACCATTGCAAATTTTATTGTAATTTTTTAGAAAAGCCACTGCAAAATCAAGCATTTTGAGGCGCAATAATCACAAAAAAACTCCATGAAATCCTGAAGGGACTGATAGTGGCTACATTTAGCTTAGCTAGCAGTAAACTAGTTATAGGAAAAACTCAGTTCTATAAAATGACAAAACAGGAGTTGCAAAACAGCTGAAGTAAAAGTACCTACAGATAATATTCCTACAGGGGCATTTGAGTAATAGATAAAAGATGTCTGTCAATATTTGCTTGGACACAAAATGGTGGATGTAATGACGTCAGTTATGCAGCAGCTGCTATAGAAATGTGCCAGTAGGAGTTGCTACTAACGACTGAAACCAACTGCTGCTGGGGGCTGCCAGAACATATAACTCACTTTACATAATATCATGATAACATTGTACTTTTTACTGCACTACATTGATTTTAGTAACTTTCCTGATTAGGATTTTACATTTAAAAAAACAAACAAACATATGTTCATCTCATAAAATGTGACACATTTCTACAGATTAAACTACCCAACAGTTTAATCTGTAAAAGTGTGTTAGAGACTTGTATAATCTATTAAAATTACATTCAGCTCAGCCAACATTAAAATGCTACTTCCACATTATTGCATCAATAATAATAATAGTATATTATACATAATAATGTAATAATCACAGCGATAAGAATTACTTCTACTTTTGATCATTTGTTGATAATACTTCTGTACTTTAACTGAAAGATTTGAATGCAGGTGATGGAGTATTTTTACACAGTACTGCTACTTTTGCTACTTTTACTCAAGTAAAATATCAGAATATTCTTTCACCACTTAATAGTCATTCTTTTGCAAAAGTGCATCAAATCCTCACATCCTTTCATCACTTTTCAACCTACTAAACCTAAGGTGCTGGTCTCAAATGACCATTGGTAAGACTGGTGACATGGTCATCCAAATTCAAAGTCCACTTATTAGCATTTTCTGAAGCTATAAACCATATCTCACAGTCTGTATCTTCAGTGGATGAAGTTTGTCATGAGTTGGGCACTTACCTGAGCACTTTTAAGACCTCTCTTCTCTATATCTTGACCTTGAAAATAGTAGTTTGAAAAAAAACCCAAAAAACAACAACCATCTGCTGATGAAGACTGTGAGATGCATTTGAAAGCTCCTGAAAGAGCTTTTAAGTGAATCTTGAGAAGAATAAGAATAACAAGAGTAAAGTTTCACACTCATTATCGTCGCTCTCCAAAGAAAACCACGTCTCCAAACATGGTGATTCATATTTTTTTGAGTAAGTGTCCCTTTATGGGTTGAAAGAATTCTTCTACTTCTTAAGCTAAATAAATGATTTAAACCCGAACTGGATTATCTGATGAAATGCACTGTCACAAAGCCAAAAATTGAGCTTGTTTTTCTAAGATTATGAAAAGTTAATATTTTGGTGCTATCTGACAGTGATATCGAGGTGAAGTTTTCTCTACCGTCTATTGCAAAATCTAAATTACCAGCTTATCTGCATTTGACTGTTGGCTGGTCTGATCGAGTGAATGAGTTTGTTTGACAGCCTGAAAGTCAATGTACATGCAGGATAAGTGCATGTATTTAAAAAGAATATTTAGGAGAAAAAAAAGCTTAAAGGCTTACTTCAGTTGTGCTCCCTTGTGCACTTGATAACCTGTCCACGTAAATGTCAAACAGGAGAGGTGATAGGCCACACCTTTGGTCTTAATTCTAAGAAAACAAACACAGCTCTTACGTTTGAATGACTCGCAACATCAATAATTATACTCCGCCCCCAGAATACTTCATAAAACCCAATCACAAGCTTCTCCCTGTTCTTCAGAACCCATGTAGACTCGTTTTACGACTCCCCATGATGTCTCGATTATCTGTGATAGAGGAAGACAAGTTAATTATATTTGCACTTATCCTCTTCATACCCACAGACAGTTTAAGCCCTTTTAACAAGTGATAACGATAGAAATTAAATTACAAAGATTGTGATTAGAGTCTGGGTTACTGTTTGAGTTGTGACTAAACTTTTAGTATATAGTAGTCATTTAGGTGAATATCGCAGTGTCATCTATAGTGATCATAATTAATTACATTAATTGCATTATTTGCAATTACTTCCAAACTTCATTCAAATCCTCATCTCGGTATAATCAAATAATTTGTATTGGCCCTCTAGCAGTTACAGATGGGTGTGTTTTTGCTCTGCAGCATATTTCACACAGTGTCAACTCAGGTGACATTCAGGAAGTCTTCAGTTTCTAATGGCAACATTATTATCTTTGCTCGGCACACCACACCCACCACCGCCAAGAACATGAAAAAACAAAAATGACTTGCAGATACTGTGCCAGACTGGGTACATTGTATTACAACAGCACTTGCTGCATACTTTCAGAGCTACAAACCAATTTCCTACTTCTGGTGTCATAAAGGTATAAATGTTTCATCTTAACTCAAATTACCACTCTATTTTATGGTTAGATTTGTTGCCCGTAAAAATCATTATTGAAGGTGATACGCAGCTGGTGATTCATGTGGTAAAAATGAAAATGCAATTGAAGGTGCGGTTAAGTACATGTGCAATAAATGTTTTTATTGTGATATTTTTATCTGCAACTTGAAAGGTAAGTAAACCTAGTAGTCTTACAAGGTTGCATATATAAGGAACTGAAACATTAGTCACCCAACAAACTCACATACTGTGTGTGACAATCACACTCATGGAAGGAGTAGCTATGTTTTGGCAGGACTGAGATTAACAGTGAAGATTTCTACTTTGATATGCATTCTGATATTTTTATTCAGCAACTGAACCCTCTGAACTGATATTAATATCACCTGTGTTTACACCTGTTGCCTGGACGTTGTGCTCAAGTCCCTTTACTGCTAAGAGGAAGTAATAAATCAAATTACAAGAGCACGATGACAAAGCACAATGCTGGCCACATTTCAGTTCTATCACAGTGATCACTTGTTTCTTCTTTCCTCTTTTTTCATCTACCTCTGCGCCTTCTCCTCCACTCAGCTCCATCCTCTTCTTCAACGTCTAAGCTCTTCTCCTTTTCTTTATGCTTTTATTTCTCTTCTCACCTTTCCAAATCACTTTTAATTTCCTTCTTTCCTCTCCTCTCCTCTCCTACACTTTCCTTGCCATCCTTGATTGTACTTTACTGCATTTAAAAGACTCAAACAAAACCTTGTTTGTTTGTGAACACACTTTTTAAATTAAGGGGTGATGTGAAAGTAATGCTGCTGGGTTCCTGTCAAGGCTGGCTGTGTTTTGTGGAACAATCCTAGGATTTTATTGACCTTTGTGTTGGTATGGTAATGAGAAGGGGGGGAAGTGACATCGTGCACTGTGGATGTGCTGCCCTCAGCTGTTTAAACACAGAAACACAACCAAAAGGTCTGTAGTTAAAGGGGCACTCCACTGATTTTACACATCAAGTTCACTTTACTGGTGAAGAGGAGTATGACTCAGCTTGTGAAAAAAAAGTGTGGGAGCAACATTTGAAAAAATATCTGCTTGGACTTGAGACTTGATTTTTTTAACAGAAACCCTGCATTACAAACTGGAGGTGTGGGGTGTGAAAGAAGTGGATATTATGTTGCATTATATGAAATGTAGAGCATGACTCATACTAAAAGTCAAGATATTGTGGTCTCTGCTGCTTCAGTTTTGATCTTTCTATTTTAAAAATCTGTCTTTTGTTAGCTCCCCAACTTTATTGAAGTTGCTGGTGTGACCCTTTAAGTTATTCAGCCCCACAGTGCATGGTTATAAACTCATGCTGTGCAGAAAAGCACTGCTCAGACCTAAAGAAATACATTTCAAATATCAGCTAAGATCCTAAAGTCTACAGACAACAGGCCGAATTGCACCGACATGTGTATGAAGTCATGCAGAAGATGAAAAATTGGACATGTAATCAAAATTCTCCACATTCTTCAATAGTGCAGACATGAAAAAATAGCATATTGGAAGTGAATAGGAGAAACATGTTTGTCTTAATGTACTTAAGGGGAGGTTTAAACAAATGCACAACACATTCAGGACTATAACCATACTGTATATTTTAGAACCATTTTTAACACAGGGTTGAAGTTCAGTTAGGAAAGGAATACATTATCTTGAATATTTTCTCAAATGCATCCTCAATTAAATCAAAAACAAATGGAGAAAACAGTATACAGCCATGGATTTCTTGAAACTTTAACCTCTCTTTGTCTTAGTAGGTTTTTATGACCTTAAGTGACATTTTTAATGATCTAGCCTTTATTTAATCAGGTAGACAGATCTAATTTTGAAGGGAATAAAAAGGGAAATCATGAGTGAAATAACGGAAAAAATATTTACAACTAAATAATTGAAGATGAGAAACCATAATATACATAAGAACACAGTAAAAAAATATTTTTTCGGCACTTTTTGAAACATTTTCATGTGAATTATCACCTTCATTTGTGCCTCTATCAAACATAAGTGGCCTCTCCTGTCACTGTGCATGAACCGGAGAGCATTAAAAAAGATGAAAGCAGTGTTAGAGCCCACATCAACGCTATGCCAGCTCTAATAAACATTTCCCTCTAGAGTCAACTATTCAACCACCAGAACTAAAGGACTCCTAAGACAAGACCATAATCCTCTCTTTCTCAATTTTATAGCGGTTTTTGCCTTGATGCGTGATGCCCATCACCAACAACACATTGGGTCCAGATGGGAGGAGGCAGAAAAAGAAGGAGAGAGAGAGAGAGAGAGAGAGAGAGAGAGACAGACAGAGAGAGAGTGAGTGAGGGAGAAACAGAGACGGGGAGATAGAGAGAGAGCACGGTTGATGTACATCTGTCATGCATTATTGCGGCGAATGCCAGCGCTGCTATCCTGGCTTTAGAAACTATGTGAGGAGGGGGTTGATGGGTCCTCCTTAAATCACAATCTGATTCCTCCTCCTCTGCGCCTCTGCTTTTTAGTGACTCTATCAACACACATGCACTCACACACAGGCAGTCCCATTCACTTTATATCACACACACACATACACACACACACACACACACACACACACACACACACACACACACACACACACACACACACACACACACACAGACACACACACACACACAAAACACTGTCGCTCTCTCTCAAACACCAGTGTTGTCTTTCTGTCTTCCTCACACACACACCACACACTATCCCCCTATGAATTCCTCAGGAAGGAGTCAGCCTTCTTCATTCCTCTGGACACAACTTTTCCTTAACAAGGTACTGATGGTCTTGACCTCCTCTTCAAACAAACCCTTCCCTCCAATCAGCGAGGATTGCAGAGCTGGGGCTCAGCCGAGGCCTGTGGGTATTACAGAGGAAACGTCCTGATTCTCCTTGATTACTCCCTCCCTCTCTCTGTGTCTCTCGCTCTATTCCCCCTCTTTCTGCCCCCGCTCATTCTCCAAATATCTCTGTCTCAGTGGCTGCTGGTTCTCGTGTTGTCTCTAAAACAATCTCAAACTTTTCTTGTCCTGTCTCTGTGTGTCTACTCACTGTATTTTTTTTTTAATGCGCTCGTCTTGTCTGCATCCATCCCTCTGATTATTCCCTGGTTTGCTGCTCAGAGTTTTCCAGTCTCTTGATGATGAGCTGTTTATCCTCTTGGCAGAACAAATCCAACAAATCCTTCAATATATACTTAGGGAGACTATATTATATGAGTGTTAAATTAGCAGAAAATGCCCCCATTACTGTAACATGAGTGACAGTGGTAGAGACAGACGTAACTTATTGCAGCTCCTTTTTAAAACCCCAAATGATTGGTAAGCAATTTGAAATTAGATCAGTGCTATTACTTTTTAATTTTTCACTATATTTTTCTTCAGTCTCATACATTCTCTCCAAAAAGTAAACGTCAGAGGAAATAGCAATGTTGAAAACAAAATCTTTCAAGTAAAAAATATTTTCTAGTAGATATACTTTACAGTCTCCAAATATACTTGCTTAGTTAAAAGAAGTTCTTACACAGTCTGTGCCAAATAGACTTATTTCTTATGTTTATGAGTCTAGTAAAGAAAATTGTACAGTAAATTTCAAATATTCTACAGATTTCATTGGAAGATGATGGTAGACTGATACAGGACAACATATAATACATGGAACATTCACTATTCTTAGCTGTAATACTGATAGAGACATACAATATTGCAATATTGAAATGGAAAGCTGGATATAAGGATAAAGATATAGAAATGAAAGAGAGAGAAGTAAAAGATGAAGTGTTCACCGTGATTGGATATGATTTGGCATTATCAACCCTCCCTTCAATGTATATTAGCATTTAAGGTGGACAGTGCAAAAAAAATATTCATAATTACTATTTTTTTTATAATTATAAGATGGCTTTCCTCGCTGTGAATGCAAACCTCATAATACATTACAGCAGCTGCTCTGAAGGCCCTTTATTACAACTTCACCTGTATAACCAAGAGACGTGTGTATATTAGACAGTATTGGAAATTTCTATATTTTTAACATTTTGCGGGATATAACATCTATGTAATCCAAATAAGGCTCCATTAGAAATCCACATCATATCCATCATACCCAGTAAGTTTTTATTACAGATCTTTGACTTCCTTGGCCCATACATCTTACATATCATAAATAGCTTGCTGACCACTACATGCCATTATCCAATCCAGGGTTACTAACAATCTCCTGGTTGCGTCTGATGCTGGTGACTGCTCAGTTCTGACACTCCGGGACCTTAGTGCTGCATTTTACATGGTTGAACGTAGCATCTTGTTCAGTCACCTTGAGAAATGGGTCGGCATCTCTGACTCTGCCCTTTGTTGGTTCTGTATCTCAACCACAACACATTCTCCGTCACTACTGGTAATGCTTTGTCTTCCACTGCCCATCTTACCTGTGGTGTACCACTTGGCTCAGTCTTAGGTCCATTACTTTTTCCAATATACATGCTTCCACGTGGGGATATTATTCATAAATATGAAATAAATTTTCACCCTCATGCAGATGACTCCCATCAACACCGACTGATACCAGTGGTCTAAATACTCTTATATCCCGCCTTAGTGAGATTAAGTGTTGGATGTCCAACAATTTCCTCCAGTTAAATGAGAGCAAATCGAAGATTGTTTTATTTGGCTCACCAACTCTCTTGAGTTGATCCACAATAAGCTTGGCAGTCTGTCATTACATGTTGAACCTGTTGCTAGAAACTCAGGTGTGCTTTTTGACTCTGACCTTTGCTTTGATGCCCAAGTCAGATAACGGTGTAGTCCTACTTTTTTCATTTAAGAAATGTCAGAAAAATACAGAATTTTTTATCGTTTGCTGACCTGGAGAAGGTCATCCATGCTTTTATCTCGTCATGGTTGGACTATTGTAATTCGATGTACTCTTGCTTGAACCAAAGTTCTCTTTCCCATCTGCTGCTGGTCCAGAATGCAGCAGTGAGGATTTTAACTAATTCAAAGAAGTGTGATCACATCACCCCTATCTTGGCCTCTCTTCGCTGGCTACCTGTTCATTTTAGAATCATTTTAAAAATGTTACTAATTGTGTTCAAGGCTAAACGGGGTCTTGCTCCAAAAAACATCTCTGAACTCCTCACCCCTTATGAACCAAATTGTAGTCTGAAGTCTTCTTCAGACTACAATTTCTCTCAGCTGTTCCCAGATCAAGGTTGGTAACTAGAGGTGACAGAGCCTTTGCTGTCAAGACCCCTCGACTCTGGACTGCCTTACCAGAAGAACTTAGGCTCACCACCTCGGTTTCAATCTTCAAGTCCCTTCTTAAAATACACTCATACAGACAGGCTTTTTCCTGTTCTCAATCTATAGTCTGCTGTTAACTTATTTCATATTTATTGTGCTTGGATTTTGAGTGGTTTTGTTTGTTTGTTTGTTCATTTTAATTTGTTTTATTTTATTCTACATTTTATATAAGCTTCTGGCTCCAATACTCTGTGAAGCACTTTGTAATTATTGCTTTGTAAAGTGCTATAAAAATAAAGTTATTATTATTGTAAAATAAAATTTTGACGTGATGATGAAAAAGTTATTTCTATTCATCCTGAGGAGAACATGGATGTCAAATTTTGTGGCATTTCATTCAAAAGTTGTCAAGACATTTCACTTAAAGGAAGAGAAGTCAGGGGATCACCACAATAAGTAGGATAAATCATCTGGGATGCATGAATGTGTACCAAATTTTGTGCCAATCCATCTAGTAGATCTAGTAGATATCTAGGGATATTTCACTGGATTAATGGAAACTTTTACCTGCTGGTGGCACTAGATGAAGAGTCAGGTGATCAATAAAGTAATTAGGAATTTATCCTCTGGGGAACTTGAATCTCCGTACCTATATCTCTTCAGTAGTTGTTGAGATATTTCAGTCTACACCAAAGTGGTGGACTGACAAACTGACAATGCCATACATACATAGCACTATGCTGCTAAAAAGGTGCTTTTGAGATGGAGTCTCATCAGCTTTCCACAGAGAACCAGCCTGTCTAACATATGACATTGGTTTACAGTGAGCCTGTGTTCTCATGTTGTGGTTCCAGCGAAAAAGATGTAAGCCTGTTGTCCTCACATGACTGGCATTATTACAAGGCAGGCTTCCTTGTCTAACTTCAGCACTGGTTTAAATGCTCTCTTGATCTTTTTAACTCTCACTGTCTCACTCTTTGTCACCATCTTTACTGAGTTTCTCTGCCTCTCAACACTTTGTCTTCTGCTCTCTGCGGTGTTTCGGATTACTGACTGTCTGGTTGGAAGATGTGGTATTTAAATGGAACTATGGCACGCATTTGTGCAGGAAAATGCAAATGTGGGATTTTGTGTGCAAACATTAATAAGAGTTTGTTTATAATGTGTAAATGCAAGAGATGTGTGTGTGGGTGGCATAAACAAGGAAGACAATAGCAGCATAGAACACACGAGTTGAGACAGTGACACAACATTTTCATTGACAGAGCGAAGACGCCTGTCATAAATCTACTATTCTAACCATGACACTGTGAATGGGCGTCTGGGAGAAATGACCGGAAAGTGACACAACAGCCAAGCCGTGTCACGAAATTCTTTTCACAGTTCCTGGACAGTCACCACAGGGCACGAGTGGGAACTACCCCATGAACAAGAGTCCCCTCTGAGCGAAGAGAAAGGGGGACATTGTGGGTACCCAAAGGTCTTCATGGCTGTTAAGCTCATGCTCTGCCTGGACTCCTGCTGACTCACTGCTGGTCCAACCAGAGGAAAACGACCAGGACTAACTTGTGTGTGTCTTCGGCCACCATTAGTCAAACATTAGTCACGGCGCCCATTTAGGTGATGAACATGAACAGAGTTTCTGTTCTCCAGACAGACTCTGGGGCCAAAATGTGGATTTCTTATTCCCAAATGTGACCTATTGTGAGTGCATTTCCGCTCTCTGCTTGTCTCCAGAGTCCATTATAGCCGCTGGTGACAGACTCGGTGGATTCCTGCGTCAGAGGACTCCCACTGAGATCCTGTGTAGCTTTCACTCAGTTGATACCAAAACTGTGCCCAAGGGCAACTTTTCCTTTGTGGAAAAAAATTTCCGCCTTCTTGTTCTGTAGATGTCTATCTATGGGCTTTTATTTAATGCTCAATGCTGACTGGGCAATGTATAATGTGATCTCTATATCTGAGAAAAAGATGGCTGTTACATATGTAATCATATCACTCCTCAAAAAGATCTATCAAGTGGCTACAGGCAAAAACAGATTTTGCTCCTTGGTTTCTGTCAGTTTAAAATTTGGAAGGTTTTACCCATTATGCTTCAATTTATCCAAACAGAAATTACATTTTTATTAAGGACAAAACTTTAAAACAAACCTGATTTGGGTACACCGATTGTTGTAGTATTTTTGAGACTTGAAAACAGAAAACTTAAAAATATACTGTACATACATTAATTTATATGGTAAATTTTGGTCTTGATGCATCTATCTCCCCTATATTGTCTTTGACATTTGGAGAGTGTGTTGTTATGGATGTTGTTTTATGATGAAATAATGCAATTCACATTTATGATGAATTTTGGAATATTTTTCTCTCATTTACCTTTTGGCACTTTAAAGGCTTTTGGCAGTGTGACATTTTCCAGATTTGTGATTTGTCCTAGTTGCCTGGACAAATATTTGCAAGCTTCCTCAAGGTGTTTCATCCTCTGATAGGCCTTAAACCCCGGGAGATATTTTGGCATGTCACAACTGGAAAAGCACAGGTGTAAATAACAAAATTAGTGATGGCTGAATTCCATTTAGTTGCATCAGTTTCAGAGTTCTGGTATTGTGCACGCTGACTCTGTCACACTGTCATGGCTTACTGGGACACTTGAATAGAGCAGAGTCATTGTTAATGTTAGTCACACCTCCTCTTTTCCTAATATTACATGTAAAAGTAAAACTTAAAGGTTGTTTTAAATAATATTAGATAAACCAAGACTTGTGTCTTGATTCATACTTAGTGGTGACCGACCTGTTGTGCATTATGACTACAGTAGGACTGAACGCAAACCAAACAGCCCTGTGACATCATTGTTTATGTTAATACAAGAAGGCAGCAAAAACACCTTTCTTTAAAGGGACACTCCACCAATTTTAAATATGAAGATCAGTTTACCAGCCATGATTAATACTACTCAGCTTGTAACTGTTGTATAATGTCTGATGTCAAGTCAGGTCTTTGCCAAGTCTGACAAAATAATGCAAGTGACAACACTACTCACTTCAGTTTGGGCTCGGAGCATACAAATGTATAACATAAACCCTGCTTTGCAAACTGGTTTGAAAGATGTGGCTATACCAGTAGGGAAAGTCATTATGGGCAATGTAGGATCCAGTGTTTTTAAGGACTAAAGTCATATCTCAGCCTCTACTGCATCAATTTTGACCATTTTTAAAAAAAGATTTTATAATCTGTCTCTTGCAAGTCCCCAAACTATATTGAAGTACAACACTAAATTGCTGCAGTACCTCTTTAACATGGACCCACTTACAACTGACCACAGGACCATGTTTTATGTGAAATCTTACAATAAGGAAGGTTAACTTTCTCTAAAGCCAATTTCAATTAATTGAAAAAACTATAAAAACAATTGCAAGGGTCAGAAAACACATGAAACTATTTTCTGATCCAGTGACTATTTCTTAAATCACAGATAATTTTATTTATTTAAAAATGCAATTATAATCCCATCCTCCCCGATATGTGTGGAGAAAGATGACATCTTGAGGGTCATCAGATTCTTTTAAGAGATTTAAGCATTATAGGATATTAGGGCTACAGTAACCTATAATACAGTATAATACAGTCCTGTCATTATCTATTATGCCTTAGCCATAACTTACAAGATTAAGAGAAAACTGGTGATTCAAGAGGGTATAAAGAGATTTTCTTTAATTGAAAAACAGGATATTTCCCACAGTCTCTGTAGACAAAGAAATACAAAAAGAAACAAAGAAAAGGACATTTTTGGATTTGGTGACCTTTCTTGTAAGACTCAGTGACTCAACAGCCTCCTATGGTGAAATATTGTAAAGCAGGGACCTGAGGCATGGAAAGTAACAGAGACAGAGTGATTCAGTGAAAGTGAATGGCTCTGACTCTCCTACCCATCACTGAAGGGGGGAGAGACTGAAAAAAAAGGAGCAGTGAAAGGACGGAAAGAGGGGGAAATGACTGGCGACTGTGTAGGAAGAGAGAGAGAGGAGGGGCTTAAAAAGTATGAACTTGTGTATGATTTAGCTGCAGAAAGCATTAAGAAGGGAAAAGACTGCGCGCAGGACGTGATATACTCATTGTTTTAGCCTTTGCTAAAGACGAGTTGTCTTATGGGTTCTCAGAGGGTGACTTTTTCCACTGGGTCGCACTTTTTCTAGTGCGCCCCTTTACTCCACAGGGTTGTCTTGTTAATAAAATCCGGAGCATTCAACTTGAACCCGTACTATTTTTCCTCTTTCCACTGTGCGTAATTTCCATCCAAGATCGACAGAAGCGACATCACAACAACACGAGGACGAGGAATCAAGACAGAGATCAAACGAACTGGGGGAAAATGAAAGCCGCCTTGGATATCTGCTTGATTTTCCTCATGCTGCACACTCCCGGCGTGCTGTCCTTGTCCACACGTAAGTTACACACAGATGTCCATCGATGCGCAAAGACGTGGTCTCGCTTGGAAAAGGAGTTTTGGTATGGGGTCGATGGCTTTTCTTTGGTCCACTGAGATCGGTTTAATCCATGTGTCACCCAAAGATCTTACTGTAAACAGCTCTGTGTGACAGTGTCCTGCTCTGGTATGGAAGATTTTTTTAAAGATAAAACAGCTGCAGAAATGGATCATCACAACAGTACAACACAATTTAGAAAGGTAGTCAATGCAAACTTACTGTACACTACAGACATCGAATAGTATAGGATTGTTATAGTGATATTAAAGGGTATAAAAATAATAAAATCTCACTAAAATCTCACTAAAAAGGAGCACAAATACATGTTTCCATATGAGGATAAAAACGACATAAGACACATGTAAATACAGACAATCTTTCATTGGATAACACTTAATAACACCGATTCCACAGATTCTTTCCAAGGTTGCCTTATATAAGGCTCACTTGCTTGTGGGACACATACCGGATCCAATCAGCTTTCTGGACACATTAAAACGTGTCCACTTGACAGCTCTGGTTATTGATGAGCTCCCGGTGAAGTGTATCTGTTGTATCCCTGCACAGCGAGCTGCAGCTCCCAGGAGGCTGAATTTCAACAAGTCAGGCCATAATTCGTTTAACACATGGAGAGCGTGGGGGCTTTACGGACCGCAACAAAACAGTGACATCATTTGCTCGGGTTTTGGAGAATGTTAACCGGCAGCTTAATGCACAGTAACGTAAATAAATCAAAGTTATGTCCGCTTCCACCCGCTAAGTGGCTGGATTAGTTTTTATGGTGAGCTCACTGGCAAAGAGCAGCTCCTCACTGAGGATCTCCTGTTATTCATCCTGTTTGAAAGGCGCTAATAAAAGAAAGTATAGTTTTAAGGGCTTGAAGAAGACAATGGCCCTTGATCATAAGCCGCCCTGCTGTTTATTATAGCTGCTTATTGGTCATTACTGTTTTATTCGCTGTAATAATGGATGGTGCTTCCCCTTCACTCAGTGTGCTATGGTTTACAGATGCCACTGGAATAAAGCTATGTTTGTATGGCATAAACACGTAATTAGAATTAAGTGGATCTTATATTCCTACAAAGGTTTTGGTTTATGTTAAGAGAATTTTATCTTGGAAATTGTCATTCAATATCAAATATCTGACTCCAAAACATGCAAAAGCTTGAAAAAAGAGCTTTTTAACCTGAAATTAACTTCTCATATTTGTCCTGCCTGTGCTTGCCCTGATGTGACTTGACGTTAGACGAGATAATCTCTCCTCATTCTGTATGAAAGCATCAGTTAAATACCTAAAATGTAAATCTAAAAAAAAAACAAAACAAAAAAACAAATCTGCTGCTGTCTCCTCGATGATCTCCTTTCAGATGGCGTTGCACGGTTCATTGTCACTAAATGTTGCGTGACTTCTTCCACTTGGCTCATCCACACTGGCCCCCTCAAAATGTTCCACATGTATGTCTATTGTAGAGCAGACAGAGGATTTCTTTGACCTGTTGCATGGATGAGTGAGGAGTAAACAGCTCTTTAGAAAGAGTCGGGGATATCAGGTACCTTTGAAGACTGACAGCATGAAGAACAGAGTGTTTTCTGTCCGGCGCAAAGCCTAAAATCAGCCACAAATCAGAATGAGACATTTTTTTGAAATGAAACCTTTTCCATTGCTCCCATCTCAACTTGCCCAGTAACCTGTTCCATTCTCCATGATCACAGGGTTAAACTCATCCCCTGCCCTGTGCTTCAAGCAGCCTCAGCCTCTCCAAACAAATAATATTTTACAAGCCATTTCCTCCAGTGAGCGTGTCGAGCAGGGGCAATAAACAGCAGTAATTGTGTCTATTGCTGGAGTGTTTGAAGGGCCGTACACTGGAGGGCTTCACAGCCCTGCTCCGGGGCAATGTCCCATCCTCAGCGCCTGGAATACATAAACAATGATTGTTATTCAGCTGGATCAGCATATTATTGACTAATCACGGCCCCCTGCACTTCGCCCCATATCTAGTGACAAAGACAACTCGCCTTTGTGCTTGTGTTTTCGTTCATGTGTGTGCATGAATGTGTGGAGTTGGGGTTATGATATTAACACTAGTGAAGCGTTACAGCTGAATTAACTTCTTCAAAGGCAGCTCCTCCATAAAGGACCACACAGTGTCTGTCAGCAGAGGTGGATGGCAGTTGACTGGATGTGGCCCCGGGCGCAGATTTGTAGTGGTCTGACAAAGTGTTGACGCTCTCACTCACTCCCTGCTCAGTCATTCCTTCATAGAAATCGCATTACATGTTTTCATAGCGATGTCTACTTAGGTGGGCAACATTTTTCTGAAATCCTATCCGAAGCAAATGAAAAACTCCTCTCCTCTCTCCTCCTATGCTTTATTTATTCCTTTCTCCTTTTTTTTTATCCTTTTGATGTTTTGCTCACCACTAATGAGAGCAAAAGCTTCCCCAGCTGTGAGAAATGATAATAAATGATCATTATTAATAGCACTTATGGAGTTTACCCAGTGTTTTACAGGTTTAAAAACTACAGCAAATAAGATCTGATGAAAAACAACAAGGAAAAATAAACTCATAACGCCTTTGAATGGTTAGCTTCAAGAAAAAAAGAGTTTTTGCATGCTTTAGCACAAAATAGTACCATATAATACCATCTGAGATTTCAGAATCAGTTGCGGGTCACCATTATTCTACAAACGACTGAATTCACATTTTTTTCATGACATCCATGTTCACTTATGTTTGTCTCTTGATTTAAATCAAAAATTTAAAAAGTTAAATCAATCATAACATATTGTAACTCATGTAGGTCTGTGACTAATGACTATTTTCATCATTGATTAATCTTTTAATTATTTTTTGGAAGCGTCAAAATGTCAAAAAATAGTGAAAAAGGGTCATCATAATTTCTGAGAACCCAAGACGATGTTTTGTTTGTCCAAATCCAAAGATATTTAATTTAAAGTGACATAAAACAAAAAAAAGCTGCAAATTTTCACATCTAAGAAGCTGGAACCTGAAAATATTTGGCATATTTGTGTGATTATCAGAAATGTTGCAGTTTAATTTTCTGTCAGTCAACAAATCAATTAATCCATGAATAGTTTAATCTCTAAACTTGTGAATGCAATCATTTGAACCTTGGGTATTTAAAGAGATAGTTAATTTATCTCTTCAGATTATTTTTCCTAAGTCCTCTGTCCATCAGCCTAAACTTCGGACTGATCACCACCTTGAGATATCCTCTAATATCCGTCTCCTCCTGCCCTCCTCCAGATGTAGCAGTCATCTACCCCCAGGACCCCGTCCTTCGCATGGGGTCCAACCTGACTGCCAGCTGCTGGGTCCACCCCGACCTCGGCGTCCATGCAAGCTCTCTGTTCTGGACGCTGAATGGTCAACAACTGCCCGGCTCCTTGTACCGAGTGCTGAGCCCGACCAACCTCAGTGTGACACTGGCAGGACTCAACGCCTCCAGGCAAACCTCCGGTGACAACCTGGTTTGTCACAACCACAAGGGACACATCTTGGCTGGCTCCTGCCTCTACGTTGGGAGTAAGTTTCAGTATACTATATGGTTTTTGAGCTTGGTTGCATTCATGTTTTATTCGGTGTCTCAGATGCCTTTTAACCTTAAATAACTTTTTTTCTCTGGGGGAAACGTGTGGTATCTGCATTTGCCTCTCTGCATCAATGTGAGGAATTGTAGAAGTAAAGGCGTGTTACAGGAAAAACAAAGCGTAGGAGAGAAGTGAGAGGAGGAGTACAGCACTGAGGTGAGAGGAGTGGAGAGGAAATGGGAATAAAGGCAAACAACAAGGAAGTAGTGGGCAGATTTTTAAGTGTCCCTACACAGTTGTAGCTGTATTTTACGTTTAGTGTTCTTGCCTTCAGGCCAGCGAGAGGCCTCCGTGAGTGTGTGTCACTGTGTGACGCTTTGACCACCTGTGTGGTCCATTACTCGCACTATCACTCATAGGGCATGGGTCTGACATTTAACACACACACACACACACGTGTTTGTACTTCTATGCTTATGAGGACCAGCATTAACATAATACATCAACTACCCCTAAACAGTTTCTTAATTTTTTACAGTGGGCTTTTTCTTCTTACCGTGGTGCCTTATGACAATCTTTAAGTAACCTTATTTTCTTCAGGGAGAATCCTCACCTCAACCTGAACCTAATTCTAGCCTGAACACTAAAACAAAGCGTCAAAATCCCCCTCCACTCAAAAATGTGTTTTGGTTATTGTTACTTTAGTTGGATGTTTGAGCTTCACTGTGCAGAATGATGTGAGTTTGACACTAGGAGGATGTTTTCACATTCATCTGCTGAAAGTAGAACGTTTCTCTCACCTTAAATCTGAGTTTAAGACATACAAGCTGGATTTTGTGACATTACAACTAGTTTTCGTGGTCCAAAATGTAATTAATAGAAGTGTGATGTGGAGATTTTAAGCCACCAGTGGACATACACAGAGAATTGACTCTATATTGAAGTAGAGGACATCTTCTGTCTAGTAGAAAAGTTCGTATGTTCATAGATTCTGGATTTTTCAAAGAGAGAGAAGGAATAGATGTAATTTTAAGAATTTTTAACAAGATATTGAACTGTATTTGTGGAAAACCAGAGTGGAGACAAATTACAATTCCAAGCAAATTATTTTTATATGTCATAAAAAGGATAATTCTGTTTTGTTACTGCTTGGTCCTTTTTTTAGTAGGTTTTGGCCATCATCTCTATTGGCTATGATGATATGTACTCACTACAGTAATTGCTGCAATCTGGGAACATCGCGAAAATGAAGTCTGGCAGGGCAAGAAACACCAGTGGTCAGATAACAAGCCATTTATTTAGCCAACATATCCAAACCACTTTATTTGGAGGCAAAACTGAAGGTCAGTGTACCAGAAATGTCTGTAATTGACCCTCACTGCATAGGAAAAACTGTATACACATACAACTATAGCAAGTATTGTATGTTAGATCAAAGTTAAACCATTATGTCCATGATGAATGTTCATAACAGACAATTCAGGTAATAATTTTACAGTTTTCCTTTGTTTCTCCTCCAAAATCCAAATATTTAGCTAAGCTGTGGCTCTGTGTAAATCCTGAATGATAAAACCTGAATCTCTCATGTTCCTTGCCACGTATTACAGATAGGAATGATGGCAAAATCTACGAAAGCAAGCTCCAAGTCGTGATAAACTGGAATTATCCTTTATTCCCCCAGGTTTTTGAAGTGAAGAGCAGCCAAGATGTCCTCTTTTTGAAGGTCTAAAATTAAGAATTGTTCCTCACAGAAATAGAAGCACATGAACGTACGCACACACAAACACAGTTTTACGCTGTCCTGATGCTCTTTTTCTGGCGGTTCCCATACACAGAAAAACAACTTTACCACGTAGAGACACATGCTTGCAGACACACACACACACACACACACAAGGGGATGCAGTCAGGATCCTAATCTTTGTGCGACACTGGTGTTGAGCACCCTGTGTTCTGAGAGAAGAGGAATGTTGGCAGGGATCCGGAGTCTGACCAAATCAGACAGTATGCGCACACACACACTCACACACACACACACACACACACACACACACACACACACACACACACACACAGACACATACCAATTAATAAAAAAAAACACACCAATTTCTGAGGAACATCACTAGTGGGTGAATTACACTCAGGAGGAAGGGGCCGAAGTAATGGCTGGAGGTAACTTTGTACCTTCACTGACCCTGCATCTCACTTCCTCCCCCTCCCCTTTCCCTATTCTCCTCTCCCTTCTCTTCACCCATTTCTCTCACCCCCAATGCTTCCTCTTTCTGTCCCAGTGCCTCCAGAGAAGCCGGTCAATCTGACCTGCTGGTCCAGGAACACCAAAGACCTGACTTGCAGCTGGGCTCCGGGAGGAAAGGGGGAGACGAACATTAGCACACAGTACACACTCAAGTACAAACTCAGGTATATACACGCACACACTCACTACAACCACACTGCAGAACATATTCACTGTTAGAAGTCATTCAATCCGCTATTTAATCTGAAAATCAGCTTTGTCTTGAAGTTAAAAGATAAACCTTTTGAACACAAGTGGTGCAGTGTGCATGAAAAAAAATCACACCCCTTCTTCTCAGAGTTATAACTCAAATCAAAACACACATATAAGACACTATACTCGTATTGGTGGAATCAGCAGAACTTACTCTTTAAGTAATAGAGGATTAACATCCATAAATCCATTAAAATCTGGGTTTTTTGTGGGGTTCACACTATATTACAGTATAGATTTTGACAAGACAAGACAATTGTATAGTAACCTCATAACCTCGTAAATGAGGGGAGTGAAAACCAAGCTTCAAAGGGTCAAAGACTCTGCTTGGTGATCCAATTTCAAACATATTTAACATTTAAAATGTCCTGATAGTGTTGGTGTGATGTGTAGTGTCAT
Organism: Thunnus albacares; assembly: GCF_914725855.1. NCBI lineage: Eukaryota > Metazoa > Chordata > Actinopteri > Scombriformes > Scombridae > Thunnus > Thunnus albacares. The sequence goes on from NC_058120.1 coordinate 19,489,445, forward strand.
ATGACATGATCTGCAGTTTCGGGAGTTTTATGATACTGAAATGTTTCAAAAAAGCTCCTAAAACAAGCTGAAGTGGAGATGGAATCGAGACAAAATACCTTATCTCTTTGGCAGACTGTATTTTAAGACAAATAGCAGCGGTAGCCAGAGGGTGAAAGTTCCTCATCTGTAGAAAGTTACATTTCATGAGTGCGATATATTTTTTTGAAAATGAGTTTCAGATGGGGTGTAAAAACTCTATTCACATTTTTTTATGATTAAATCAGCAATTTAAAAACACCAAGAGGGAAATGACTTGACATGCAGTGCCCACGGGTATGTCAGCTGCATGGAGATTTCTTATTGCAGTCAGCTTAGTGTAAATAAAGACTTAGTAAAGCCGCTGGTGCCAGATAAACGTAACACATGACACATAATACAATGTGTATTTATCAAATGTGTTGTTGAAGGCTGTTCAGAGTTATTTCAATATTCCCTGTTTTCCTCACAGGTGGTATGGTAAGGAGAAGGAATGTGAGGATTACACTCATACGCAGCCCTACTCCTGCAGCATCACCCGGGACCTGCACCTCTTCACGCCCTACGAGATCTGGGTGGAGGCCTCCAACCAGCTGGGCCGGGCTACCTCTGATGTCATCACCCTGGACATCCTAGACGTGGGTGAGTATGAGAAGAAGCGAACTTTGACCCGCTTACTTTAACTGTTGTTTCAGAGCTTAGATCTCAGTGTCAGTGGACCCTCAGGCTGTAATCTAGGACAATGGCTTCCAAACCTTTTACGCTTGTGACCTCAAAAAATGAAGCAATGTCTTCCTGCGACTCTCATCACAGGTTGTCTACAACTTGTGAGAAGCTCCACAAATGAGGGATTTTATAAATTTCTCCTCTCAGATTATTTATTCTTTATCCGAATCCTTGTTAACTTCCACAAAGTGTCTCCTGTGGTCCACATAAAATACTAAAAATAAGCCGCACTTTAAAATCACACGCTATGAATAGAACAAGAAAAGGCAAAACAAACATACACATCAGCAAATAAGTGAACTGATTTTAAAATTAAAGGGTCAAACTATATAAATTACACAATAACAACAACAAAAAAACCATAAAAAACCTACACCAAAAGGAAAAAAACCCCATGAAAATCAGTACCAACAAACAATAACTAAACAAAATGACAGATATGTAAAATTCAAGTAAAATCTGATCTGTTTTATGTATCTGTAGAGGAAAGCAACTTCAATCCAGGCTAAAAGGATATTAGCCTGCTAAAATGGTTATGTTCATTCTGATTAAACTCACTGGCGTCTTTAAATGCAGCTGGGAATTGACTTCTTAATCTTTTTTTTTTCTAAAGGATTTTTTTGGCTTTTTGCCTTTATTTGACAGTCAGCGTAGAGAGAAACAGAAAACACAGAGAGGGAAAGAGGGGTATGACATGCAACAAAAGTCCCCCACCTGGGAGTTGAACCGTGGACGTTGCAGGAATGCACTTATTTGCTTTCTTGCCAAGAGTTTGATGCGAAGATTTATACCACTTTCATGTCTCTACGTTTACTTTGGAGCTAGAGCAGGGAGGCGATTAGCTTAGCTTAGCATAAAGAGTGGAAACTGGGGTCAACGTCTAGCCTGGATCTACTAGCTTACTGAATAACACATTATATTGTGTTTGTTTAATTCATACACAAACAGAAATGTAAAATTGACAAGTTTCAAAGGATTAATGTGCTATAACTACTTCTTGGAAGCCCGTTTAAGTTGGAAAAACATTTTCAGTATATGCACCCATCGAGCAACTTTCATAGAAATGAATTGGAAGCGGTGTCCAACACACTGCCGTGTCACTCAATCACTACTGCCAGTATAAGTTACCTTTTTCCAGCAGACATTTTGAAGTCAAAACAGGAAGAGCAAAGGTGCAATTAATAATATTTATGATGGTGCAGTGCACGATGGTTTATGGCTTCCTTGGACACGTGAATGGAACTGAGCCATCGTTAACGTTGCACCTGTACTTTTCCTGCAATGACAAGTCAAAATGTCTTCTGTGAAAAAGGTCTACAATCAATAGTGAGCAGCACATTGAGATTTCCGACACTTTTTAATCATCATCATTTCACTGACAGCTGTAGAGACGCTCAACGTTAATTTTCGCATCTATGAAATGCAGCACATTGCATTGTGGGATTATTAGCAGAAAATGTATAAATGCCACGGACACCTCTTGTAGAGGCAATTTTCTCTCTGTCCTCTCATCCAAATTACCGCTACTGTTACAGTATGTGTATGGGCAATAAACTTGACGTGAAATGAATCTTCAGAGGCAGTAACTCCATTTAAAAGGTTGACTTAGAACAAATAATGATATATTGTGTTTCTGCTCAACTTGGCTCAGCAGTCAAAAAACTGTCTTGCTCCACAGACTGTTAAACTGTAAACATTTTCGCTACTACCGTATTAACATGAGCACTAAATCACAAAAGACATCTCATCTATTCTTATTATGGCTCTTACACTTCTTTTTTTTGTTCTATGGTGGAAATTTTGAGGGCACTATACAGCGAATAAATTTACTCTGAATTCAAATACTCAAATAAATTGGCAGACAGTTAATATAATGCACTACTGAAGAGATAAAACTTCTTTGCTTTAGACAGAAAGAAAGACACTTTGTTTTCTTAACCTCTTAAACCTCTCACTTTGCAGCCTACAAAACCAAAAACCCATCAAAATTTATCTTAAATTCTAGTGGAGATCTCAAAGTTTCCAAACATACCAGTTATGTCAAGCTGCCACTGCACTTGGAAAGGTGTATAAATTAAGACATCTAGACTATTTCATCATTTTGATGAAATAATGCAGCCACAAAAAACCTTGAGTCTTGGTTTTGAATGTTTCACTGATGCAGAATACTGTACACAGCATATGATAATGTCCAATAGTGTGCAATAAGATTATTCTTTTCAATCTTAAAGCTACTTAAGGGGCGAAGGGGGCAAACTGTATGTTAAGGCGTTCATTTCTACCTCATTTATCCCCCATTTATCGAATTAACCTTCAGCTTTATGAGTTCAGGTTTAGCCTCAAATGGATAGTATTAAAATGTTGATGAAGAATATCACATCGCTTTATACATTCATCTTTTTTATTCCTACGGACAGGACATTGGCTTGAGTTCTGTGGCTTCTGGCTTTCAGAGAAAGTTGTTCACAAGTACTCATCCGGCTTCACACTGATAGGAACTGAGCGGCGTTCCCTTTTAAAGCTTTGTTATGTGGTCCGTTGCCTAGCTTAGTGCGATTTAAGCAAACGGAGCATGCAACAAGACCAAATTCTTCTCTTTTCTCATTATCCTTCAAAAAAAAAAAACGCACACTCACTCATAGACACATGTATGCACACACCTGGACAGGCGTAGGTGTGGGACAAATGAAAACGCCCTCTCTTACGGTGAGCTCATTTTCTTTTTACTCATGCTCACTGGACACACTCAAACACACGCATTAAAAACACTCACTAACCCCCTTTTATGTCGTGTCGGAATGTTCCAGACTGATCCTCTAACCTAATCCTGTCTCCGAGCCGGCAGCAGACCCCCGAGGCCCGAGGAGTTTGGGCTTTTGAGGCTTGGACCTGAAATAATACAACGTGATTAGCTTGGAAGTCCTCACCTTGTTCACTCCTAACACACTCCTGTTTCGGGGAAATTTACCGAGAGAAACACCATATAGAGTTTCAGAGGCGAACGCGTCACTGGCACGGAAACAAGCGTCCATCAAAATGTAATCCCTTTCCGTTCCCTAATGTATGCACGCACGCACAGACACACACACACCTGTTTACATACCTTGAGGGCAGGGCAGGGCCTTGTAACAGTATAGAAACAGAGAGGCAGTCAGAGTGTGGGCGGTTTCTGGATTTGTGCGTGCGTTTTTTGTTTCGCTCAGGTTGTCCTGGCCGTTCTTTTCATTTCAAGCAGTTATTACAACAGCAGCAGTTTTTAAAACACAGCAACCACACCTGCGCTGAGCGCTGTGAGTCACTCATGTCTACGGTCATGTCCAATCAGTTATGAAGGCGAGGCAGAAAACACCTACAGTTTTCTGCATTCCTCAGTCACGGGGAGCCTTCTGAAACAAGAGACTAGAGGCAACTTGTATTGGTGTCTTGCCCTGAGATGAGGATATGTTGAGAAATTACATAACATTAATTTATTACAGTAGTAATTTGTCATGTCTTGACTTTTTAATGTATAAAAATACCACATTCGCTCTCATCGTTATGACAAGTACTATTTTAAAAATTCTCCTTTTCCTCTTTAACCATTCTATGGAAGCCAAGAAGATTTATCTGTTTATCCGTTTATCCGTTCTCGTGGGATCACAAGTTCATTATCTCATTATCTGGGGATAACAAGAACTACATGATAAAATATCTTGTTATCTCAAAATAACAATATTTGTTTTCGCAAGATAACAGGATAATTATCTTGTTGTCCCGACAAAACAACGTTTTGTTTACTTGTGAAAATGAGATGATTAATGGCTTCGTTATCGTTAAATAAAGAAATAAATTTATTTAAGGTCTTGAAATGATATTAATGCAACCACTGTTGTTTTTGGCTTCTGTACTGTTTTAATCCTTTAATCCTGAAATGATTGTTTTTGCTAGCTGAACCAACATAAAATAATTCAAAAACACCCCGATATAATTCCCCATATTAATGCGAAAAAGAAGAGCGGGCGTCTGAGAAAAATACGTTTTTTTCTCCAATCTCATTTCACATGTCCAATACTCATTGGTTTGAGCAATTACTGCCTCCACTGTACTGTTTTACCAAAGCTTTAAAACCTTCAGTTTGTTAATTTTAGTTTCCACTTTTGTGATGTCTTTTTTTTCTAAAAGGATGATCATGGTTTTACAGAAACTAATTCTCTAAAACCCTCGTGTCAACTCCCAACTTTTCCCCTCTTTCCCACCTTCTTCTCTCCACCCGAGTCGTCTTGTTTATTTATCGGTAGGGGATGACATTATGAAAAGGAACTGAAGCCGAAAACGCGAGTAAAGTTAAAATAATGGCCTGTCACCGCATGTTTGTTTGTCAAAAAGATAATTGTTGTCAGATGAAAAAGCTCCCTGCTCACACAAGTCATCTCTCCAGAAACTGAAAAGCACTCGAGAGACTTCAAACCTCTGCCAATGCTAAACAATCCTTCAATGTGCTGTTACACATAGAGACATCACTCCTACCACTTTAAATTTGAATCAAATGGATTTCTCGACCCTGCGAACATAACCCAGACATGTAGAAAGAAGCCCCTAAGCGATGAATTTTTGGAGTCATGGCTCAAAACAATAATCTGGGCCATCTGTCCACCAGAAGTCAATCAGTAAGTTGTTAGGATAGAAATAAACTTGTTAATGGATGCAATAAATTTAAAAATACCCCAATTTATGCCTCTCATGACATCGTTGTTTTTACATTTGGGATTTTGCTATGATTATTACATAAGAGTCACATCTACAAGCCACTGTTTTTTCTGTGTGGAAACGCTCTCACTCTTTTTTGAAGACATTTCTGAAATCCTTAAAGCTGCTCTGATAAATACTTTCCAATTTTTACATGTAATTTGAAAGCACTGTTTTAAAGTAACCAACCCACAGAGAATTACTGCTCCCAGCTAGTGTCTTTCAGCTGGTTGTTTTGGTTTTACAGCCCACAGCTTTGCTGTTACAACTCACCTAGCACCAAACAACAGACAAAGTTACTAACTTGTGAATATGGAGGGTTAAATATCTAAAGAGCCAGATATTGTCTTCAAGAGTTGGTGCCGACCAAAACAAGGCTAAAAGGAGAGTGAATATTGGACAACTCCAAATGAATGCTAGTGTTGCTCCGTGTCTCTTAATACACAACTGTTAGCTAACATTTTACCCGTAACAACTTGCTAACATAAACACAGCATTGTGTTTACAGCTTGTTCTGCTGCCCCTAAGTGGGTCAAATAGTTAAAGTAATGCTGCTTTGAAGACTGGAAGAAGATATGGTAATTTATGGTTTAACAAGGTTTGATTGTATTCTTTCAAAGAAAAAAAAATGGCAACAGGAAGTGACATTCAGTATCTAATTGCTTGCTTGACTTTTAGCTACAATGCACCACCAGAAACAAAAGTTTTCATATTATGTTAACTTTTCTATACTTATACATGACATATTTGTTATTATTCCATATTTTCTTAAATAATCAAGCCTTCACACTTTTGAAAATTTTGCAAGCAGCTTGTGATGCAGGAAATAGCCTACAGCTCTGAATTGAATGTTATCATTGGTGCAAAAGTGTCAAATGAGAGGGCACAAACTTGATTTGAATTGATCAATTTGGTTGGTCTATAAAATGTAAAATACAGGCAAAATATAGGGTTTCCCAGAGCCCAAGGTGACATTTAAAATTGCTTGTTTTGTCCAACTAACAGTCCAATACCCAAGATATTAAGTTTACTATCATAGAAGACAAAGAAAACCAGCAAATTCACATTCGAGAAGCTGGAACAAGTTGAATTTTTTGGCACTTTTGCATTGTTCTAGCTCTAGATAGGATGTTCTTATTTAATTACCCCTTCCAACTCCTCTTCCTCCAGTGACCACGGACCCTCCGTCAGGTGTGAGTGTGAGTCGCGTCGGGCAGTTAGAGGACCAGCTGAGCGTTCGCTGGGAGGCTCCTCCAGCTCTCAAAGACTTCCTGTTTCAGGCCAAATACCAGATCCGCTACAGACTGGAGGACAGCCAAGACTGGAAGGTAAAGGACAAGGACACACAGTTATAAGGACATAAATCCTATAAATCCTCTCTCTTTGTCTCTTACACACGAACAGATATATCACTCTAACACTGTCCCAGCTGTTTCTCATCCTAATGCCGTAATCACCTCTAATCTACTCTGATTGAGGCCTCCTTTGCCAGATGAGTTAATAGTTGAGCCGCTCAAAAACTATCACCAGTGATAAATCTAGAAGTCAGGTTTTGATCCGGAGAAAAACACAGGCCAGAGCCACTGTCTATACCTCATTCCAAACTTTTAATGACTGAAAAATACAGTGTGAGACCTTCAGCAGTGCAGATGTTACTTCCCGGACTTCATTTGAGTCCTCTGGGTAAGAGTGAAGATTCTCTGATAATTAAGGGGGAATTACACAGATGTAATATAAGCAAGTCTTTGCTCGCAAAATGGAAAAAGAAAAGAAGGGGAGTGGAGAGGCGGCAGAGGGATGAGACTGCTTCGAAAGGAGTAGAGAGGAGACTTAAATCCAAGTGGCTTCAAGGGTTTGGTGGTGAAAACAAATGCCATTTCCCTCTGAACCGGCCCTAATCATGAGGTCATGCTAAGGAATGGAGGGATACATCTCAGCTGTTAATGTCTTCAATATGGCTGTAAAGACGTTCAGCGGTAACTTGTGCTGATTTGGCTTCCCCACGTCACATCATTAGCCCTCTGATGCCTGTAATTTCCATGATCTGTTTTCTGTTTTAGTCCTTCTTAACAAGTGTTTACAGACTGAATGCCAGAGAGAAAGTGGGGACTATTAGACAAGATTATTAACTTCAGAGTGTGCGTTCCTTTCCCTCTGTCTTTATTTTTCCTGTATCCATGTTTGAGTACCTGCTCACGCTCCTGTGTGTATGTGTGTTTCAGCATATCTGGCTTTGTCATAAATAATAGAGTGCAGATTTTACCCAGAGGGTAACATTAAAATATTTTCATAAACATGCTGATCAGGAGCCACTAAACAATGTGGTGTGCATGCATGTTTAGGTCTGTACATGGTTTGTGGTTTTGTTTTCTACATCTTGATTCTGCGCTGTGTTTTAGTTTATGCCCATTGGTATTTAATACTGCGGTCAGACCTCTGGCGCTCAACCTTTCAGTGTTTGTGTGTCTTTTTTTTATTCTTGTAGGTGATGGATGACGTTGGGAACCAGACTTCTTGTAGATTGGCAGGACTGAGACCTGGAACGGTGTATTTTGTCCAGGTATGTGTGTGTGTGTACATGTATCAAAGTGTACGTTGGTATACGTCAGATTTGATCTGTGTTTCAGAACTAATGATGTATTTTATCCAGGTCCGCTGTAACCCTGTGGGCATCTACGGCTCTCGCAAAGCCGGAATCTGGAGCGAGTGGAGCCATCCTACCGCTGCATCCACACCCCACAGTGGTGAGCGCACACTCATACACACACACACACACACACACACAGCAAGAAATTTACTCAGAGGGCTTTTTTTGCTCTTGATCTCACTTTTTGGGAACATTTCGGTCCATTTTAGGAGGCAATTTGTACCACTAAAATTTGTTTTATATCACGGTGTACCACACGTCCCACAGTTCTCCCCCGCTGCTGGAAGCCTCAAAGAAGAGAAAGATGGTGGTGCTGTTTTCACCTTCTTGGATCTACAAGCCTGTTTTGTATTATATTGGCAGTTTTACTCATGGATGATGAAACAAATCAAATCACTTCCAAACCAAACTATATCAAGCTTTGATTATGTAATGTTGAGCTACCAGTGATTGTTGCTTCCCCAGAGTTATCATGAAATTGTTGAGTAAAATACTATCATAACTGATTGGACTGACAGCTGCAACTATGGAAATAAGATGTGGTTTACAAAAACTTGAGTTTTTCTCTAAGGGTTTCCCACTCTCGAGGAGGGAATTTTTGCAAATGAAACTGTTTAGATTACTTTGAGAGGCATTCAGAGCCAAAACCTCCTGTTAATATCTGCTGTAATCCTGGCACACTCATACGGGACACTACACATACTTGGGTAATTTCTCACTTCTTCTTTCTTTACTTTTTTTCCTCTAATTCTGCTCCTGTCTGTATTTCTCATCTTTCTCACTTTCTGCTGATATGTTTCATTGCAGAGTGCCAAAGCCACCCCAACTCATTCTCCTCTCTCTCTCCCTCCCACCCTCTTTTCCTTTCATGCAGAGCGGCTGATGTCGGGCTCCTGTGACTCCAAATCCAGCGGGGACTCCAACTCCACCCTGCGCAGGGAGCTGAAGCAGTTCTTCGGCTGGGTGCGGAAACACGCCTACGGCTGCAGCAGCATGTCCATGAAGCTGTACGACCAGTGGAGAGTGCTGATGCAGAAATCCCATAAAGCACGCAACCAGGTAGGTAAGCATCACTAATGCAGGGATGAAGCATGCACACGCAGACATATGCATTCATATCTAATCATGCACACAGAGATGTACTGCACACACAGATGCTCAAAGTAAAAACATTCTGTTTTGCAAAAGCTGATTTTTAACAGATTTTGTCTTTTAATTTAGGTTCTCCAAGGGGATAAATCATAGCACAGGCTGCTTTTACAAGCAGAAACCAAGTCAAGAAAAGAACTGAGTGGGTGTGATTTGTGTTTTTGTCTATGTGTGTATGAGAAATGAGAAAGAGAGATTGTGTTCGTATATGGGAATTATAATTTTGCTCTGGACAATTTGTGGAGACACCAGCCATTCAAAGAGAAACTGTGGGATTTCCTTCCTTTATGCATCTTTTCCAGTCAACATGAGCACTGATTTGCCTGAAAAGGTGCAACCTGGAAGGACAGAGAAGAATAATGGACTAATCAACCTGGTATCTTTGCATGGCTAGAAAGAGACCATGTGGCCTACTCTGCTCAAAAAGGACATTGTAGCATGACTAACTCGGACATCAGTAAAGATTTTTGACATGGCTGTGTACCTACTCTAAATGTGCACAATGATTCAAACCAACCAGAAGTGTTGCCGAAGCACCTAAAAGTATTCTGTGACATTTTTTGGGTTTCTCCTGTGGATCCAAAGCACCATCTAGTGGCTGTTCAACGTCAGTGGATACTCCAATCAAAGCTTTATCTTTCACTGTGGGCCTGATTTACAAAAATAACAAATTATCATACAGTATTTCTAATTCATGCTTTGTTATATAAGTGGATTATGTGCCAAACTGGTTCACCCAGGATTCACGTGTTTCTGAGTGACAGTGACTGATGACATGATGGTGTTTGTGTATGGAGACGTTTCACTGCCTTTATTTTTGTACTGAATTGTACCAGCATATTTAAAACTGTATAAAGTTATGTTTTATTTCTTAAGTTATGTTTAGTTAGTAAAGAAATATCAATGACTGAAGTTGTTATCGATCTCTAAATGTTGTCCTATAAAAATGTTTTCAGAAACACAGTTTGGGATTGAGTTGTATGCAACACAGAGTAGCAGAGCACCGCTAACACACATGATAGTTTGGGTCAGATTGTCAAAAGAGAAATGTTTCCAAACAGAAATTTATGTGGACAATAAGAACAAATATTATAATATGGATAGAAAAGAGCATTTTCACTTCATATCACCCCAAAATAAGCAAAAACAGATGTAGAGCAATACTACAGTATCAATCTCCTCTCAAATCAGAGAGAAAGATGGAAAGTTTCATTAGTAATTTACTGTATTTAATATTCTGTATTAACTCTTTATCTATTTATGAAAGTGACTAAATGTCTTTATCTATGTCAACAATACAGTAGAGTCGAAGGATGGCATGTTTTAAAGCCAAAGATGTCCCTGAAAAGGCCAGAAAATACACATTTGAACAGTCATTGCTAATAGTATTAATAATAATTTTCTGTTTAAGCTTTAATCATTCCCTGATAGTCCATTGAATCAGGGTGTCACTGTTGCTCTCTGCCTTTTAGCACACACTTTAGCAGTCAACAGCAGATAGAGAAGTTAGTACAACCAGTTTAAAAATCCAGACAGCTCATTTGTCTGCCAAAGCTACAGAATCCTCAAAATGTATTATTTTAATGTGTCAAAATACACATAGTGAAAAGCAATCATGGTAATCTTTGGGGAATATTAGAGATTAGGGATAAATTGTGGATAAATTTTTAGTGATCAAATGTTGACCAAATTTTGCACATGATCATGCACATGTCGTCTTAATTTGGGTACAATCGTCAAATGTGTTAAAGAGTTTTGGGCAATAATACAAAAGTAGCACAATAATTTGGCACCCAGTTAGCCTTAATGAACAGCATATGGAATATCAGATCATCCAAAATGTTGCTGACATTTCAAGGAATGATGATAAAAGTGTTTTACAACAAAAAAAGATCAGTTCATAAAAATGGGTGAGAACCAAAGAATCCTTCTACCTCACAATTCAGCATTTATAGCAAAACATGAAACAAAATGTGCCGACCACATGGTGACATTATATGCATCTAAATCTAATAAGGTCTTCCTGGGTCAATGACAACTTTCCAACAAATGTAATTGAAATCTGTGACGGCATTCCTTCTAACTAACAGAAAAACACACAAACAGGAATGAAAACATAATCAGGGGCAATAAAAAGCTGATATCTCTGACAAATAATCTCCCTAATGAACCTGCATCCCAGTCTCTTCATAATGAGTAACATCTTTTCACACACTGCTTTGTCTCACTGGGAAACAGGAAAACTTAAGATGGTGGATGTGTTTCCTGTCTAGCCGTGTAGCGACTTCATCTCCCGCTGGTGACAGAGCAGAGTCTTGTTACTGAGTTGGTGGCCACTCCAAGTCACTGGTGCTTAATATTTAACACGTGTGGGGTTTTGTCTTGGTCATTGCTCCGCTCTAAAGGCTTTAGTTACCTCTGTGTTTGGGGGTAGAATTAGTAGAATGGGAGTGCAAGAGGGCACTGGAAAGTAAATGACTCTGTCTTTGCCAAAAGTTAATCCTCCTCAGGGCTTTTCTGCCACAGTTGACACTTTTCAGATGCTGCCTGGGTGCTAAACTAGCAGTTAAAGCTGGCTGTAGCCCAATTTTTTAAGTCCCAAAATTCTCACAATCCCAGAAGTTGAAGTTTTGTTGTTAGGATGTGATGTTTTAGTTTTTATCAAGAGCGTAGCTACAGCTTTTCATTGATTATGTGGAAGTGAATAAACATACATACATTATTACATTTACAAAGTAAAATAATACACAACGCTGGTCAAGTTTTTATACTCACCAGTCCATCTTTTTCATTACCAGCAATGTTGAACTTGTCAAATATTCACCTGCAACAGAAGCTCAGTGTAAGTTCCTTCATTTTTAATAGCATGTGCACTGAGATGCTATTAGTTACAGCACACGTACATGTAGCTGAGAGGTTCACTGCACATTCAGCAGTTCGGTAACCTAACGCCTTGGAATAGGATGACAAATGAACTACATTACAAGTTACTGATATGATTTATATTGCAGTGGTTTACCGCTCAAGATAATTTTTCCTTCAAAAAAGCATTTTACATCCAAATCTATACGTTTAATGCATTATTAGCTGTACAGAGGCCTCTTTAGTGCTAATTTTGTTCTGATTCAACACTGCTTCTCCTCTTTTGAGCCCTGACAGAGCTGACTTTTTTGGTCCCGGCTATGAAAGCCTTTTTGTCCTGAAGGGACCTTGGCTAAAGGAGGTGGAGAGCAGGTTGGGCCGTACCCTGCCAGGGTCAAGATTGGATTTCTTCACCTTGCGGTCATGTATAATTCAGCCTGGGAGACCTGGATCACCTGGAGAGAGACACACAAGAAAAGGATGTGTCCAAAGTGACAGAGGAGCCAAAGAGGAGGAGAAGAGGACAAAGAAGAAGGAAGAAAGAGGCTGGCGGAGTATGGAGGAGGTGGTGAAGAAACGGCCAATTATCTCTGCTAGAGAAAGAGGTCAGTATAAGAAGTGTGTATATGCCTCTGTCTGTGTGTGTGTGTGTGTGTGTGTATGTGTCTGCACATACACATGGACCGTATTATAGTGGTTTTGCTGTGAAATCTCTCACTGCATTTTACAGTTATTGCTCCATACATTTTTTGGCATTTCTACATTGTTTAAAATCCATTCCCAAACAAGCAGAGGAAGAGCGTTAAAATGCAAAACCATAGAAAACAAGTCAAAGAGCTGCATATGGAAATCATCAGAGACAATACAGTCCGAGTCAAAGAGCGGTGGGTGTGCTATACTGCTGCTTAGAGCTGAATCTGTTGCATCATCTTCATCACCGTCCTCATCGTCCTCCTCTCAATGTCAGGCCCGGGCCCTGGACGATACGCTCTGCCCTCTACAGTTGGCTACATCAACCATGACTTCACCAAGCCCAGCAGCCCCGCCTACACTTTCCACAGCCGTATGAGCAGTGCCAGTGAGTTCTTGCAAACCAAATCACATGTAAATCTTATAGTCTGCATCTTTTATCTGTTATATTGGTTGCAGTGGCCCAGTTTTTACTTACAGAGTTCATAAAGAGTTCATGTTACAGTAACTTTATTGTGTTAAATACATTTCTAGAATTGATTCAGAGCATTTCATGAGGTCAAAAGGTGTCTTTGGATGAATCTTTGTGTTATTTTATTTTCTGTAGTGGTCTCTGTGGACTCCAGCCCAGGACCAAGGTACCACATTGATGCCAAAGTCACCCGATTTGGCCGAATAGACACCCCATCTTACTCCATTTTGGGCAGAGGGAGGCGCACAGGTGATAGAGGTAATACAGAAAAGACAATAAAAGAAAATAAGAATTGTCCTAACCAATTTATGCTTGTAGGTGAGCCCTTCCAGACTCCAGGGCCAGGTGCCTACAGCCCAGAGAAGGCTCCACCGCTCAACTCTCACCGCAGACCACCATCCTACACCATCAGCACACGCACCAGATATCGCTCTGTGGATGCTGTACCAGCACCCAACAGGTGAAGGCAGAAGGACATACAGATTAAAAGATACTGCTGGTGATATTCTATATTTTTCTTACTGTCAACAAATCCCACAGAAAAGCAAAATCCAACACTGAACTGAACCTGCTACTAATAAGTATTACCTGTATGGCTAAAGCCTGATAGACTGTAGCTCATTGCATTGTGCCATAGAGCTCAAAACTATTAAAAACACATACATGAGATGACATGTTGTCTTATTGTAATGAACATGGGCACTGTCATTTATTTTGAGTCAATCCCATATACAGTAAATCGCGTGCTGCTGTAAATATTCACTGGTACACCAAATGTGTATTCATCCACTGCTGAAAAAAAGTTTCCTAAGAAATGCACTACTTACTCCTATTTGAGTAACTTTTTCTAAAAATTACAGTGCTCAGCTGTTTAGGGATGTCATTTAGCTTTTAAAGAAATCAAAATATAGTTTTGTAACCTGTTTATGTCTTCAGAGGAAAGAATGGGCTGCTTTTTTAAATTAAACACACTCAAAAAGAGTTTCTCAAAAAAACCCTTTTTCTTGGTTTTTGGTTTAAGTTATTTTAAGTTATTTCATGGCAATCTATCCAATAGTTTCAAGACATGTCAGTCAAAACCACAAATGTCAACGTCATGGTGGAGTGAGGAGAAATCAGGTGATCATTGCAGTCATTAGGATATATTGTAAGGGCACCATGGATGTCTGTACAAAGTTTCATGGCAATCCATCGAATAGTTGTTGAAATATGTTGGTCTGGACCAAAGAGGTGGATTGACCTACAGGCCGACAGACAGACAGGCCAACCTTATCCTTTAAATCTGAGATCAAAGTCTCTGAAGCTCAACCTAAACATTGTCTTCTTCACCCCATCAGCTACATTCTTCCTAATGTGCTGGGCTGTCAGGTTCCCCACAAACCCTCCAGTGCCAGCTACAGCTTCTCAGGCCGGAGGAAGGTCGGAGCTCCCTCTGAAGACCTCTCCAAGAGCCCCGGACCAGGAAAATACAATAGCACCAACCCGGACATTTACCGCCAGCGTCAGCCCTGCTTCTCCATGCAAAGGAGGACTAAGAAGCCAAATTGTTCCTCTGTTATTCCTGGCCCAGGCACGTACAGTCCAGAGAAGTTTCATGTGCACCTTCCCAAAGCACCGTCCTTCACTCTGGGTGTCAGGCACTCTGAGTTTGTCACCCCACTTGTGGTGGATGTGATTGACTGACGGCACTGTAGAATGATTTTAAATGCGTTGTTTTTATTAAATTAAAAAGGTAGTAAAACATCTCTGAAATGGGTCAAAAAATTGGTGAGAAATTGTTAATAACAATAATTATTACAATGTAATAATAAATAAATAATAACAATTTAACTGGAAAATCTGATTGTACACTGTACAGATAATATCCATATATTCATTCATAAATAAAACAAAATAACAGTGACTTTTGCTGGCATTGTTTGTGCAGTTAAAAGAACAACAAGTACGTGTTCAGTTCTTATGTTTCACTTCACTGGACGCTCAGAAGGAGTGAGAGGGAGAGGGAGTATTAACAGTTTTGTTCATGGTGTAGTGATTTCTACAGGTGAGCTCCAGGCGCTGCACTCGCCCAGACCCAGCAGGTCCTTAGCGCACACCTGGAACATGTAGGTCCTTCCTGACGCCAGCTTCAGCTCAACCTTGGTGTCCTCAAATGGAGGCAGCTGGAAGAGAAGATGTAAATTAAAACATCATCTGTATTATTTTCACATCTAAACATAGCAGCTATATGAGGGGAGAGCTGGACTGCTGTCCAATTAATACTTGGAAATATTTGTGATACCACTTTCTGATAAGTCCTAGTTTGTAAAGGGTTTCTAAGTTGTAACTAAAGTATTTTTTTAATAATCATTTAGTAATGTTTTCTAGATTAGTTATAAGCCATTAATAAAAACAACTTTAGGGTTGCCAGGTGGTGAAAAATCCTTCTGGCTGGTGTTTATCCTTTACATTTGGTAATAATGCATTTATAAATGCTGGTAATCATTAAAAAATGCTTCACACAGAAGCAATAAAGTCTGCGGTTAGATGTGTTAGTTATTGATACATAGATTTTGGTACAGATGATTCAAACCCTACCCCAGGAGGATAAACACCTGCCAGAAGAATTCTTCTCAACCTGGCATCCCAAAAGTTGGACTTATTAAGGGCACAACTGATGTAAGAAGAATTAGCATTAAATTATTTATTATCCATTATTAAACCATTAGTGACAAGTTACAAACCCTTTATAAAAATGTATCTTTTGTAGAAAAAGTAGTACTATAATTGTTGGTGAAACACTAGCTTCTGAAGACTTTAGGATTTGTTGTTAAGCCCAATATTTCTGTTTTACAGCTAACAGAGTTACTACAAAATTAAAGTATTATGTGCACAACACTGTTTAGTTGAAAGGACTTAGGACTTGGGACTTCCACAGACAAAGGGACTTTTTAAAACTTTCAAAGTGGAACATTATTTTTGAGGTTGACTGAGAAATCTAGGTAATTCTGAACTTCCACATTTGGTATCTGTGCATGTGTCAGAGATACTTTTTAGTCACATTGCTGTTGTTGTGACAAAATCATCATTTAGCAGCTTTGATGAAGATTATTCTCACTTTGACAGACTGTGTTTTGCCCCTGTTTTCCCACTGGTATTGTAAGTGGTATTGTAGGGGGAAGATGTCCAGGTTAGCCCAAGTAGGGGGAGGAGACCACTCCACCGACAAGTTTCTGAAGTTTTTAAAATGCTGGGTGGAAACCTGGATGTCTACGGGGGGATCTGGTTTCACTACAGAGAGAAAGAAAGACAGAGAAAGCAACATTTAACAATCACAAAGGTGAAAATCATCATATCAAGTTAAGTAGAGAAATTGTGTTTCTATCAATACTGATGCCACATATTCATCATATATTCATATATATCATTTCAGTTCTCACCAATCTCCTCCAACATAAAACTGCTTAGATGGGAGCTGCTTCCGACAGAATAAACTGCTGTGATGTTGATGATATAGTCAGTGAGAAGCTTTAAATCGGGCAGGTGGCAGTGCCAGAGCTGAAATACAAAAATACAACATATTATAATATAATATCCACAAAAAAAAAAAAGCAGAAATTGGATTATTTGTGCACACTAACAACTTGTTCATTTGTTTGCAAAACTTCATGGTAAAAACAAGTAATACTGCTCCACACATCTCTAACCAGGCAGACTTGTTTGTGGTTTATCACAGCTATTAGGGGGAATGTGAACAGGGGTTTTCCAAAATTAAAGCCTGTAAGCTTTGTGTGGAGAGTTTTTGGATCAACAAATACACTTACAACCTTGAAAACTGCATCAATTTCATCATAATATTCAGTATAAACATGAGTGATGTGTGCTTGGTTTCATCTTGGCTAAAGGCAAATTGACTGAATTACAGAAAACCCCTCTTCAGTGTATCTGCAGATCACTGCTGCAAAGGTAAATACAGCTGGTACCCGATCAGAGGAGGATGATGCTGGGCTCAGTGCAGAGGATGAGGAGCCGGGTGGGAAGAGCTGGCACTGCTTGATCTCCAGCTGTCTGTTTCTCTCACTGAAAGGGACACATAAACCCATTTACAAAGATATTAATGAGAATAAGCTCCTTAATGACACTTGACAACTGGAGTCTGTCTGTTACTAAAAGGGCTGTTTAGGTCAGCACACAGAAGGAGGTTTTAATTACTGTATTTACCTGTAGGTGGCAATGTAGTGTGTTGGTGGGGAGTGGGAAGGTTCGGGCCAGGAGCAAAGAGTCCGGTTTGGAAAGCTTGCACACCAACAATGCACTTTTGGAGGAGAGCGAGGACCTGGTGGAAGAAATTGCACTTAGTCACACTGTTTTCATACAAGCTGTTTTATTCTATTTATTTATGTATTTGACAGTGACAATGCTCATGAATCAACAGAAAAAAGTAGGTTTTAATGAGCCGGAGTTAGCCTACAGGGCTAATTTTCATCTGTTGTCCCTGGCCAGATGTTAATAAAGAGGTGACCTAAAATTAGTTTGAAATGGCATTCTCTCAAATCCATGGTACATGGTTTTAAACAATTCATGATATACAAGTAATCCTAACAGAAAAGACAAAGCAAAACTTAACCAAACAAAGGGAAAAAAAGTCTAAACTATCACTCCATGCAGGCAGAAAAACATCTAAACCAAGGTGTGAATTTTAATGTGTAATAGAAACAATCACATACATATTACCATTTCGGACAGTCTATTTCCTTGTAATAGTACTAATAATTTATTCAGAGAAAGCTTTTAAGATGCACAAAGTATTTTCTAGAGGCAGCAATGACATATAAACACTGATGTGAGAGGCCTTAAAAACACAGAATTACATTTAAAATTTAAAAAGGCAGCAAATCTTTAGAACATACAACAGAAAAGAGTTAAATCACAACTGAGCTATTGCATTTCCTGATCTTTGATTCATGCATGTTGAAAGCACAAACACACACACACACACACACACGTTGTCCTAGGTCACTTTCGGAGACATTACATAGACTTACTTTCATTCCCTGGAGACTTACCCTAACCCTAACCCTAAAAATAACCACCAACCCAAAAATCTGCTTTTTTACCAATTAGGGACATGACTTTTGTCCCCAGTTGCACAAGCCTTCCCCAGTCAACTGGTCTTAAGTTTGGTGTGTGTCCCTGAAAGTAAGCCTAGTCATACCCACCTCACCACCCCACCACACACTGTATGCACACTGTTTCAGATTTATACTTACTCGCTGATGTTCCTGCTGCCCTCGGCAGGTGCAGCGCCTGACTTCCAACAACACACACGAGAAGAGTCACAGTGACACACACATTGCCAGCCATCACAGCCATCAGTCCGTCAGACAGGAGAAGTTAATACCTGAGTTCAGTTTGTCTAAATACTTGTGGATATATTATAGTAAAGCCTCACTTATGCAAGATATTGACTACTCTCCTCTATTGCCCCTTTGTTCCTTGCTCTGTTTCTGTCTGTAATGGTCTTTACTTCATTCTATGTGCAAAGTCCAGAGATAATGAGCTGGCTGGTGATTCCTCTCTGTGTGTTGGAGCAGGTTAACTGAGCGCTTTTAAAGGCAGTCCACGTCAAAATGAAAGAGGAACTTCTGCGGGGGTATTACAGCAAAACCTCCTTCAGAAAGAACCGTTTTACATTAAGTCTATGCTGATGCGTCAGGTTTCCTTATGTCATACACGTGAATTTGAAACAAAAAAGTTTGTGTCTTACTTGCTTTAATATTGCATTCAGATGGTTTACAAATAAACGTATTACACAGAAACTCATATGGGACATTTATTAGCTTTACAAACATTAAAAGAACTTCATTAATGGATACATTACTGCAGTTGGAAAGTGTTGAACAACAAAAGTGAATTAATACCTGTCTGAGGTGCTCTCAGGTACTCTCATCTGCTCATTTTGTGCTCTAAACTGCCCTCTAATGTAAAAATAAGACATAGCAGCTACAGTATTGAACAGTGTGCATAAGTGTGAAAGATCCAGCTCACACTTACATAAGACAGGTCCAATCCTTCTATATTGTCCAGTTTAACATGATATGACGATCTGCACTTGTGTACAATCACAGTCCAGACTATCAGATATTTTCTCGATTGTGTCTGTGAGGCCACAATATCTTTTTGGTGCTCCATCCAGAAAGGGAGCCGCTGTGGAAGTTCCAGCCCATTGCTGGAGCCCCATCTCTGGGTAAGCTAATACTGCCGAGCCCCCCACTGGATGTCCGCAGGGAGGTGAAAGCCTTGCTGATCCAGCTGTTATTTGCCTCCTGGAGATCATTGGTCAGGATTCCCCTCTGGTGCTCCAGCTCCTGTGCGAGTATTACAAAAGATGTATGTGAGAAAAGCAGCATCTTATTATGAATTAGTTTTAGTCCATATTTGTGCAACCGGATGTTGTTATTGTCCATCCATTCATGATTTTTCAAGTTTGTCTTCAAACTATAGTCAGTAAGTAAGTGATGGGATGCAAAATCCACAGTCCTGATTTTAAGGATATATTAAATATATTAAAGAGTTTATCTAAAGTTTGTCTAAAGATCCAGCCGTCAATCAGCCGAAATCAAATCAATATCTTTCAAAGTATTTGTAATATTTTTAGTATAAAATTCCTTCTTTCAGATAAACTTTCAAATACATTTTTGCTTGGGAGGAAGACTGTGGATTTTGCCCTCCAATACTTACATTGAAAGTGATTATAAAGGGATCCCTTAATGGTCAGTATGAACAGGAGGAATTATTATAGCAAGAAAAACATGTGTTAATGTTCATTTGGGCACCTGACTGTTGTTTTAAGGAATCTCTTGAATTGGTTATTCTTCTGTTTTTACTTTTTGTACTTTTTTACACTTGATTTTGCTGTGTTTTAGTAATTCATACCTCTCCTGTCTTTATTACTTGTAACAATTCTACTTTTATTTATTATTTATCTGGTAATTCCTCTTGTTTTTATGTCTTTGTAAAACATTTTGCAATTTGTTTTTTCAAAGTGCTTTATAAATAAAGTTATTATTATTATTAAAAGTTATTATCAAGACAGACTTGAAAATCAATCCTTTAAAACTCGGATTATGTCAGATCAGCAATAAAGCGTTGGTGAAAGTTCTATAAGGACGATCCTTTCCGACACGCATCCGTTTATTAATCTGTGTACAATTTTCTCTCATTTCCTCTAACCTTCTCTGTCACTTCTCCTTTCCCAGACTCTGTCAATATGAGTTCTTCATATTCAGAAAAATCAGATGTGACCCTATCTGACCGATGATATTCCTGCTCGTAGCCATCAGTTCTTAGAAGCTTATATCATTGTGTCATTCTGTCTGTCAGACCATTCACTGCTTGTTGCATGACACGCATTAGTTTTTTCAAAACAATTTTTGAGGGCACTATAAATCGGATAAATTTACGCAATCAGAATTCCCACATTCAAATAGAATGATGAACAGTATAGTGCACTAAACAGGGAGTGATTTCACACACTCCACACAGCCCCATTTTCATATTAGCCTGTGCTTAATGAAGATGCTTCACATTGATGAGGTTTAATTGAAGTTAAACTCTTTCTCTGCTAAGAGTCAATCAAATTGATTTGTGCTTAATAAATCAAAATTGGGCATGTAGTTGAAACCAATCAGTTCTTGGGTTTGGGGTTAGGCAGTTCACATATTCGCTGGAAAGTACCCAGAAGCACAAATATTCTGCTAACATTCAATCAAGTTGATTTGTGCTTAATAAATTGAAATTGGGCAGGTAGTTGAAACCGCTCAGTTCTTGGGTTTGGGGTTAGACAGTTCACATATTCGCTGGAAAGTACCCAGAAGCACAAATATTCTGCTGTGTGTGTGTGTGTGTGTGGGAGAGAGAGTGTGTGTGTGTGTGTGTGTGTGTGGGAGAGAGAGTGTGTGTGTGTGTGTGTGTGTGTGTGTGTATGTGTATTGAAGATTTATTTACATGCTTAAAATGTGTATTTGTGACAGAGCATGATTAGCTGCTGTGATCTGACCTGGATCGTGAATGTTTAAATTCCCAGAGTGTGCAAGTCTACCATACTCTTTGTCCAAATATTTTATGCTTGTTGTCTGATAGTCTGATTTTACCTGGATCTTGCATTTGGCCTCCACCATCTGAAGTTTAGTCTGGGCCAACTCCTGCTCCAGCTCCCTAACCTGGGCCTTCAGGGACTCCTTCTCCTGGTCCTCCCTCCTCTGCTCTGCCTCTCTGGGATCTGTGGTGTTCTCATCCCGGCCTGATTCAGCTGTCAGATGGTCCCTTGCTGGCGCTGGTGCTGCTGCTGTTAGAGAGTTCTGACCTGCGGCGGACGGTTCATCCGATTCTACAACGTGTTGACAATGAGGGCAAGCCTTCATGGCGCTCTGCAAAGGCAGAGAGTGAGAATGACAGGCAGAATATTAGACGAGTGCCTAAATAGCGACCACTGACACCCGCTGCTATAAAATGATCCCTAATGAGAAAATAAAGTCGCTGAGGCGTTAACCAGGTTTGAAATGGGTGAACAGATTTTCAGAAAAGGTTGTAAAATCAAACTCTGCAAAATGGTTTTCAAAATTAGATAAAAGGACGAGATAATAGCACGAGGGATGACAGTAGAGCTCCACAGGAGGAGAGCCATTCTTACCTTGAGTGAATCGAACTCTTCTCTGTGGGCGGCCTGCTGCTTCTCCAGACGGTTTGTCAGCTGAGAGCAGATCTGAGCAGAAGGAAGAGCATCTGATTTTAACATCTGAAGTCTTTATGGGTCTTTTTAAGTCTACTTTTCACTTATTCCAATCACATTAACATCAATTCTCTGTACCTGTTTGTAGTCTGCGATGATGCCCGATGACCTCTTGACTTCCTGCTCAGCTTTCTCCAGCTCTCTCCGAAACACCTCCTTTAACTATAAGAAGAGAAGAAATCTTTTACTCATTCACACACTATAATGACCATTAAGTGCTTTAAAGTCATCACACATATGGAAGTCTTCACTCTTACCATTGCAGCCTCCTCCTCCTTCCCTCTCTTCTCTTCCTCTGTCGCCTGCAGTCGACGTCTGGTCAACAGAAGGTCTTTGGTGAGTTCGTCCACTTTGTCCTCCGCCTGTAAACAGATAGTGTTTGTGTTAATGTTTTTAACAAAGGTTAATAAATCACTGACAAAACATGTACTGTCCTGCAGAAAATCAGAATAAATACTAAACAGTCAGTAAATCTTGCCCTCTATTGCAAGCTTCTGCCACACAACTAGCAAACTTGCACATGAAAATTAAACAACCCCTTTAATTTTGTGATTATGTGTACATCAGAATATTTCAGGCTTTTGTTAAGCCATTTGATGAAACAAATTACACACTTATATCATTACAGTATGATTTCTATATCTTTACATAAAATGACAGCATGTCAGCACTGCAGGCCATTTTATTAGAGTCGGTCTTATCAGTCATTAATAAATGAGTGAGTAATCCTTAATTAAGCTTCCAGAGAGCAGAGACAGTGTATTCTTTAGGTTTTTACACTACTGGTTTATGGAGAAAAAACGTTCGCAATTACACCTATATATTATGATCCCATGTTACCTAAAACAGGAGAACAACAGTCATAATGGTTTCAATGAATGTTGCAGAATATGAAGAATGCAACAGCATTTCTGAATGGTGGGAATTTTTGAACAAATATGGGTCAGATTTAACCCAGAACACCCTCTATATGTACAAAATCAGCTGCAAATATATATATATATGTTCATATGGTGTTTAGGGTGTTTTTACTGCTCTCAAATGTAAAAATGGGCCAAATTTGTCCTGAACAGTAAGGGTTAAAGAAATTTGTGGAAAGACAAAGAAGCAGGTCGAGCACAGAGTTGCTCATGTAGGTTTTATTAGGGTTACACTCCAGACTTTAGAGTTTCTGAAAAATGACCTTCAGCAGGTGATTTTGCATTTTATAATTAGACTCTTGTGTCCTTTTTTTGTGTACCTTGTCCAGAGCGTTCCTCAGGGCGACCTTGCTGGTGATCAGTCTGTGGGCCAGGTTGTCGTTCTCCTGCTCCAGTCGGAGGCTGGCCTGCTGAAGCCGACGGTTCTCCTTCTGCAAAACACACAGAACAATCTATCAGAGTCTGTAGGACACAACAGAACATCATTCAGACTGTTACAGAAGGGAGATCAGCTCATTTCCAAAAAAAAGAAGAGGAGAATACAACTTTTAGAAATGTAATTCATCATATCTCAAAATGCAGATGAGATTAAAGACTAAAGTTGAAGTTGAGTTTTAAACAGACAATGGGCTCAAATCTATCAATTTCTTGAGGAAGTCAATAGATTTCTGACCAGGTATTTGTCCAAGGGGTCTTCTTCTTCCTCGTCATCCATTATTTGTAGCCGGCTTTCTCCCAGTTTGGCTTTCTTCGTTGGGACCTGAGGGGAGAGAGTCAAGGATAATTAAATACTGTAATATTTTTTTTTAAAAAAAACTGTCATATTTGACTGAGCTAAAGAAAGCTATCTCCTCCAAACAGATACGGGTGCAGTGTGAGCGTGACAAATCAAGAACAGGCCCAAAGAGATCAAGATAGGGATAAAGACAAGATAAGAAAGAGTTGAGCACATGGGAGGATGATAATTTAGGATGCATGAAGGAATAATAGTAGAAGGAGGGATTTATTTTTTAAAAGCCTGAAATGACAATTTCCATATCTCAAATATCTAACAATCAGAATCCATTTCCACATATCTCCAGTCACAAATCTGTCATAGAGAGGAATGTGTTCTGTGTTACAGTGTGCAGTCTGTTGTGCTCATGCCAGTCAGTTTAGAAAGCGAGAGCATTGACTTCTATGTTTTGTATTTTTTTGCATCAGTCTGTCATCATGAATGTAGTAACGCTTCATCTGTTGATAGAAGATAATCTAAATTTTGCACCAATCATTTTTTTAAAGCATTGTGCTGATGCCAAAGTGAAAATAAGCCATTTTCATGCAAACTCAAGATTACTTTAAACAGAAACCTTGTAGGAGCCCTACCAATACCAGAATCATGCACTGGTTTTGGATCTAATTAATGGCTACTTCATGATGTGACTGCAGTTTAGCAGTTCTGTTTAGATGCAGCAATGCAAAACAATGACATGAATCCATGAAACAGTGAGCCTTACTGTGAACGTAGGTCCTGTTTCCTCCACGAGACAGGCCAGGATCTCCTCCTCACTCATCTGTTCCACAACGTGGGCGTCATACGCCATCATCGTGGACACCTCTTCCATCATCTTGCCTCAATATGCAGCCCCCCCACCCCCCCAAGGAGCTGCTGACACTCACACAATCACAAACCAGCGCAGCCTTTGCAGGTAAAGCTTCCAACTCCACTCAGAGAAATCGAGAAAGTCCACCAGGTATGTCAAGCACACCAGATAAAGCTCAGGCAGCACACAATCAGACCTCGATCAAACAAATTGAAGTCCAAGATATGAAAATGGCATCTCTTGAGTGAATCAGTAAAGTGAGTTCAGAGAGATGAATTGTTTTTTGTTTTACCCGCATGCGAGAGGTCAGTCAGTCCAGCGGGAGAGTATAAAAACAGATATACTACAAAGTCCAAGTCGTCTTAAAACGAGGAAACTTCTGCAGTCCAAAGGTGAATAACAGAGATGTCCCAACAGATAGACACAGTGTAGCTACACTTTCACACACTACAACCTAATAAGTAATAGCCAGAGTCACATACGCACAGTGTCAGGTGAAGGAGTGTGTAAACAGGTGAACTGGCATTAACAGGTTCAACAGGGTTTATATGAGACCTGTGAGTATGTGTGAAAGAACGACTTAGACACACCCACTACAGTGCTCACCTACTTATTCTGTCACCTGAATATCTCCTCTCTCTCTCTCTCTCTCACACACACACAAACATACACAACCCCCACCTCTAAAATAAATAAAGCCACGTGCCTGATTCTGATTTTGGTGATAATGAGCTCCCACACTGTTTTTTTTTTGTCAAACACTTTACTTATCATCCATTTTCATCCATTCCTTTTGTTCACACTCTTACTGGAGCTGGCACAGATGTGTAAACCTGCCAGACATCTCAATGATAACAGCAAGTTAAAACACAATGCTGATGTATCAGGAGGGAGTAAAGGATGTGGTATTTGTGATATTTCGCCCCGGGGTGTTTGTGTGACCTGATCTATTATTATCCTGGTTTGAGCGGCCTGACAGGAGAGCAAACGGGTCCAGCAGGTAAAGCGACAGAATACCGGAGCATGAATGCAGAATAACAAAGAAGATTCAGTCGATCCACACGTAAATGACACCTACTTTTCTTCCCCCACTCATATTCTCATTTCCAAGTCACTGGTGTAGTTTCTCTGAATTTCTCCGCTTACGGTTCTGAAATCCCTCATTTCAATTTTTTTTGCCTTCTTTTTCCCAATGACAGCTCACTTTCACTTCCCTTTCTTTGAGTTTCCACATGTAGCTACTTTTCACTTCTGTCTTTCTTTTCACTCAAGTTTTTGTGTGTGTCCCCCTGTGCTTTTTTTAACTTTCATATGTCTGTGGTTCTTTCTTTTCTATTTTTGTACTAGAAACTGGGATTTCAACATCCAGTGTATCCACTGTCTGTGTCACTGTACAGTCAGTAAGGAAAGACCAAAAAAAAGGGGAAAAAAAGTCCAGATATAAACATTTATTCCTCCTCAAAAAAAGGCTTGTGAAACACGGTGGATTTTTCTCTTTTGTTTAAAGTACACTGTATCAGGGCATACCAAAACGTATTCTATTGCAATACAGAAAAATCTAAAAAATACAATTTTCAACAATCAGAACAAGAAAAAGGAAACCTTAAAAATAAGAAGGGGCATAGGTCAGTTCTGATACAGCGATGGTGCTCTTTGTGGTGCAACAAACTGGTCGTCACAGAACCGGTGATACAAAAACTAAACTATAGGGACCATATCTGTTGAGTATATTAGCTAAGTGGCAGTGAACACCTACTGTATGCTTTGTGGACATCTGAATTAACAAAAAAAATTAGTTATACATATCTAATTTAGCACATACTTCTTAACAATAAGGGGAAGTGAGGTGAGGAAAGTTAGGAGATGTGAAGATGAACAGCTCAGTGGAAACAACGTGGTGTTAGAATATATATATGACTAAATATCTTTTATATGTCTTTGAACTAATAGTCTTTGATCTGTAACACTCAATATCATTGTGTGTTTCACATTTTTATCTCAATTATAAAGTGAATTTCCGGCTCCAAAAGTGCTATTTTCATGCTCTTACATTGTGTTCCTTTGCTGTATTATAAGTTAGGAAATATGAAGATGGAAGAGCATTGAAAACTCACATTTGGTACAAACTCACTAAAACACACTTAAAACCCTGACATCCCTCACAAAAACTACAACACTCCTTAAAAATATATAGATTCAGGCATATACAGTACTGTGGAATAACACTGCATCTTGTCACTATACTGTAGCAGATATAATGGCTTATAGATAGAAAAACTTAAGCTTTGAGATCAACAAAATACGGTACATGATCCTAGTATCTCATTTCTGCCTACAACACCTCCTAAGTCTAAAGATTTTCTTTCTTTTCATCCATCTCATTCTGTAAACATGAAAAAGTTAAATACATCAACTTATATAGAAGACACTTTCAGAACCTATCGGCTTTCAGAGGTTTCATTACCATTTACCAAAAGTGAAAATACAAGCAAAACATAATTCACACCACATTTTTTTTTTTCTTGCAGACTGAAACTCTCTCAAATAGTTTGCCGTAATAGCAACTGTACTTTTTTCTCACAAGACTCCCAAAAGCCGTAAAAACTTCTTCTTTCTTCTTCTTTTCTCAACAGTCTTTTCTCTGAACAGGAACACTTAACATCCGTGTTGCAGTTTCTATAGTTGGGGGAACAACAACCACTAATAGAAAAACTGTTAGCCCTCATGTACAGTAACCTGGAGGGGGAGGGGTTGGCGGGGTTTCAGGCTAGTGCTTCAACCCCTTTCAGTTAACACTAGCAGGAGGGAGAGGGGGTGGGGGAGAGAATAACAGAAACGAAAGTGGTGCTGGAGGAGGTGGTCCATTTCAGACTTTGTATCTTGTAACTGATATATTCATACAATGTGTCTGCAGTGATCGTATTTCATCTGTGTGTGGAAAACTACAATTGTAAGTAAAGAGAGAAAAATATAGATTTGTCTTTGGCCATAAAGCCAGAAAAGGGGATTTTCCGTGGCTGTTCTGAACCTGTGTTGGGTACAGACTTTAAAATCTATCTATGTTTTACAATCCTTCATGATCAACCAATAATCAAGATATCTGTCAGCTGTTACTTCTCCCATTTTATACTTATATATATATATATAAGCATTTGTAGCTTACAGCACTGTAAAAACAGAATGGGCTATACTTTGTTTGTAAGCGTCTTGCCCTGCATATTTAATAAAGTAATTTATGTTGAATTATTGTTTAAACTTTTTTGGCTATAAGTGAATAACAGGTGAAGTGAGAGCAGGAGCAAAAGATTTACATGAATTAGCATTATTTTGCTTCATTAAACGTTTGATTTAAACAATTTATTTGTGTTTATTTAATGTATGATTCAAATATCAAATTTATTTAGGTGCAAAATCATCCTGTGTTAATTGTTTTAAATAGGCGTTCGTGGATGAAAAAAAAAAGTATTTTATATTTTTTAAGTTTTTAAATTTGTTGCCTACAGAAAAGCCTGTGTTTCAGCATTTGAATTGAGTTCAGCCTGTGAATAACAGCATGTGGAACGAGAGCAGAAGCAGAAAATTTTAGTGACGGCATAATTTAGTTTTATGTAATTCATGACTTAAACAATTTACTTGTGTTTATTTATTTAATATGATTCAAATACTTAACACAGTATATTTGGATTGTGCTGCAAAAATGGTTTAAAATAAGCTTTCACAGAGGAAAATCATGCATTTCATACTTGATAACCTTAATAATGATTATTTGTTAATTGATCATTAATGTGGCTGATTATTTAAGGGAATTTCTTAAAATTTGCATACCTAATACCAACATGACAAATTGACTAGGCTGTCTTTCTGTGTGGCTGGTTACACTGTTTTTTTTTATACCATGTGTCCTGAACCACCCTCGAGTGTGGCTTGAATGCCTGGATTTAGGGCTGATCACTTATGATTCAGTCACAGAGGACCACATTTGAGGTTGCACTAGAGTTATATAGCATTTCCCTGCTGATCTAACACAGTTTCATGCTGCTGTCTTCAGCTCTCCCAGGGTTGGCCCATGGATTTGTTGCCCACACAGAGGCTCTATCAGTGGGCTGGCTCCCCCCTGGATGAATGTGGGCATGTGTGGTTATGTGGGTATGTGTGTGTAATTGTGCTGTATCATAATCCACCACCTGGAGGAAGATATTGAAAAAATAATTTGAGTCCCAAGCAAGAGCATGTGAATGTCAGATGTGTGTAAGTAAGAGTTTTCTATATGTGTGCATGTCTTCACGGTGCAGCAGAGGTCAGACCTGGGTGCTGTAGGGACGCGGTGGGGGAGGAAACATGTCCGTGGGACTGTAGTAACTCAGAGGGGAGGAGACCTGCGGGTTGACAGACAGGGGAAGAGACACGGACGGGTTCTCATAGTAGGTATGGAAGCCCAGCCGTTCCCCTCCGTTACGCATGTCGCCTGTGAGTCCAGAGCGGAGGGAGTATGGCGAGCAGGTAGGGCAGAGGTTGTGATGAGAACCTGCGTCCAGCTGATCCAGAGAGACGGGGGTGATGGCGGCACCGTCCATGGCGAGGGCGTTGCAAGCGTTGCAGGGAAAGTGAGAGAGTGGGTCCGCTCCCACCACGGAGCCCATGTCCACCTCAGAATCATTCTTCTTACAGCAGTAATACTACAGGGGCAAGACAAGAAAGATAAATGGAGGGAGTGTGTCTCACCAAGTTAAGTCAATTTTTTTTGTGTATCCTAATATCACAAACAAAGAAATCAAGCAAGAGGTGTTTGTCTAAAATGACCCAGAGTCAGTAAAAAAACAGGGAATCACACATTAATAAAGTTTCTAAAAATGATTAAGGTAAAATAATATAATAATAATGTTAGTTAGCTAGCTCAGTAAGGACTTTTTCTATTTATATGGGGTGAAAAGGAATAAATTGGGCAAAATGATTATATATATTTTGAATTAACTCATAAAATATGTGTATTAATAATGAATATAATGCACGCAAAGACATTTAAAGGCTAACTGCTATAATCAGAAGTAGTGTAATTACATTAAAAACACTATTTGTATAAAACATAAAAAATGTAAAACCTTACACTAAAAAATAATTGAAAAGTTAAAACCTATGGAAGAATCCAGAAACTATTCTATCTATTGTGCGCATACATACCAGGATTAGGATTAGTTACATTTTTATATCTTATTCAGGGATTAAAGCAAGAAAAGATTTCTGAGCCTGAAAAGTGGTCCAGGAGGAAATGTGTACCATGTATTGAGTTATGAATTTAAAACTGCTCTATGTCTGAAATCAGACATGGTGCCTGAGAATCGTGACCCCTGCTTATATTATAAGATTATTCGTACTTGTATATTTTCATCTCAATCAGTTGTAAATGTTAAATCTACAACACATTTGTGAATAAGATGCAATTGTTCCTCCATGCACCTGGGAAGTGGGTTAAGTTGTGCCAGAAATCTCTTCTCTGCTTCTATACTATGAAAAAAAATCGTATTATATTAATTGAAAGTTCTTAAATATTTTTATTTTAAAAAAATCCTTATTTCAAATGTCTGACACACACACTCATACATGCACACACAGTGATACCTGGAGTCTACAGTAACAGAGCACTGCTACGATGCACAGCAGTATCACTCCGGCGAGAATTCCTCCGGTTATAACAATAGTTCCCGCTGACATTCGACCAGCTCTCCATCAAACCCTTCAGAGGGAGCAATACAGAGAAAGATGAAAGCAATAGAGAGGCGGAGAGATGGGGACCAACAGAGATGGAAATATGAAAACAGAGAAAAGAAGAAGAGTAGCAAAAGAAGAATGTGAATGAGCCTATTACGCGGCCACAGTGGATTTGACAGAGCTGGAGATCACACTTAAAATTTGCTAAAGAATATTCAGCATACTTACGTCCAACAAAGGTTTCTATATTGCCTGCAAAGATAACCAATGTAGGCTGAATTAGTATATTCATGTACCATCATGATGTAACTGCAACTGATGAAATATGTTGTAACTAGTTGGTTATCATGCAGCTGTTATCAGACAGCTGGGGTTGTTTCAGGCCTCACGGAAACAGATGGATGATACATTAACAGAAAAACTCACTTTAAGTGTCTCAGTAAGGTGTTTTATGTCTGCAAGACCTGGGAGTCAGTTAGCTTAGCTTAGCACAAAGACTGGAAGACTGGGGGGAAACAGCTAGCCTGGCTCTGTCCGAAGTTCAGAATTTCCCTACTGACACCTGTAAAGCTCACTAATTAACACAGTGCATGTTTAATCTGTACACAAACAAGGTGTTACTATTATTTGGCAAATAACGGCTGGGTGCAGTGACTTCCCAGGGTCTTGTTGCGACAGTGTGACAACCCGCACAACAGCCGGAAACAGCTTGCAGAGAAGTGAGAAGCGGACGGATAAACTTTTTTCGGAAAAAGACTTTTTGAAGATACAGCACACTTTCACACTGCTGGGAGAATTTCTAGAGGACAGTCCTCATCTTTGAAGCCTTTTTTTCCTCATAAAAGTGAAATAGTTCCTCTAAAGCAGAATGTAAATATCTTGGCTGTGCTACAGATGATTCTGTCCTCGCTGTTGATTTCACTCCACTAGCGTGACCAGAAAAAAGACTGTGGGTGTGCATCAGAAAAACTGGGTGTGCCACATCTAATTTTCTCTACAACCATTCCTCTCCATATAGGCCTGCCTATAACATAGCCATAACACAGTATAAAAAGTGCTTTAGTCATTGCACAGTCCATTCTTTGATTGTTATTTTAAATGTCACAGTGCAATCGTTCTTTATAGGCTTATCAAATAAAACAAAATAGGCCTATAATAGAATAGATAACAACTAGGCAAAACTAGAACTGAATCTGATGAATTAACCACGGCTCATAGGCCTACATAGCATTCCCCCAAATGACATTTACATTAAACTTTATTGGGACACAGACAACCTGTGCAAGCTTAAAGGGTAAGATGGTGTCACTTGGCCTTAAATGATTCAGTTATTTCATTAGACTCCAAAGTCTCTTTAAGTTCCCCTTCAAATGCCAGCAATGAAGTTATTAGTCTTCCTGTGACCATGGTTGCTCTGCTGCTGGACTTTATCCTGCTGACTGTTGAGAACAGGCGCTCCATGGAACAGCTTGTAACAGGCAATGTAATCAAAACACGAAGTAAACTGACCGTGTTGGGGAATACGCCTTTATCACATGAGTCTAAGACTTCAATCATGGACATGTATAAGTGACCGCCATTCACCTTTTGTTTGATCAGTTGCCCAAATACTGTTAGTTCAGGCCCTTCCACTACAAGTCCATACAGTAATGCTTACTTGGAGTTGCACTGAAAACAGTTGTTAAGTTTCATAAGCTGTCTGTCAAGAATTGAAATCCACAATGAATGCAAATCCAAGTCACTCCTAATGGGCGCAGACCTGCCCACTGTAGAGGTCGCATGCAATTCGGCAAACCTGGACGGTAATTTCCTGTTACCAGCACCTGTAACTAACCAATTCTGCACATCATTTTTCTTCATGACATCATCAGTAAGCCTGATGATTCTCTCAAATTCCCCAAATTCAAGTTATTCCTAAATGTAGCAAAAGTTTCTATGAGGTCCTCAATCACATGGACGCAATTAGTTTCTGAAGCAGATGGAGACTGTAGGCCTTTTGTCGCAAAATCACTGGCCCTGAACAGCTTAGAGAATGCCACAAGGAGAAAGATGAATTTCTTGTTCTGTATTTGCTGCAAGAGAGACTCAGTGTCTATTTTGGTCTGGCCAGAGCCTTCTGCAAACTCACTCAGTGTTTCTAATACGATGTCATATAAAGTCAAAACTCCACTGACAGCCTCAGACTTTGAACTCTGTCTAATATCTGTG
This sequence comes from Thunnus albacares, assembly GCF_914725855.1. NCBI lineage: Eukaryota > Metazoa > Chordata > Actinopteri > Scombriformes > Scombridae > Thunnus > Thunnus albacares. The sequence goes on from NC_058120.1 coordinate 19,521,921, forward strand.
AAACACACAAGCTCAAGACAGTGTCTGTTGGGGTGAAGCTCTTTTTGGATGTGTAGAAATCGTGCTTGTCTGTTGGCTCCAGTCATGAAATGGTGCAGTGAATTTAAAACATCAAAAAAGTGGCCACAGTAGGAGACACTTTCAAAGCTGTCAAACTCATGAGATTAAAGCAGGGCGAATGTTCATACACTGTATGGGGGAAAGATTTTTTGAGCAGCACTTGCATCCCAGGTTTCCCACCTGACGTGATGACACCCGGTCAAAACTGAAACCTGCATACAATTCAGAGTCCAGCTGCAGCGGTTCCAGCACTTCCAAAATTTTGTTGGCAATGTCAGAGGATGTCATATCCTCTGTTGCAACAAATCTGACAGCTTTCTCTCTCAGATTGCCATCATGCACATACCTCACACAGACAGCTATTAGTCCTTCTTCGAGAGGTCTTTGTATTCGTCAGCTAAAACTGCATAATAGGTGTCAGTCTGTGCATGCATTTCCGCTTTGATTTTCTGTAGGAGAAGCGATGCTGCAGCTTCAAGGAGGTTGTTTTGAATGTCAGGGCTCATCATTTTTGTATAACTTGGAAGCTCATCAAGGAGCATTTTTATCTCGGGGTCATACGCACAAATCGGTTCAAACAATTCAAGAAAGTTTCCTCTGTTCATGCTTTCTGTGTCTCCCTTGTGCCTGGTTTCTTTCAGTAAAGTAAGTGAACTGCTCCTGTTTGTCTTTTGTGACCTGATGCATTCCTGATAATTTTCCATCCCTTTTAATGTCCATGAAACCTTTGTGTCTGGTCATAGCAGCAGCACGGGCTTTACTAGCTTTGTGTTTTATATAAAACTGAACAAGATGCCTCCAGTCTCTCAGCCCTGCTTGGCTAAATCTGTCCTCCTTGACATCAATGTTAAAATGGCGGCAAAGTTGGCAAAAATAGAGCATCCAATTTAATGCTATACTCTAGCCAACTGTACCGGTCATGCCATTTAGCTGAAACACTCCTGCTCTTTCCACTGACTGTTTGGGTGACTGGGAAAGCATGAGATTTGGGCTGGTATGCAGGTTCATCTACTGCTGAGAGATCTGTAGAGTTAGTCATTTCTGCATCCTCTGATTCTATGTCCACAGGCGCCAGTGCCGAAGGAGTTGCACTTTGTTGATGGTGAGGGTGATGGATAAACATCCTCCTCGGCTGTTGTAGGCCACGTGTGCAGCTGGTCATTAATGCGAGGTCTGGAGGAGTTAAACAGTGAGCTTTGTTTCATTTTGATAAACTAGCAGCTAGAGTATATTCTAGCATTAGTTGCAGGAATTGTATTGTTTACTATTTACACTGCTAGTCTCCAGGGATGCTTTCTGGGGTCACAGGTCCTAAACCTTCAAAAAAACTTTTAAAATTTGATTGATAGGCAGGCTGTGCATAACGGTAGATGTTATTTTCAATTTTTAACTTATTTTAGAATTAACAATTACTATATTTAGACCATAATAGCCTAAGTTATGAATAAAACATTTTAGCAAGGCTATAACTAAAAGTCATAGTGCATCTGATTTTCAGGTGTACCAGCTGCCTCTTTGAGTGGCACAGGTACACGCTGGCACACCTACGGCTATGCCATTGTTTCGCTCGTTATGACTTTATTTCCTCCGTGGCATAAAAACATGTTGCACAAGCCTTCAGAAACTCCTGCAGATTAAACTGAGCGGAAAAAAATCTGGTGTTCATACACAGCACTGGCTCTGTAAACGGGCATGTAAACACAGTGGCTCGAAGCGAGCTACACAACACTACTCTGGCCAATAAGCAGCAGGGGGTTTTCATGCTTGTGCACAGGACAGGGGAAGTCATCAGAGCAGCTGTCTGTGTGAGGACATGACAGTCTTCCGTCTCCAGCACCCACTGAATGGTGGGGGAAGGCTGGCGAACTGGAGAGTATCAATCTACACTGAATCCAAGACAGTCTCACAGAAACCCCCCGCATTTTTTAGACTCCGTGTCTGTTTCTGTCACATTCAGTGAAACGTAATCTGAGCAGGCAGCTGTTTAAATCGCACAAATATCCCGTTGTATATGTGTTTTCAACCTATTAACTGTATCAATGTATCGGTGGAGAGTGTGGATGGACTGTTGTGCTCACATGAGACTTTTTTTTTCTGCTTGTGATAATGTGTGAGAGGAACAGAAATGACTCTACAGCTGACGCATCGCTCTGGATTCTGCCATATTTCTCTTTAGGTCGTTGCCTTGGCGATGCGAGTCCATGAATTTGGGGGGCGGAGCTTCTGAAGGAGCATGAAGGGAGGGTGTTTGGGTGTTTAGTTCAAATATCAACAATATCTTTCTCCAGAATGACTGACTCTACCTTTAAGCAAATGTGATACAACATTTTAATAAGTGAGCTTTAGAAGTGCTGATATATATATATATATTTAAACTTGGACAGAGCTTGGCTCAGGTTTTTTCTCTGCTTCCTTTCTATAAGTTGACTTAATTGTGTCTTGGCTGCAGCTTTGTACACAACACACCAACAGGTATCATTCTCTTTTCCCTTAAATTTGTCACAATATCTTTGTGGAAAATAATATGTTGTTTTCAGAGGTTATTAGTATTATTGTCTGCGCTCTACCAGCTGAGACGGACACTTACATTAGAAGACAGCAGGAGATGCAGAGATGGATTAGTGTGAAAAGGTAGGAAACCATGACAGGCCTGTGGAGTGTTACTCTCAAAACCTCCTCTCGCTGGAACTCCTACAGGAAGAGAAAGAGGTTTCTGTCAAGAGGAAATGGTTAGCATAACAGAGAAATATGGCAGCAGGTCATCATCTCATCAACAGTCTAAAAACCCAAAAATATTCAATTACAATGATATGAAATGGTGGAAAGCAGCACTAGCATAATATCAGACCAGCTATTGCATAGGTATTGTATCTGGAATAACAAATCTATAAACAAATGCAAAAATTGTACATGACTAGATGCACTACCACAGTGTGACTGAATTCCAACAGGATCACTCTGGATGGGAAACAGACACTCAGGGTGTAGATGTATTAGCATGCTGAATGCAGCAGCAACTACTGTGCACACTAACCATATGGCCAGCATGTTATATGCATATGTGCAGTACAGTTTCAGCATACTAAATCTGATTTGTACGTGCATCTTTTGTCATTTAAGACTTCTGTGACCAATTCAACAGAGACACTCAAAGTTGAATAGCTAATTGTAATCATGTGATCACCCTAGGTAGTATACACTGCATACTGATACAGTCATTAGGAAACACAGTATAATAAGTAAAGATGAATGTCCTACACAATTCACAAAATACATGCAAGTTAAAGGACATGCTCACAGTTTTTTAAGTCTGTCTTAAAACAATAGTCAGGAACCCAAATGAACATTTTCATGTCATAATCATCCCTCCTGTTCATACTAACCATTTCTCCTTCTGTGCAAAAATGTATTTAAAAGTTTATCTGTAGCTAATATGAGGTTTCATTCGACTAAATGAGTCAAATCAAGTAGATATCTTTCAATGCTTTCAATCTTTTTAGTGCCAAAGTCCCTCTTTTTGTTACTATACTTTCACCACAGCTCCACAATATCTCAACAGGGAAACACTGTCCGAGGAAACACAAAGAGGGAATTTGATGCTAAAAAGAAATGTAAATGTGGCAGATATCCACTTGATATGTCTAACTCAGACTGCTGAAGTCTAATATATTCTTCTGATAAACTTTAAAATGCATTTTTGCACAAAATGACTGTGTGGATACACTGTGGATTTTGGCCCCCATCACTTACACTGAAAGCACATTTGAAGGGGATCTTTTAATAGCCAGTATGAACAGGAGCAATGATTACAGTGAGGAAAACCTCTTTCACTGTTCATATGGGTACCTGACTGACGAATTGTGAACCCATCCTTTAATATGCTGTTGAGAAGTGGCAAGCGCATATAAGCCAGGTTAAAGGCACGAAAATATATAAGTTAATACACACACATACAGTCAAATTATAGTCACGAGTTGGGATTTCTAAATTCTTGAAGTTTGCAAAACTAAAACCTGTGATTGGCACACAGGAGCAAAAATGTTGTAAATGAAAAGAAATGAAGGCGTGCGCACACACAGCAAATGTTCTGTCTAGCCTCTAATGGACCTTAAGAGCCAGTTTATCTGACAGAAAGTAATAAATTGGCTGTGTGCAATAGAGATAGAATATGTGCACAGACGCTTTGATTTCCTTTCACTGGCAGTCGCATTGAAATACCAAATAAACACAAATCCTCTTTCTGCATGGTAGTTAACCCAAGCGTTAATGCACTCAGAGAAACTGGCCTTTTAAATGACAATATAAAACACATGATTTTGACACACACTTAAACTAATTTACACAGCTGAGTTCAGGCTAGAAAATGCTACATTTTAAGTACTACCATTACCCTAATTACAACACCAGATGACTTTGTTTATTTACTGTTCGAGATGATTTAATAAAACACCCAGATATTTCTCAGTGTAAGAACAACATTTAATTATCCCAATTAAATTGGTAAAAAAAAGGTTCTTTCTCATTACTGGAGTATTGATGTAATTTTTTTAAAAGCCATGCGCATCCGAGGGCTGTTAATTTGCAGTGAATATGAGTCTTACTGCCGAATGAAATGGTTTAAACATTCTGGCACTTCTTGTCATAACTAGCAAATCTCAGCCAGCAGGTTAAAATAAATGTTACTCTAGGGTTGGGTGGTTTGTCTCCTGCCTGACACATGTTCCCCAGCTTACAGTGAAATCTACCCAGAAGGCTTTTCTTTGTTTGTCTCTTTCTGCTCTCCGACTCTGAAAGCGAACAAAATGTAGTTGCAAAATGGTTTGCACACAGGTAGATAAATCTAAACATTTGACACTGAATGCACCTGCATTTTTGGCAATTTTAAACCAGTGTCACAATCACAAGGAGAAATGTGAGTCTATTTGTTGAAATGAGCATGTGAGCCTCCCTCAAAGACATCTCCCCTTGTGCAGTTCCTCCATTGCGTCATCATACTAAATTATATACACCACGGGCCACGATAATGTCGTTAAAAGCGTTGTGAAGTCTCTCTTGCTCCTCTTTTCTCCATCTCTTCATCTCCTCTCTCTCTCTCGCTCACTATCTGTGTCTCCTCAGTCCTCCCTCTCCTCCATATCTCCTTCTTACTTCCTTCCATTCACTCTTTAAGCAAATTCCTCCTCTCTCACCACACTGTACATCGTTTCCCTCTTGGTCTATCAATTTAATTCCTTTGGCTCTCATGGCATGATCCTGTGCTACACTGCTGAAGCTACTATAGCACATTTATGCAGAAATTATGAACTGCTCTGTTTGTGTATCAACACAGACACAACAATGGAATTTTTCTACAAGCTAAAATAAGTGATTTTGACTAACATGCAGCCAAATTATGCCAGAAAGGGAGCGTCGAGGTAAAGTCTCAGTTTAGAGAGTTTCCAACAGAGTGGAGAGATAAAGAGGCCAAGCGACACAGGTTGGGAGACTCAACTCTAATGCTGTCAGAGTATCTTAACCAACGCAATTCATATATGACTCTCAGTGGGTTCAGAGCTGTCTGGTTCAACTGGGAAACAAGCAAACACAAATCTGAGCAAACATGCACATATAAGAACCCTTAGATTAAACCGGGGCCTGAAAGGAGTTAGAGGATCTGCCAGAAATCCCATCAGTCACTGACTTGGACAAGAAATGAAGAGGGATGAGGCAGTCTCGGCAGAGCCAACAGGCATCTGATTTCCTGAACACAAAACCTCCTTTAAGCCATTAAGCGTACAAGTCCCAGGTGACCAGTAAGACTGTGTCTGTCAAGTGAGCTTCAAGGATCCCATTCCTCACTGTACAAGAGAAATGCCGAGGACCATGTGCGTCCATGAGATTTGCAGGGATTTTGAAGGCAGCATGAAGGCAACAATAAGTGGTGTGTGAGAGAGAGAGAGACCTTTGCTGTCGGCAACGCTGTCACTCCAACTAACAACTCTGAGTGTGATGAACCGTGATGATCAATATAATTGCTCGTTCATTCTCAGTGGATTTGTATCATGATGATATGATGATAGCTTACTGTTTTAGAAAATGATTTCAGCTAATGACATAATGACACCCACATAATGAGATATTGATGTTTTTGTTTTTCTCGTGTGGAGAGCTGTTGAGCAAAGAAAATTGAATTGAGTATCAGTTTGTCATATTATGGGCATACAGAAGGGAGACCATTTCCCATAAAGTCTTATTATCAGGATCAAAAACGTTTAACTGTGAACAAATCAAAGAATCCTGCACTCTTTCTTTTTTTTTTATACACATGCTGTATATTTTTTGGAGGGCATAATATTCCTTTTTATTATAGTGACAGTGGAGAGATGACAGGAAATGAAGGAGGGGGAGAGAGAGACAGGGGTAACATGCCACAAAGGTTTATTGGATTCAAACCACTGTGGTCATGTGACATGTGTCTTAACCAGTAGGTTACCAAGGTGTGTCATCCTGCACTGTTTCGATCACTTGTTCTTACTTAATTAAAACATTTCAGTCCCTGGACCTTCATCAGGTAAAATAAATATCTAATTTTAATCATTTTAGCTGAAGAAAGTCTGAAGACTGAAACCTTGTTAATAATGTAAGAAAAAGTGAAGGGATTCATCTGCTTCTCCATATACAGATAGGTGCAAAATTAAAGGAAAAAAATACATAAGGTTAAGCTAGATAGATCTCCAACATAGAATGTAAATATCTCATAATGCATTGTTTTATTTTTATCTTTAAATGCACTGATGTTTGCACATAGAATAACGTCATACAACTGTTGCCTTTCATGATGTGATTTTCTTTTGGTATCTAAGATACTTTGAAACTTGTTTGCTTCTTGTTTTTTTTTTTTAATGATTGCCTGCTTTTATGTTTCAGTTTTTTAGATCATTATTTTAGGTCAGACACAGATGCCGCCTGCATCTTGATTAAGATCTGTGTACTGGGAAAACATCAGAGACAACAGTGGAAATAAGTCCAGGACTTTATTGGTCCAACAAGCCTCTGGAGCCCTGCTAGATGAACACAAAGATATTCCTTTATTTGGTGTTTTGATGATGCTGGAAGGTGGAGAGAGCTCTTTAACATGTTGATCTAATCAGTTGTTGATCAGTTGGGTTGAGATCTGGTGACAGTGAAGCATGTAGCATATAATTCACATAATTTTCAAGCTCTTCAAATCATTCAGTGACACCCCCTGTATGGAGGCATCTGCATTCATTAGGTTTCTATAGGTCATTTATTCAGGTTTTTCCTTTATTTCTGTCACCTTTTAATTTGTTCCACTCTTTAAGGCGGAAAAAAGTTTTAAATGTCATAATTTTGATATCATCCAACTCTATTTGTACAGATGAGGACACATTCTCCTTTTCTAGCTCTTTCTCTCTCTCTCTCTCTCTCTCTCTCGCTCCTTCAAACACACTCATAAACAGATGATTGATGAGATGATTACACTTCTGTTCCGGCTACCATAACATCATCTTGTTTCAGCCTTTATGATGTTAAAAATGTTGGGCAAGGTTAAGAGGTTTCACACTCCACTTGCAGAACTATATTTAGCGGTTTTGTCGTCTCTTGACAGGCAAGTGAAAAGCAGGAGATGAGAGGCAGCTGAGAGAGGTGTCATATTTTAATTTGTTTTCTCTGTGGGAAACGAAACCAGCCTAACAGTCAGCTGAATGCGAATGCACAGAGACACACGAGCATGCACGTGAATGCCTGCTATGTATATGTATGCATACATTCAGCTCACACACTTACACATCCCCTGCCAAATGTATCCCTGATCGAAAACTGGAGAGGCAAAAAACACTGCTTCCCTTGGATGTTTTACGTGGGATGATGTGGTGATCAATAGGAGCTTTTTCTCCCATGTGATGCCTGAGTGAACCATGAAAATTAGAGATGAAAATTGAATTAGAAAACTCAACTTTAACTAAAGTTAAAAGAGTAGGTCGACATTTTGGGAAATACTTGTTTTCTTGATGAGAGTCAGATGAAAAGAGATACCTCTCTCACATCTGTCCATTCAATATGAAGCTGGAATCAGCAACAGATTAGCTTAGTTTAGCACAAAGACACACAGGTGGAAACAGTAAGTGTGGCTCTGAAGGTAACAAAATCCACCTACCAGTATCTCTAAAGCTAATTAAAATGTTACATCTCTTGTTTAATCTGTTTAAAAAAGTGTAAAAGCAATGTATTGTGGTTTCATTGGGGATTATGTGCTGGATTATTTCTTAGTCAGGAGTGCCAGGCAACCAGCAGAGACTCCAGGAAGTCACTGCTCCCAGCAAAGAAATAGTTCGGCACATAACACAGTGTCAACCCCAGATTTTCTCAACTTTGTATAAGTTTTCCCCTGTTTCTAGTCTTTATGCTAAGCTAACTCTATTCTGACTCTAGCTAAAAAATGTCAATTTTTAAAAAGTCTATCACAAATTCCCAAAGAGCCCAAAGTACATAACATATCTTTTAAATCTTGAATTCTGTCCACCAAAGTTCAAACATATTTGCAATGAGATAAAACAAAGAATAGCAGCAAACCTTCATATTTTTGAGAACCTGGAACCAACAAATGTTTAGCAATTTTACTTGATAAATGACTGCAACTAAGCAACTAATTGTAGCAGCTCTATTCTTTTCTATTCTATATATTCTTTAGAGTGTCTCCTTGAAATCCCTTTAGATAGGCGCCCTTATCATTTCGTTTTTTCTCATTATCCCGTATCATTGCAGACAAATAGACGAATTTAACTATGTGAGAGAGGTATTATGTTATATTTAAAGCTGAAAGCTGAAACTCATCAGCGTTTCTTTTTAAGCTCCTTTTTAAGTAGACATTAGACAGATTACATTGATAAAACTAAGTCATTATGTGGATGAATATGGATTCTTTTCAAAGAGAAGAAATAGAGGAGCTGAGAGAAGGAAACAGAGAGCTTACGCAGAGGGTGAAGGAGAGCGATGGAGAGCGAGGGTGGCAGTACCTGAGAGGGTCCTTGATATATCCATTCTTAAATAATGATATGAATATTTCGTTGAGGTGGCCTCCGACTTTGTGCTGGAAATCACAGTGAGTGCCTGCAATTTTAAAGCCCAGGGGCTTCAATTATTCAAGTATCATTCCTATAACAACATTTTTCCATCACAGGGCAATTTAGCCAGGTAGTAAAATTGGGACTTTCTGCCTTGTCCGCCTCTGAAAGCACTCATCTCAGCGTGTGAGGAGAGGAACACATCCGCATCTAGGACAGAGACACCCACTGCCAAGGCAGGAGGGAACAAAGGCGGCGAGGAGCGAGAGAAAAAAAACGGAGGGGGGGAGGAAAAGTAGATGATTTCATTTTCAGATAGTCTAAACGGAATTCAGTCATCCGTTTTTTCCATTTGACTGACAACGCGTACCCCCATTCTGGTCTCTTTTTTGTATTTGGAGTGATTACCTTGTGTCATAATTACCTCAGTGTTATTTATTCTGGATCTTTTACACTTGAACAAGCTACTTAAGAACTAGATTGCCTGCCAGGGCAGGGGTTAATTCTATGCAGAAAAAAAAAAATAGAAAACTGAAATCCAAACCCCAGTTGAGGATATAAGAGCTAAAACATAAGTGAGCACTTACACATTTCGCCCAGAGCAGAATCCCTGTGCAGAGCAGAGATCAGACACCACTGGAAGAAGCTTGTGGCAAAAAGGTTTATAGCTGCCTTCCTTTTGACCTGTGCTGTAGCAAAACAGTGAGCGTGTAGCAAGAATAAAAACACTCAACTTACCTGCGAAAGTCACCATCTGGGGGATAGCATCCTCGACTGTGCTGCAAAGCCCCCTGGGAAAGGAAGAAAAGACATGACATCAGTTATAAACGTGATGTCAGGAGACGCCTCGGGCCCCAGCAGCGATGTGGTCACCACTGCAGCTACAGTAAATGAGCCTGTTTGAAAGTCAGTAGGATGGATCCCTCTTCACTCACATCAGAAATTCACTCATTCATCCCTCTGGTATCATTCATCACTCCTGCTTTTATTCATCGCGTCACTCTCACATTGTCAGTGAGTCTTCAGGGGTTATCCCATATATATATATATATATATATATATATATATATATAAACTGTTTTTAAAATTGTAGTTGTAATTGTAGTACACCAAATGTTTAAATCAAATCTGGCTTGTACAAAACATATGTTGTTACACTAAATAAGCATAAGAGCAGTCATAATCATGCAAGATAAAACAGATTTTATGGTCATTTATGCCCACAAAGTCTAGAAATGTAATCATTCTTCTTCATCTTAGTCTAATGCAAACAGCCTGCTCTATATTGAATTGTTATAAGCAGTGACAGGATGGAGGGTAACCCCACCTAAAATCGATTTCACTCACCTTACTGTCAGGTATATATTATTAATCATAGTAAGTCAAATCAAACTATAAAGGACGGCATCTAGCGGGTAAATTAATACTTTTCTGAAACGCACATAGCTTATGTTTCCACTAATTTGGTCGCTGGAGGTCAATTTGCCAGCTGTTACATCACTGATTAGGCTCATCTTTACTCAATTAAGCGGATAAATTGGTGCAGCGCCGTTAAGTGGTGCGCACGAATGATTGTAAAGACGTGATTTTCTTACCTCTCAGATTGAAGGAAATCTCTGCAACCTGTTTGAGACACCGTTTCTTTTTATTTAATTATTTTTGTAACTGCGGTCGGTCCAGTAGCGTACAATACGCGGCTCAACACACACACACACACACACATACAAACACACATACACTTACACACAATAAAGTCCGTTGATTTCCTCTCCACTACCGGTCATTAAAGACGGCCGGAGTCCCCCCCCCCACCCCCCAACCCCAACCCCCCGTGTGCTCGCTCTACAACCGAACCATCACGTCATTATCCGCCGTCGGTTATCCCCTCTTCCCCCCCGGTTCACTCACAGCCAGGTGCCAGTGAGGGCCTGTGGGAAATCTCATGGCATCCTCCTCTGTGAAGCGCTGGAGATGCAGATGGAGACGAGGCGGCAGTCCGGCTGCTGAGTGTCATCGCTCGGCATGGCTGCGTCCTCAGCGCGGCTCCCAGGGGGCGGTTTAGCACCCGCTGCCGCCTGTCCCGGTGGGGCGGGGTGGGAAGAGCGGCGAGGGGGAGCGGCAGTGTCAGCTGTACACCGTGTGATATCACTTTACCGGGAGGATGAGGAGGAGGGGGCGGTAGTGGTAGTGGGCTACAGGGAGTCGTCACCATCCTGAGATGAAAGCGTAAAACTGTTGGAATAATGTCACCCAGCAGTTTGTGAGAGAGGTTCATTAAACCAAACACTCAGCTCTCAAAATGTACATCCAAAGTCTTGATCTCTCTACAGATGTAAAAAGATTTCTTGACTCCTGTCCCAGTTAGTTAAGAATGATGGCAGAAGTCCCATAACGCAATCTGTCATAACCTGCCTGCCAAATTTAATGCAAATCATATTATTTTTTTTTAGAGATCTGGGCAGAAAACCTTCTTGATGAACTTCAAGACAATAGAGTAAAGCTTAAGTGGAGAGTAGACAGCACAAGTACTTTTAAAATTGAGTAAAAGTCAAATTAGCTGTTTAAAGTTTTCCTGTTACTTTTAGAAAGAAGAACGTGATCTTACATAAGATCCAACTTCAAAGTGAGAGTTAGAAGTTGTGTTTGTGTTAAGAGGAAAAATGAGAAATACAAAGCAAAGTTAAAGACAAAATAGAAGTTCCTAATGTCTCTGAAGCAGCCCAGTACACCCACATTTGTTATGGATCTTGCTCTGGGGATCTACCACTGCCAGTTGCCGGATCATTTGATTCTCACATTATTTGATAGCCTACAGTTGTTTTCTGTGATGATGTATGTGATTACAACTGTAGTGAAAACATTGTTTGAGAAAACAGTTACTGTTAGTAGTTACTGACCACAAAATATACCAAAAAGTGTACATAAGCAGGCTACAAAAAAAGGTGGCAGCAACAGGAATACATGTGGTTACTTTCACTCTGGAGTAAAAAATACAGCACGTGTGCTCAAGTAACATTATTTGGTCCTAATTGTCTTCAAAGGCAGCACAGGTTATTGTTGTGGTGGACAAGAGCTTCAGGGTGTCCACAGACAAATAAGTCATTACCACTTTCTAATTGGTCAGTTTGTCAGTGGTTAATAAATAATTTACTGGTTGTTTATATGTCAGTAATTGACTATTGGGTTGCCAAGTTGTGAAATTTCTTTCTGGCTGGTGTTTATCTCCCATTTTTTCCAGTGGACTATTTGACTACTGACCTACTGGCTGCAAGGCATCAGGACCAAAATCCAAAATATTTATGAATATTTACACCTGCAAACTTTATGAATTCTTTAATATATATATATATTTATAAGTGACTTATTAACATTCATAATTGCAGATGACTTTCCAACTTTTTCTGATGTCTTATTAGAGAGTGAAAACTTAATAACGTCCCACATGCAGTGTTTACTGTTTAATGTATGTATCTATGGCCTTTCCCATTATTCTTGTTCAACTGTAACTGATTGTCGCTTCCTACCTCTTCTGCACAAGGATTTGTTCCCTTTGAATTCATGTGTAGCTGAGTATATTAAGGTAAAAGTGTGTTTTTATAATATATGGATATTCTTTTGTACAAATCAGATAAATTTTTTTCCTAAAAAACATGTATTTTTACATTTATTGATAAGTTATAAATATTTACAAATGCAGACTTGATGGTTCGTTAGAAATAGAGAAACTTGTTTATTAATGACTTGACTATCAATGACTCGCCAACCTGGCAACACAAAAGTTGCTCTTTTTAAAGGTTTATAACTTGTAATTTTTGCTGTTATTTGGTCATAAATTGGAGAAAAATATTGGACAAATTAAAAATTTGACCTGACGATTACACTAGAAAAGTGAAGAGATTACTAAAATTATTACAGTTCATCCTGAAGAAAACATGTATGAACTAAATTTCCTGGCAATCCATCCAATAGTTATTAAGAGATTTCACCCAAAGCTACAAATGTCAACCTCACAGTAGCACTTGAGTCAAAATTAGGGAATCCCAAAAAATCAATAGGATTCATCCTCTGTGGACCGTGAATGTCTGCACTAAATTTTAGGGCAATCCATCCAACAATTGTTGAGATATTTCTGTCTGGGACAAACTGGTGGGCTGTCTGACTAATAAACATTGCCATACATAGATAATGTAGCTAACTCTCACTTTGTAAAGAGAGGATGAACTTTCCAAAAACTTTTTTTTTTTTTTAAAACAAACCGTTAAACTAGTTTTAAAAAGCACAGAAGAAGCAGCTCATCCATACATCCTGTGCTGCTTTTGAGGAAAATTTGCTTTTCCTTATTGTCTGCCTGTGCAACAGGGAGCCATCAACACTTCTTTGGATCAGGAAGTCATAATTCAGCCTTCGGGGTATGTAACTTGTTTGACAAGTAGTATTGCCAGTAAATGAACTCAGCCTGCATTGTCAACAGTAACTGGTGGTCCCGCTATGAAAGGCTTTGTGACTTTGTCCCAGAGAGTTGTGCTCATGCTGTGTTCTACTGTCAGAAGCCATTCTGTCTCATTCGCTCTCTGTCTCCATCTCTTAGACTGAGTACATACTGTACACAAAGAGGAAATGTATCACAAATGCATGCAGACAAGCTCGCCCATGAATCAGAGAAGATTAGATTTGTTTAGCGCACACACACACACACACACATGCACGCGCACACGCATGCTCTCGACTTCACCCTGTGTAAACTTTCCACTGCTACACTCTGTGTCATTCTTGTTGTCATTCTAATTTCATCTGAGGAACCCTGCCAAGGCAATAATGAACTCAAGTCATGAGGCAGAGGCCATGCTGGGAGCTTGTGTGTCGTTGTGTGTGTGTACGTGTGTGAGTATGTGTGTTTGCGTGTACCTGAGAGAAGATGAAAGAGAAGGTAAATGGGGGGGAAAAGACGGTGTTAAAGAGAGGGGTTGGCCAGGTTTACGCTTGTTGTTTGTGTGCCTCGTGTGTGCATGTGTATAACATTGTGCTGGTTTTAAATTAATCAGTGCAGTGGGGTGTATCATCTAAGCTGCTGTAATGTGTCGACTCCTTTATTCAATTTGAGCAGTAATCTTAGAACTCCCCAATAGCCTGCCTTCATCAGCCCCCTGCTACAAAGCTAGCTTAACGTATCCAGAGACACACAGAGGCAGAGAAAGGCTAAAGAGATGAGCCATTTTTCTGGATCAAGATTATACTTAAACAAGTGTAGCCAGGCTAAATCTCCTCATTATATGGGTATTATAGTCAAGATGGACCTTGTTTGCTGAAGCGGTTTGAGATGGCTGGCTCCAGCTGGTTTAGGGAATTAGAAAGAGGAAGATATTGTAACAAAGATTTATGAAATGATCCTTTAGGTGCATGTGAAGTTTCATGTGAGGTAAAAAAAAAAAAAAAGAAAAGAAAAAAAAAAGATGATTACCCTTGTGTTTGCCCTTTTGTCATGGTGAACTTCAGCACCACGGACAGCACCTTGTGCTCACCCGAACTTTTACTGCTTGTCTACTTGTCTTGACAGCAGGAAGGGAGCTTGAAACATCTGAACAAACAATCTTGTTTTCTATGGGGTGCCACTTTCTCATAAAGTACCTTTAAAAATACTTTATAATTTATTAACACAATAATTAATGGCTTTATTAATGGTTAAATTCACTGATGCTTTAGTGAACATGCTAACACACTAAACTAAGATGGTGAATATGCTAAACTAAGATGGTGAATATGCTAACATATTAAACTAAGATGGTAAACATTAACACGCTAAATTAAAATGGTGAACATGCTAACACGCTAAACTAAGATAGTGAACATGCTAAACTAAGATGGTGAATATGCTAACATATTAAACTAAGATGGTAAACATTAACACGCTAAATTAAGATGGTGAACATGCTAACACACTATAAAATGGTGAACATGCTAAATTAAGATGGTGAAAATGGTAACATGCTAAACTAACATGGTGAACATGCTAAACATGCTAAACTAACATGGTGAACACGCTAAACTAAGATGGTGAACATGGTAAACATTATACCTGCGTGTTAGTATTGTCATTGTGTGCACTGTAGCATACTGACATTAGCATTTAGTACAGCTTCACCACTTGCATGGCTGTAGAGTCTTGGTCTTTTTTCTTTGTGAGATCAGGAAGGGCAATAATGTCAAGACCTTCTTACCAGAGCTAAAATTGAAGCGTTACTGTAGAAGTCCATATGTCTCACTGTAAGCTCAAGATAAACTACGGAAATATGAACTCCTTTATTGCCAGTGACAGGCAGAAATGGTCTGCTGAAGTACAGTGAGTTATGGCGACAAGGGGAATGAATACAGCTACAGTAAATCTTGTTATACCAGTAAAAACGCAAACTGATTTATTTCTCAATAAACTCCGTCTTCTACACGGTGCCTATACAGCAGGAGAACAAAACTAATGGGAACATCACATGAAAAAAGGTAAAGTAACTGTATTAACCAGAAAGTCAGGTAGCACCTACTTTAAAAGAGCTCTGCCTGTTCCAGAGGCCAAATAGTCTTCAGAAGTGTTTTCATAAACACCAAGATAAAGTCAAGTGCCTGTGGCCTCTGAGCTCACCAGATTGAAACATCACTAAAACTTTACGGTAAATCTTGGAGTGCAGAGAGTGAAAATAGATTTTCAAGTGCTTCAACCTTAAAAGAACCGCAGGCTTTTACCTCTTTAAGGATGTTCTTGGATTTTAATAGACACAGTTCAAGTGATGTATGACAGCAGTACAAGGACTGAAGGGTTCCTGAAGCTTACAACTGCCTCTATTAGTGTGTAGTACTTCATATTCACATAATTCCTTTTTCCTATCAGTGTCCAAGCTACATGTGGTTTGGTGTAATGTAGGACACGTAGCCTATCCTTAATATCCCGTATTCTCAACAGAGAAGATTAAAGCAGCTGATCAACTAGGGAGACACAGCTCAGATCACAACAAACTGAAAGCTAATTAGATCTGTTTGTCATGACAATGAATGTTATGTGGTGCTGTACAGTACAGCATGTTTCTACCATATACCCAAAACTTATCAGATGAATTCCACATTGTGTCATTAAGCAGTGTAGTAATAACACCATCTATCCCACAGGAATATTTTCACTTCTTTTTAGATGGCTTCCCTTTATTTTCTACTGTATTTCTATCAAAAGGCACACTGCTCTAGTCTATTCCTGCTCTTTTAAGTTTACTGTGCACTACAATTTTACTTTCCTATAGTATAAAGGAGTCATGATGATGAATTAAAAAATAATTTCCACTGACATTTAAGTTATTTCAAGATTTGATGTTTTGTAGCAGATGTCTTACCTGAAATGCAAATCAGTTTGTTTTGGGACTGCTCTTCATAGTTCCAATGGAGGCCACTATAATCAAATTTTTTATATTATAATGGAACACATATTGTACATGAAAGGGCTCAGATGCAGTGAATAGAGGAAGAGAAATGATTGACGCAGTTGCCCTCAGCTTTATACAATACAATGTAACATCTTTCAGCATATTGTTTGGTTTGGCCTAAACTTTACTGTTTTCATTTGTCCTTTTTGGCCACAACAGGCACTTTTCAGTGAGAAAGCTATAAAAATCAACTATACATCCAGTGGCAGACAAACAAAGTTTGCAACTAATTAACTAGCTACAATTATGCAGCATTTAAAAAGCTACCTAAAAGGCCAGATACTCTTCAGGAAGTTAGGGGAGACCACAAACAGAATTAAAATGAAAGTGAATAATGGAGTTCGTCAGATGGCCAGAAACACGACTCTAAAAGAATGTTAGCTAATGTTGCTCCATATCTTAATTAGGCAACTGTTATTTGCTAGCTAACAAGTTCATCATATTTTCTTAAATGGTGATGTCAGGAGTTGTGTTTCAAGCTTTTGCTGCCTCCAAGTGGCCAAAAACTTATTGCAGGTTTAAGAGATATATTCATACTCTACTGTGGTTTATTATGATATTTTAGACAATTGTGTTTTTAAAACCTTGCATCAATGGTTTGGGGGAGGCTCTTTGCTGTTTAAACAGCCCTTGTACAGAAAAAGGAATGTTTTCTGGTGTCTAAGAACTTGACAGGCTTGCACAGAGCCCTGACCTCAACTTTTTTCAACCCCTTTGGGATGGACTGGAACACAGACTCTGAGCCAAGCCTCATCACCCAACATCAATAACGTCATTGTGGCTAATTGGGAGAAAATCCCTGCAGCTAGGCTCCATGTTCTTGTCCTTTCTTTTTCCCAAAAGAGAGGACATTGTTATAGCAGTGTATTAATGGCCATGGTTTTGAATTAGGTGATGAACAATCACATACACGTGGATATTTGGGTGTACATACTTTTAGCCATACAGTGACCTTTCAATGCGGACAAAGCGTTTTGCCATCCATCTTTCAGGTAGTATCATTATACGATATGTGAGACTACTGCAGGTGAAGACTGCTACAGTATGAGACTTCCCTTTGGGCATATTAATTTTGTTAACACTGGTGTGCTGGGCTCTGGATTAATTTTTAATTACATTCAATAGTGCAGAGTGTCATCAGCCACAAGCCAGGCACAACACCTGAAGCAACAACCTTTTCCTTAGGGAGCAGGTAAGAGTCTGTGAGAATGATTTTCACATAAATGAAACCTGTGTAAATGAAACAGCTGACGCCATACTGAGTCACAAGCATGCAAACAATTTAAAGTGACCTCTCCGTTTGTCACTCGGTAGATCCAAGTAAATGTGTAGTTAAATGCTGTTGTATGGTTTGTATGTTAAGAAAATTGCAGGTGTGTCAGTTCAGACGGCATTTACAGAAAAGAAAAATAAACAAAATGTCAAAAATTATGTCATTGTAAATTCCTTCCACCTTCAGTATGAGCTGGTAGAGAAAATGCACTAAAATATGAGCAAAAATAAAACTGAATTTCAGTCTGAATATTTGAGTTTGAGTGTACTTTTTACTGTGAAGACAACTGAAGAGATTCATGTATGTTTTCTGTAGTCAGTACAGTACATTTTCCATACATTCACTCACCACTCATTGATTTATTTCTTCACCACAGCATGATCCAGGTCAAGCTAACAGCAGCAGCACACACCAGAGCTTGAAATCCAGCACACGATTACTCAAATTCACACATCTGGGGTTCAAAGGACTTGGCATTTCTGCAATCTCTGCACTTTTCACAGTTGATTAGTATTTTCAAATGGCATTAAATTCAGTCTGAGCTCTAACACAAACAGTGGGAAAGACAAGTATTCATGCTTGTATTAGCAGCAGAGCTCGGAGAACCAAATAAATGAGAATTTGATTCAAAGATTTTCAGTCAGTGTGGGATAGAGAAATAGATAGAGCGCTCCCACACTCTCGGTGTTTGAGGATATAAAATAATTGAGTGTGAGAAAGCAGAATAGATGATCACTTAGCTAAAAAAGACTCTATCATCACTTCCAGGCTTTTTGCTTATGCACACTGTGTTGGTAAAATCTAAAGCTGAGCCCCAGAAAAGAGAATCCAGTCCAGAGAGTAGCTGAAGCTGTTTCAACCTTCATTCACCTCCACGTATTAAGTGCCTGCACCTCTAATGAGGCAGAGTCCCCAAATGCGGCTCTGTAAGAGGCAAAGCACAACCATCTGTCTGTCTCACAGTCTGGGCAAGAGTTTATTCAAGTATCTTGTGGTAGGGGAAGAGGGGCAAGCCTTCAATGAAAGCAGGAATGTCCATGATAGCTACGGCAGCAGTCATCTTGGGGGAGGCTGGAAGGAAGGTGAGTTTTGACACCTCGCCATAGGTAGAGCCACTTAAATCGTCCTGTCTGCCCTCTTCTCCTTCTTGTTTTTTACTACCACCCTCCTCATCATTCTCTTCAGGACCAAATCCCACCACCTTAGGTAGACAGAGAGAGTTTTATTTAAATGCAGTGTTTACAGGTGCACAGAAAAGTAAAATAAAAAAGCTGCATATCCCTCTCTTGCTCTACTGAACATCCACAGGCATACAAACATGAAAGCATTGCTTACGTGCACGCTGAGTTTGCGGCTGTTCTGTCCTTGATGTTCGTGGAACCAGGAGACCAGCTCATCCCTGGTTATCTGCTTCAGAGCCTCGATCTGAACACACAGAGACACAAATGGTGTCATCAAATAAAAATGTAACACTCTGTGGTTTAAACTGTAGTTTCAAAGCAAACACTGATTCTGTTTTAAGAAAAATTAGAAACAAAGATTGTTCAACTTACACAATCTAAGAAGTTTGAATGTTGAATAGATTAGTGAAACTTCTTTAATAGTAAATGTTAACATTTGTAATGATAAATTGCTTTAATCTGAAGAGCAAAGATTAACAAGGGGACACTGTAAAATTAGGTCAAGTTTGAGCTGAGGCTCAGTACAAGTTACGTCCACCAGGACAGAGGTTTTACCTCTCTACAGAGCACACTGATAGGTATATGAGTTCCTTTATTACATCAGTTATATCCGTTTTAAACTAAGTGTAATATTCCTTTACCTGTTGTAAATGTGCATAAAATAACCTAAGTGGAAATAGCAAAAAAAAAAAGCAACGATGAAATGCTATGATGCATCAAGTTTAGTGGGGCGAGATCAATTATGTAAAATTATCTTGAGTATGATGGCATAAAGGTGTTACTGTGACAGTGGGCTGTCCCCTGGTTTACATGTATGTTGCTTTCTATAGGTTAATTTTGTGCATATTATATTATAATGTGTATCCATAAGCTGTTCTTCTTGACAACTCTACTAATCTACTCTAGTTGGCAGTATTAGGTTCAAGATTTTGACGTAAGCTGAAATAAGAGTTTATTTTATGTGAATTTGGTGTTCCATATTTGGCTAACCAAAGGTTGACAATAATTTGAGAATGTACTCCCATTGTAACAGAGATAGACTATCCCCATGTGGAAGTAAAAGAATGAATTGTGAGTCAAAACAAGCTTCCTGAGAGCATAAAGAGGAAATATGCATGTATGTATCCTCACCTCTCTATTAAGCCTGTCAAACACATACTGCTGTGTTACCACCTCGGCCCAGTTCCTGTCCACCTCCTCCCCGAGGTGTGTGTCCTCACACTCCTTCAGCTTCACTAAAGCAGTCACCTGTACAAAAACACACATACAGTACATTACAGTTTCTATACACTGCTGATTGTTTGATAAGTTGAAGTGTAACAGCAGATCTGAATGCGCACCTGGTTCTGATGTGTTATTAATCTATGTATATCAGTTATTATGACTTTTCTGTTTTTCTATATCTATGGGAAACTCACAAGCACACAAACGCACAAAATAATACACACAGACACAGACCTGAGTATTAAAGGCCTCCTCAGTAAGCTCATTGAGCGTCTCCCCGAAAGAAGTCAAGAACTCTTCAATCTTTAACTCCACCAGCTCGGTACTGAGAGAGAAAAGTTCAAGTGAGGTAAGAGATATTGTATATTATATATGGGCTATAGGCTGTGTTTGATTCTTTTCTTCATTTATCAGTTCTGCTGGCTTCTCTTTCTGGGGCCACATAGATAAATTGTAGCTTGGGTTTGGGTGAACAACAAGATAAATTATACTTTGGTTTTGGGAAAGCAGTTAAGATAAATCGTATCTTGCTTTTGAGCGAATGAAATGAAAGGTTACAATTGTATTGCAGACTCACTTGAACTTGGTGGCCTGTGTTTCCACGGTGACAGAGAAGCCAAGAATGCCTGAGGTGTTTCTGCAAGTGGGGTAGACATGGTACCTGCAGAAGAGACTTGATTTATTTACTGTGGATAAATGGAAAAACAATTTTCCAATGTAACTGGAGCGAGCTTATGAACATTACTAGCTTGCAAATTTTAGACATGCACAACAAAAATCCTCCAGTCTCCAAACAAGATCTGTTAGTTCTTCTGGAAAGCAAAAATAAAAATCCATATTAAAGACAGAGACATGTGGCGGAGACAGCAAGCACATTTACATAGATCTGTTTTTATACACATTCAAGTTTCAATTTTTGCATAAAATAACCGGAGTGGAATTCGCAAAACTAATTTAAATAAGTCAAACAAAGTCAAAAATAAGTGTTACAGAGTTGGAAAAGTTGGCATATTGGAAAGCAACAATGAAATGCCAGGATGTATCAGATTTAGTGGGACATGATCAGTTATGTAAACTTGATATAATACAAATAAATACAAAAAAGATGTAATACAATATGCTTCACAAAAGATGAATAACATTTACTGTAAATAAATAACAATTAATATTATAGGTGAGGTAAAATATAGTAAACATTTCTAGGTGAAAAGAAGTTTGAAAAGATGAGTTTTAAGGATTTTTCAAGTTTAATGGAAACATGATTCAAATTGTATTTTGCCAAACAAAAGTAAAAAAAAAGCAAACATAATTAGACACCCACCCCAGAGTCTCTTTGGTCCGGAGGAAGTCAAAACAAGGTTCCTCCATGTGCATCTGAAAGAAAATAACAGCTCAGTCAAAGATGGAGGGATAAACAAGTAGACAAACAGAACAAATGGAGAAAGGAGGTAAAACACTTCAGCACTCACCACCAACAGTTCCATCAGTGTGTGTTCCCTCAAGGCCTTGGGGCCAGACTAGATAAAAAAGTGTAGAGAAAGAAAAATAGGAGTGAAATAGCGTGCCTTTAAAAACAAAGGATGTTAAATTGGTAGATATTAAGATATTAAAGAAGTACTGTAGACGTGTTTTTGTGTATGTACCTGGTAGTAAACAGTGACCTCAGAGTTGGCGTCTCCCTTATTGAGTGATTTGACTTTACAAATGTGGTGCTTCAGAGGAAGCTCCACCACTCTGAACATCACCGGCACCTCCACTGGCAGCTTGGAAAACTGCAACTTGCTGCCGGAGGAGAAGAAAGGAGGAGAAAAGGGAGGATGGGAGAAGGGGTGAGAGAATGAAAGAAGTGAGGAGGGACAGAGGAAAGGAAGAAAAAAGAGAGATTAAAAAAAAAAAAACAACAGAGTGGAGCAAGTGAAAGGTGAATCATGGATTCAACAACTGAAGCTAATGCAAATTACTGTGTATGCCAGCTAACAAATCCATTTGATTGTATAGTATTGGTGTTCTCATTACGAAGTGCATTCAGAGTAATAGCTGACTTACTCTGTGACATATTGCAGGAACTCCACTGACTCCTGTGGAGGAAATATAATAAAGGATATTGAACAGGTACAACGTAAGAGAGAGAAAGAGAGAGGAGAAGAAGCGAGCAAAACATGAGGACAATGTCAAGTACACTCATAATCAATTGATGCAAGTACAGACATGAGCATTAACTAATTAGCTAATTTCATTTCATTGTTAATCAATCTACATGTCCATTTATTGACTGCCATCCACTCACAGCGCTGCTGAAATTGCCCTGCACCAGTCCTTCAGCGTACAGCTTAGCCCTGAAGCTCCGGATGAACTCCATCAGCTCATCGCTGGTCAGACCAGCTGTCAGAGCCTGATACTTCTCCACCATGGACCAGCGAGAGTGCTCCAAGATCAACAAACGCACGTCCCTGAGAGAGAGGGGAAAGGATGAGAGGAAGAGGAGGAGGAGGAGGAGTGAAAGAGAGAGAGAGAGAGAGAGAGAGAGAGAGAGAGAGAGAGAGAGAGAGAGAGAGAGAGAGAGAGAGAGAGGAAAAGAGGATAACAAGAGTAGGAGGTTTTTCTATTTAGGGCTGTCACACATTTCACCACTAGAAGGCATCATAGACTTGGAGATGACTTAAGCGGCAGGATGATATTATCTGGGGAAAATAAAGAGATAGAAGGTAAACAACTGACTTGCCGAGTTTCTCAGGTTTAATGAGGATGTTGAAATAGGTTTTCTTGAGCTGCTCCGCGAACATGCTGAAGACATCAGGCGAGACAGAAAAATCAGCCAGGTGATCAATGATGAGGTGGAACAGCAGCTACAGAGAGAAATGAGAGAGAAAGAAAAGCAGAAGAGATGGAAAATCATCATTATTATGTCTCCAAAATAAAAAACAAACCCCAACATACGTGTGTGTGTGTGTGTGTGTGTGTGATGTTTATGTGACAATGCATATACAGTATATGAGTAATTTTACTCAGATTAGCTGTTAAAGTTTCTATGTGTGGAATTTTTATGTGCATCATTCTAATTGATCTAAAGGTTTTTGTTTATAGAAAAAGAAATTTCTTGTGAAAATCCACTAAGTCTTGTAATAATAATTTTACCACTGGATGACTTTAAATATTCTTTAAACATTAAATACTATAAGAATATACTGTATATATCAATGGAGGCTTGTCCATAGACGCAGAGGAGGTTGATCCTCCTCTATTTTTTGAGAGGCAAAAGGGAGATCAAAATATAAAAAAGAATATTTGGTTGAAATAAACCATTACAAATCTCAGTGTTATTTATAAAAGTATTTTTTCTCTCTTCTTTAGAAAAAATCCATTACTGAAATTCTGTTTAAAATGCTTCAACAACGACACCTGCAGGGCGGGAGGATAAAGAGCAGTGTGTGTGAACGCAATTGGTGGAGGTGGAGTGGGGGACAGAGGAGGACGGGTGCCTGCTGTCCTCCGCATGGCGGGATCTCTTACATTGGACTCAATGTATTTCATTTTTTTTCATGCTAATCTGTGATTGGCCATGACACGTAAACCTCCAAAGGAGGCTGTCCTTCCTAACCAATCAACAACCAGAATGCAATATTGACATCGAGTTGGTCCAATGATAGTTTCCAGAATTCCGGTCTGGCTGTTTGCTTCTGACCGTTTCTTTAGTTTGTTTTTAAGCTGATCGTAGTTGATCTGTGATCTGTACGGATCGCTCCCCACTATATTTCTGTATACCAAGAAAATATATAGGAAACACATGTAAATCATGTGATATGTTGTCTGTTTTTGATGAGAACATAAATTTGTTGTCACAATAGAACAGTGCTATAAATTTGAATTTCACTTTGTTGGTAAAATGACACATTTGATCCACTCCATGGCTAAAATGAGCACTTCTTTGTTTAGATAAAATATGTATATGCTAAATGTATTTAAAGAAGCAGCCTTTTCACCACTCAAGCAAACTGTTTTATTGGCGTATAAAATTGCCCCCCACCCCTCCGATTTCATTAGGTGGGGGACAATGATATAGTTTGATGCGGTTTGTTGTAAGATTCCATGTTGGTTTTCCTCCTGTCCTCCCTAATTTTTTGAGTCACCAGTCGCCACTGATACATATATATAAATATAAATATAAATATATATATATATATATATATATATATATACCGTATATATATATAAATATATATAAATATATATAAATATATATAAATATATATATATATATATATATATATAAATATATAAATAAGATATAAATATAAATATATATATATATATATATATATATATATATATATAAATATAAATATAAATATATATATATATATATATATATATATATATATATATATATATATATATATATATATATATATATATATATATATATATATATATATATATATAAATTTAATAGTGGGAACTACTTTTTAATAAGGCATACTTATTAGAAACAAATTGTTTGTACGTTGTCTTGACTGGCTTTAATATTGATGAATGAATCTTGTACTGACCTATGTGACATTTAATAACTTGTCTTGTCTTGTCTTTTTATTACACTCCATTAAGAAATTATTTAGTACCCATTAACAAAGCTATTGGTAACAACTTATAGACTTTTTAAAAGTATTAATTTTTATAGAGCCATACCAAACAGTTATATACAACGTACAAAATGTGATCAATGGTTACTTAAAGAAATTATGACAATAAAGTGAAATGTAGTGTTATGGAGTAGATTTTAAGTAGGAAAGTAATTTAATAGCTTTTAATCAGTGTGAAAGGATTTTAAATTTGTCACTTTATTGCCTCAATTCTATTAAGTTCGGTCTACTCAATATCACGCCTCCTTGTTGGCTTGATATTTAAATATTGCAATTTTAATATAGCCAAGAGTCAAATTAAAGTCAGAGTGATGACAAGACAAAAACAAACTTTTACATACACTATGGACTTCTCTGATGCACATTTTGGATATGAAATGCCTTGAAATAACATTTACTACTTAGTGTGTGAGCCATATATTGTCAGAGAGATCCCGTATGTTGTTTGTGTGGATGTGTATGCTTATGTATCAATATCTGCATGTGTACCATCTTCCAGATGCATTTACTCACAGGTAGCTTGTGGTTAAAGCCTTTAACCTTGATGACCAAGCCATGCTCACCGGCCACTAGTTTATACTCCAGCTGGGCCACTTCAGCCTCATAGGCCGGCTCTGCCAGGTAGTGGCACAGGATATTGACCAGAAGGTCAAACAAGACCACACTGGGAGAGAGGGAAGAGAGGAGGAAGGATAAAGGGAGAGATAAAAGAGGTGGAAGAAAAGGAAAAAGGTGAGAAAGACGAGAAGGAAAACAGGAAGCAGGAAAGTGAACAAAGTGAAAGGATGGAGAGATGGAGGAAATGAGAGAGAGGGTGAAAGACATGAGGGAACAACAGAGAAAGACAAGAAACAAAGGAGAAAGCGATGAATAAGATAAAAAGTGAAGAGTAGAGGATGGAGGACGGATAGAGGAATGATGGCAAAAGAGGGAAAAAGGGAGGAAAATAGTGAAGAGGAGAAACCACACAAAAGGAAAAAGAGTGAGGGATGGCAGAAAAGCAAGAAATGTTAATGAATTTTAAAGCAGGAAAACAAACACTATTTTCTGAAGGTCATACTTGAGTCTGAACTCACTTCTTAGCAGATTGCTGGATTACAGGAGAGATTATGTGGAATCTGATGTAGGCTGCAACAGGAGAAAGGACAAACAGTGTCAACATCTCCCTGATGATATTTAATGTCCTTCTGGAAACATCTTGCATGCTCAATGATGCACACAGTAAAAGCAGTCACTGTCACACACACACACACACCTTTAGGGATTTTGAATTTGCTGTCCTTCTTGTACCACAGGCAGCCCATGTCGCTGTCGGCTATCCGGACAGGATAGTCTGTGTCCGGGCAGTCAGAGGGCTTCAGGGTGAAGTCAGTGGCTGAGCAAAATGCACATAAACAATAAAAAAATATCATTCCACTTGGTCCGATCTCATAAATAATGTGTGAGTTTCAAAAATTCAGTATGTCCAGTTTGGGAAAAACATACAACCACTTGTCAACACAGAGGAAGATGTCACCCGCTCCAAATAAATGATTCAGGAACTCTTGGGAAAATAAGTGAAGACGCATAGTTTCTCCACGTTTTTTCAAAATTGGCCATACCGTTCTGTCGCCTTCCAAAATGTATAGACGATCACGGTGCCAAAATGCATTAGCCCTGAAAGTTTGGTCAGAATTGCACCAGCATTGCAGAGATGTCTGAGATATGATTAAAAAATCCTCACATTTAATTGATGTAGCTCAATATACATTAAAATAGGTTTGGTTATACAAATGTAGACCAGCAAAGACAGAACCGTAATTACGTGAGGACCAGCGAGTTCACCAAAAAAAAAGTTGGTGAGTGCTGTAATCATTACTGTGGTGTTGGGAAGTGAAAAAATCACAGACATGTGTGCTCCTGATGGGATTAAAATCAGTGACCAGCGCAGTAATATAGAAATCACCCCACCTCCCCTTGAGAAATAAATCCCCTCTGAATGGGGCTTAAGATATAAAGGATAAGTTAACAATGAATAAGAACATCTCCATTAGATCAGTGACTTAACAATGAACTGCCAAATAGGCAACTGTTCCTCCGAGTTTGGTCGATATATCTGAGTACTGCATTTGTTGGACGGATGAATGGAGAGCAAAAGTACAAACTACTGGACCACGTCTTGTTCATGACCATTTCATTGGACACTTTTCAGATACTTGCAGCAGTTTTGGGCAACAACAACCAACTTTTTAAAAGTTTATTCACCCACCGATGAACTTGTTCTCAGCGGGAAGGTGGAGGTCACTGTTTAGCTCCACATTTCCTGTCCAACGCTCCATCCACTCCTGCTGGATGTCTGTGTGAAGGAGGAAAAAAACAGGACAGATACAATTAAATTTCCATTTAATTGTGAATATTTTAAGTTATATATTTTAAACCATGAGTAAAAGTCTAAAAGAGATTTGCGGTTTGCATTTATAATTTGAATGAGGAGCTTAAACCCTTCATTTTATTGAAAATGAAATATTTGTTTTGTAAATTTTTGCTTCAAATGCTGTTCCAACACTATTGTTTGCCATCTAAAAGACAGAGATAAATGCTGGCATTTATGCTGCTGGCTGCCTGCATTATATCAGGGTGAATATCACTGCACAAGGGGGGAAAAAAAAGACATTGTATTCACTGAATGCCTACATTGTGCGAAGGAGCTGTTACACTGAAAACAAGCACACACAGAAACACACCCTCCATGCTGTATTGTGTGCCAAACCACTTCTCCCTGAGGGGACACTGGCCCTCGTGTTCTGGTGACAACAGCATCAGGTTGGACTTCTCAGGGGTGAGGAGGGACAGAGCTGCACTGATCACCTACACACACACAAACACACAAACACACACGCACGCACATACATACAGGCAAATAAAGTCAACTTTTCAGCAAGTGAGGAGAGCAAATTTTGTTTTCTCAGTTGCTAAATTACTTGTTTATGTGAGAACGGTTTTAGCTGTCAATCACAGTAAGAGGCAGAAAATCTGAGCAGAAGATACTTTCATCACAGAAAATGCAAAGCCACAATTAGACTTAAATTTTTGATGCAAAGTAATATCCACCAATCAGAGACTATACCAACTCTAACAAATATATTTCTGACACCAAACTTCTACTAAGGTGTATAAATCATCAACATATCAGACAGGAAATACATCTATATTTTTCTTTTTTCAAGTGACCTAATTCATTAATACCCTTTTTCAATCTAAAAAAGGAAGTTTTAGAATAAAATCCTGAACTGGTTCACTCCCCTGAACCCTGAACGAATTAACTTACTTCTGGATTAAAGTCAAACATCAGCTGATCTCCTGTTAGGAAATCTTCTTTCGGGAACAGCTGCATGTTCTCACAAATGTCCTCCACGTACTCTATAGGGTCAATCTGAGAAAGAGGAAATCAAATATAGCTTTTAACCTCCCAGTTACACTTATAAAAACACAATATTGAATCACTTTTTTATCCAAAAAGCATCTAACACAGCAGCACATGAATATATAGATTCTTACCTGCTCCTGATAGTGAAACTCATTCGCTTCAATCTTCTGAATCTCTTCATATATTCTGAATGCATGACCAAACAGACAGAATAATTACCCTTATTCATCCAAGACAGAAGCTCATCAACGCTCAGATTAAGGAACACAACAAAAACATCAACAATAAAGCTATTAATATATAATTGAAGAAACAAATACCCATTAACCTATCAATAACCTGTGTAATGTCACAGTTATTACTTCCAATCTTACTGTGTACTAAAAAGCCACACAGACAGAATATAGAGGTTGTGTTTGATTATAAAAGCATTTTTTTTGTAGCTAATGTGCCTCTGTTGTGCCTTTTTATGAGACTGCGTGTGTGAGCGACAGCACCTTTGCTGTGGTCCGAGCGTCTGCAGCATCTTCAGGTACTGGAACACCAGGTGAGTCACCTGTGAAAAACCCACAGACGCACAGAGATTAGACAGTATGACATGAAAAAGCTTGAGCCTAAATGAGTCATTACCACATTCATTTGTTGGTAAAATCCCTCTTTGTTACTAGAAATGACAGAGTTTATGTGAAATGTATTGTTGATTTTGATAAACCATAACAATTACACTGATGTCAGAAAGAGGCAGCCAATCATGTTCACTAAGATTATTTGATTACAGTTATTACACTGAGCTATGACAATTCATTTGGAAAAGATGTTTTCATTAGAAAAACTGAAGAGACAGTAATGCGTGTCTTTATTCGCCCCCCGTTTAGAGATTCAAGCATGTAAATGAAAATGTCACCTCTGCTTTTGTGAATAAAGAGGAATAATCATTAACTGTGAACAAAGGAATCCTCAGTCCTGACCAATCTGTTTTTAAGAGAGAGAATACAGGCCAACACAGGCCTTTCATAATTGCTGTGCATGCAACAGAAAATAGGCAACTCTGAACAGTTCCCTGAGGTTATTCAACTCTAAAATGGTAAACCTTTGGTACTTTAGGGTACATTTAGTTGTTTTCTTATGGTTTTTTGTAATGATTAGTCATTTTTTATGTATTCTAATATGTTTAGGTTCTCTTGAATTGTAAACCTTTGGCAACTGGCTCTTTTGTATGCTGTGTTAAATGCTGTCCTTTCTGTCCTCTACTATGAGTGCACTTAAACAAGTTCCTAACAATGTTTGTTGTAACTGCAATTAAGTTAAGTAGCATTTTTCCGAGGTGCAAGTGCAGAGTTCTTTTGTTGTGTTTCCATCACCAGTTTCATATTGCAGAGACTTGCTGTGTGTCGAATGGGAGGAGATGACCGTCAATCTACCAGAACCTACTGGATTCTCTTTATAAGTGACATCATTTTATTCATAGGGTATATTTAAAAACACATTTTAACTGTATTAACTTATATATGACTTAATTGGAGCACTGTGTGCCACACTTGACTGCAGTTTGTGTCCTGCACTGTGTTTCAGAAAATTAGCACCCTGTGATCCAAACAACTCCAGGTTCATCCTCTCTGAGACGCAAGGGATGAAGTGCTCTAGATTACAAAAAACTATGTCCTCAAGGCCGCTGCGGCATTTATACAGTAGTTTTCAATTTGTTGACTGAAACATTTTCCATTAAAAACTTAAGATTAGAAAACAATCCTGTTGAATGATCACCAACTGCCTCCCTGGTTAACACAAGAGTTGTTATAGCAACTGATCACACAGATTGCTTTCTTGAAATTACCTGTTGTATTACTGAAAACAGAGACAAATAGGCCGGCTGGGTATATCTAAGTTACACTGCTACCAGGCTCTGCTGAACGAACAGTCAAGTATGTCAACATTCAACAACTGATGATATGAATGATATACCTATAAATCAGAGATGAATGTGTACACTGTTAAATATTTTTACATGTTTTTCTCTGCTTAGGCCTGAGTCTGTGTTTCACTATATCAAGAATACAATAAAAAAAAAAAGAAAAAGATACCTGATAGAAGTTTTGGAAACCTTCGTCAGTGAGGGTGATGGAGATGGAGAAGATGGAGTAGGTGGTGTTTTGGTCAAAGCCAGTTTCACTGTTGCCTCCAAACAAAGCCAGAGCCCAGCACCTACAATCACACACACACACACACACACACAAAAACACACAAACATAAATTAACATTGATTTAAAAACAGGACTGCTGGATGATTCACTTGCTGCAATAGGCTGGAAAAGAGAAAGCACATTAAGTGTTGAAATATGAGCAGGGCAGTAAGTAGAAAATGTGTCACTTCATGTTTCTAGATTGCAGACCATTTCACAAATGCTTTTGTGTTCCCGTTGGGACAGTCGGCTCAGCTTTAAAAACGCCAGAATGAATAAATAAGATGCGATTATTGTGTTCGTCCTGCCACGCAGCAGCCATCGCTTTTTATTCATTTAAAGAATGAAAAACAACTTGAAGACGTTTGAAACTTTCTTGAGTCGGGCAATCCATCACAGTGAACGTCGTATCTGCTTTTATCTGTATAAAGGCATGTTTCTGTTGTGTGTTGATGCCCTTTAAAACCTTTTCACTCAAGTAGAAATGATGTTCACTGTGATGGATCACATCAAGCAAGTTTTAAATATCTGAATGTTTTCATACTGGACTGAACTGAAAACCAGTAGTAGGAAAAGCATGACAAAAACAATGTATAGTATAATTTTTTTAAATGATATACAGATGTAGAGTATAATCTCTTGTATAGTAAATACACTGAAAAAACACCGATATGCTCCTTTAAACTTTGCGACAGCCAATTGGTGGCGTCCCAGACACATGTGCGGGCAGACCATTCCCAGATTTCAGTGATGGGGAAAATAATGGCCCAATTTGAAACCAGCCTCTCAGCCCCTGATGTTGAAATTGTCTGAACTCAATAAAAACAACCACTCTATTGCCTCAGCAGTTTGTTTCAAATGGGAATTGAGACTGAGTACACTCAAATCTCACTGTTGTCATTTATCAACACATGAAAATAGCAGACACAGTAAACAGGAATATTCTATCAAATGCTCAAAGTGGTGCTGATGGTAAAGGGACTGTTGGATGGGCTCTTGGTATTGTGGGACTATAGGGTTTGGTGAATCACTTTGCCACTTATCAACAAGAGGCTGAAATGCTCTTGTAAAACCACATCCAGGGATGAGAATGTATGAATCACATTGACAAGTGGGCTGGCAAAGTGTATAGTTTGAAGATTGGGCTCAAACACTCAGGGCTCCCTCTGAGCTTGAAAAAGCTCATGTATACCGAGCAAATTGAAGACCTTTTAATTGGGTTTTGGAGTACCCTCGAAACAGAAAAACAAACAGACAGAGGCAATAACACTCACTTCTTCCTGAGCACTGAGAGGATGCTTCCTGTGCCTTCATGGCCAATCAGCCACGAGATGTAGTGGAGAGGCTTCACTCTGAAAAGAGGAGGGATGAACATGAAAAGGAGAAACAAAAAAACATTGATGCAATCCCTCTACAATCATGCTATCTTTTGGCTTGTCTAATTCTATGTTTATATGAAGAGGCACCACTCTGGAGGAAGGAGACAGGGACATGGAAAAAAGAGAAAGAAACACATTTTATGCAATTTCTCTAAAGTCTGGTTCAGCCTGTTATGAACCATCTAAATCTGCCTGTATGTGCCTTGTGCCACGTGCTGTATATCTATTGCATTGTCATTAGCTCACCTGTAGTGTTTCTCCTGTGGGGGAAGAGCCCAGGTGATGTTCAAAGCGTGAACTTTCCTAACAGGAACGACTGCAAACACACAAACACAAAAGTTAGTGAGTGTTAGGATTCATACTGCTGCTGGATTCTATTTCCTCCTAACCTTTTTTTTTTTGCTTGTGATCCATTAAAACCAAGCTACATCTTATCAGTCTGCATATGTTTACAGATTGTGTGCATTTCAACCACAGGCTAACATTTCCTTCTCAGATTGTTTTATTTGAACACTTTTTAGAGCCCTGAGGGGACAAAATTATCCAGTAATTCATAAGAAAAAAAGCACAAATTAGATGAAAGCCTGAAAAAATAAACCTTTCTTTTCTGTTTTTACAATCCTTTAAACCATCATACAACCCCTATGATTTATTTTGTGACCCCCAGATTGGGAACCACTGTTCAGAGTACCCCAGATGTGTTCAATATTCAGAGATTCACAGTAAGATGGATACCTCTGTAGAGCTTGTTGAAAGCTGATGTATCAAAGGGATCCGGCATATCGGAGAAATCTGGCTTGGGGAGGCCACTGTAGACAAAAAAAAAACAGAATCATGAAAGGCAACAGTCATGATATTTTATTAATTAACACCAATTAAACAATAATATACCACAGAGAAAATAATATTTTTGTTGTAATTACACTGAAGGGATACATGAAAAGCTGCTAGCAGAAGTTTGCAGATGACTGTCTCCACTTATTGTTTACATTTCACAAAAACAGCATGTTGTTGCTGCTAGGTGTAACTCTAAAAATCTTGATTTTCACTTGATGAGAATAAATTAACTTAATCTAAAAGGAGCTGAAGGAGCCTGAGAAGATTTTATAAGCTCATAGATGGGAGAATTTTTTAATCAACCCATACAGGAGCGTGTAATCCTTTAATTGAAATCATTAAAACCTGGAGGTTAACTGTGATATGCATGTCGATGCTGTCGCAATGACTCATAACGCAAACAGAGGTGGATATCTGTAAGAAAACACGACTTCAGCTTGACTTTAGGGAGAAATGATCCCTTTCAGGTGTGCAGTGTTGAGAAAAAAAAAGGTTGAGATGAAGAGAGGTACAAAAAAAAAGCAGAAAAAGAAACAGAGGAAGGCTTGACATTTACATTTGAGCTCAATCTTGAAAGATATTCAGACTAAATCTATATCACAACGGCACCTCCTCTCAGTGAACGAGTGCCTCTTCTTCAATACTTACTTGTTAGGCACCTTGCTGAAGATCTCTCTCACCCACTCCTCCAGAGTGTCCAGTTTCTCTAAAGGACAGACCGAGTGAAGGAGGATAAATTAGAACTCAAGTGTGTCTCAATAATTCAAGCTGAAAACTCAGATTTACAGACTCCGAGGAGAATATTTGTTTCAGAGCACCTGTGGTGTTGAGTAAAACTTAAGTTTCGACTACAGTTTTACCCCTTGGAGGCCCAACTCATCAACTGTTTTAATATTATAGATTACAGTTGAATTCACATGTATGATTATGCAGTTAACATATAGCAGCACTTTCTTTCTAAACAAATGAACATGAATGTTGAAAATATACACCTGGTTTACTATTGTTTTCTCGTTACTAATGTAAACAAAACAATAAAAAAAAAAAAAACACTACAATGTCAATTAAGCTGTTGTATAGTGTGAGCCTGTGCATATATTTAAAAAAATGTTAGTCTACGTGGGTGTGATAGGAGGTTCCAGTTGTGTATTTACTTTGGTGATGCAGAAATCCTTTTTGTTTATTTGTATTTGCATAGATTTCTGGTACCATGTATGATTGGCATTTTGGCTCTACCAGCCATAGACGACAGCATTAAAACACGAGTCTTGCCGATAAAACATTAACTTATATATGACTCAAATGGGCTGTTATATCAGTTTAGCGTGGGGCAGCTGCTCCGCAGGTGTGCTTGATTTGACTGTAACTGCAGTAACCGGGCCGAGATGAGCCTCCTGAATTTGCACCCAAAATGCTATCAAAACTTTCATTTGCAGTTTCCACCACAGCGTCCATGGTCATCGACCGAGAAAGAGGCAGAAAAAAGGTGCATGCACAGCTAAAGCAACCCAAATAACAATCACTCTGACAAAACACTCAATGCAGAGTGAAAAACGAGAGACATCCGCAGATAGAAACAGATGAAAGAGCAGGAAGAATTAACAGATGTTTAGAAAACTTATAATTAGAATAAAAACAAGTTCTCTTTTAAATCAAACATAGAACAAACAAACAAAGATATGAGTGGAAAGTATTGTTATTGCAACTGTGTTTATAACCTTTTTTCTGACTCAAACGCACCATGTCATGTGATATGCTATTTCAGGACACTTTACCAGCAAATATTTCTGGGACCACTACAGAAAAATGCAGGTGAACATTTAATATCCAGGAATTCACATTATCGACACTATCACTGACTATAGCTATAACACAAACAAAAAAAACAACTTCACACATAGACCATACACAGTTTGTACAGCTTTATGCTAGGTTCTGACCCAGTCTTGTTTCTGCAATAAACATTCAGTAGTTCAGCATATTTACACTGTAATTCTATATAGTAGTTTAATTGTAAATGGTGGAGTCCTCCCTCCTCATGCAGGATTCAAATTACACACACACACACACACACACACACACACACACACAGAACTGCAACGATTAGTTGGTTAGTCCATTAGTCGATCGACAGAAAATTAGTCAGCAGTTTTGATAATCAAATAATCATTTAAGCAATGTTTTGTTGTTTTTTTTTAACAAATATTAACTGGTTCCAGCTTCCCAAATGTGGATATTATCTAATTTTCATACTCTTCTATGATAACAAACCTATTATCTTTACATCTTGAAGAGTAACCATGGGCTCTGGGAACTTGGGATGGACATTTTTCACAATTTACTGACATTTTATGAACCACACAAAGAATCAATTAATCAAGAAAATAATTGGTGGATTAATCGACAATGAAAATAATCGTTAGTTGCAGCCCGACACACAGGGGATTCACAGAAAATGCTGCATGCATGTTTTTCCACTCTTACTGTTCATCATTTTATCTCACTGATAAAAGCCTCTCTGTTTACTGAGCGCATACATTGATACTTATCAATACTATCAACACATAGTGGGCATCAATATGATCAGTAGCATCAACTGGATTGGCACAAAAAAATCTATGTATTACAGGATTCATCTCATGTCAGATCACACTTTGGAAACATAAACACTCCTCTTTGTGCTTGTATTCTTTGCCTGCGAAACTGTTCCTGATTCTGTCCTGCGTGCAGCGTGAGATCAGATCGTGTTTGCTCACAGCATGGTGGAAAAAGGCCAGTTATTGACTTTATTCTTTAACAAAACGTCACACAATGAATCCTCTCTGCAAGTTGTGTGGCTGTATTGTAACCAGATTCAGGAGTTTATTCTCTGCATTTCTGACAGAGTAGCTGGCTAAGGCGAGCGGTGGATACACATGTCATTTGGAGCAAAACTCTGGCATCTGGATTATTAAAAACATATACTGTTACTACCAGTAATGACAGCTTTAAAAGAATACAGTAAAACCTCCAGTCGGAAAACAAACATTGCTTTTATCAATATCGCTTTTAAAGCTTAAATGCCTCATTATTTTCCCACTAAAATGCGGGTTATATAAAATGTTTGTGTAAAATGTTAAACTTTCACAGTGGTTGATTTTCTAGGTGAAGACAGCGTTTATCAAAGGTGTCAACAGGAAGCAATTCAACTGTTTCATAAGGAGCTTTTTTTTTTCCTCAGCACAAATGTCAACACTAGTCATCATTTGACTTCTATGCAACAGTTAATTAGCTGTGTGATATTTTCTGTGAAACCTTGAAAAAACGTGTTACATAATTTGTATCTGGCTTTGTTTTGAGAAATATGGCAATTTGAGTTGATTCGTGAACGATTACAGCCGGCTGAGCATGGATGAAGTGAATCCTTATTAGAGCTGCGACTACTGATTGTTTTAATTGTTCATTAATCTACAGATTGCTTTTTCAATTAATCAATTCATTAGATGTATGAAATTAGTGAAATCAATTAAATTTCTGTCAATCTAGTTCTTGATATATAATAAATGGATATAGATTTTCCTGACCTTTTGACTGCACTGCCAGAGTCATATAGTGGGCAGAGTAGTGTTTCTTCCAGAAGGCACGCAGCCGCTTATAGACATTGATCTTCTTCTTCTTTGGCTCATGCTTCAGTGTCTCCGCATTCCCTGGTAATGTCACAATTCAACAGGAATATTAAACACTGCAGGTAATTTGTATACAAATGCCTGGATATCAGGAAGAAAGGAAACTTGCCGTCTGTCTCGGTGCTCCTGTTTACTATTGCTGAACATACCCCAAGGAGGCCCTATGTGTATTGTGTCCCAGCGGTTATGTTTACCAACTCACCCCAGCAGAACTTGCCCATAGGGTGTCCAGGTTTGGCCAGACTGCCAAACAGCATCTCTTTCCTGTGGGAGTCCGACGGCTTAGCCAGCTGGTACTCTGATAGACAGAAGGAGAGACAGAAAACCTTGAGACGATGAAAGAAAGACGGCGATCGATGATGTGCAAAAGGGATGCGTGAGGAGAACACAGCGATTGTGGCTGATGGAAAGTTTAACTCCGAGTACAATGGCTGAAATTTAACTTCACAGCACAGAGGCACCGAGACTCACCGCTGTCAACGGCCTCCACCTCCCTATCGATGGCGTCTCGGATCATCAGGGGGCAGATGAAGAACTGAGCCCACCTAAGAGGGGGACAAGAAAGAGAGGCCATAATCAGGGGCCACATACCAGCCAGAGAGAAAGAAAGAGAAAGGACACAGGTCAGACAGAAACAATCAGATGTAGACTGATACAGAACACAGACAAGAGCAGAATGGCAACTGATTGAGCGTGAAACGTTTGTCTGAGTCTCTCACACAACAGGAATCAGTTTCTCCAGTGGTTTGTTAGTTCAAACTTCATGGAAGTTATACTACAGCTTGTGATGCTACAGTGACTTCCTGTTTACATGGTTGACTGCTTTTGAGTGAACCACGCAACAGATTTTTCCCAGCAACCAATTTACACATTGCTTAACTAGCCGAGACATTTCTTAAGTTTTAATGGTACAAACCAATTTTGTTAATCACTAGTTTGATAACGAGCTAGTAGTTACTAAGAAAGACAATCTTGACCTTGTGTGTCAGTGACCAAAAGGGTAAAAGTTGAGGACATGAGTGTATTTCATCTGTACATAACACAATACCAGGACAAGGCTTTGTGTCCAAGTAGTTATCATCTCTCAGCTGGTATGTAATAACTGTTTTAATGTTTTATCACATTTATTTTCTCCTTTTCCCATTACTGTGTTTTTGTATTTATCTGTAAGTCATGATACTTTAGAAGTCCACTTCTTCAGAGCCGCTGCTCCGACAACAAAACCCTCTGATCCTTCCTCACCTGTCAAGAGCCTCTTTGAAGCTTTTCCTCTGGACGTCGAACTGGAAGACAGTTCTCTCGCAGTCGGTGGAGGCGTTGTCACTCCCCCCGTGCTTCTTGAGGAAAGCATCAAAGCCGTTTTCAGAGGGGTACTTCTCACTGCCCATAAACACCACTGGGACATTGCGAAAAAAAGAGTGGGGGAGTACAGAAAAGGAGGGGAGAGATTGTAAATCAAAATATAAAGATCCACAACTGCTACTTGGTGATGTACCTTGGCCAAACACAGATAGCATGGCAATATATTTCCAGCCAAGCAAGAATGGAATGGGATAGCTTTTTTTAGATATAGCCTTAAAGAAAAGCTCTAAATATCGTTGTAAAAATTTGGTGTCAGTTTTGATGACAGTCTGTAAAAATGAGCAAGTGCTTCTTTTCAGACCGGCTGTTCAGGAACTATGTTCCCACAATCACATCAGTAGAGGAGACGGATATAACAATTTCCCCACTGACAGTAGCATCAATAAAGCGGAATCCAATTCGGAAGATTTGTTGCATTTCAAGAGAAAGTCTTGCGTTTTTTTGGCTGGAGGAACCTCTTGCTGTCTTACACACACTGAATGCAACAAGTTCATGCCCATTCTCTGTTGCTTGGCGAAGGGTATTTTGTGGAAATGTCAGAAATTATTAAATGAAGTAGAAGTAGACAACACAGGCTAAAGAAAAGAGGGTACCCTCGATAATCAAAATAACAAAGTAACTACTGTAATATGTAAATTGGTTTGCTCGTCCTCAGGTTTCTCTCTTTTTTCCCCCACTTTAAAGAGTTTTTGTCTTGTTCAACTCAAGGGTCTGAGGATAGATGGAGGCTGTCATATGTTGACCAGATTATAAAGTCCTCTGAGACAATTTGTGATTTGGGGCTACATGAATCAAATGCACTTGACTTGACTGGTGATAGAAAACAATGTAAGTGAATCCAGGGGTTAATTAACCCTTGAACAAATAACGATGAGAAAAAATGACTTGAACCTCTTTGGTAAATTACTCACTGTGTTCCAGAAAGTGGGCGAGACCTGGGAGGTCACTGGGGTCACTGAAGCTGCCCACTCCAACACACAGGGCTGCTGCAGACTGGCACACACACAATAAAGTCACGTTCAAGTCTTGCAATGCACTCACAAGATTTTAGGTACAGTTTGTGTATTTTTAACTATGCTAGCAGCGTGGCGCTAGGGATGACAATGTTGGTCGATCTGTCCGTCCACCACCTCGGTTCAGACTGAAAATCTTAACAATCATTACATGGATTGCCATGACATTTACACAGACATTCATGGTCCCCAGAGCATTTAGTTCACACATTCATGTCCCCTTTAGGATGAATTATAACAAACTGATCATCCTGATTTTTCATTTAGTGCCATCATCAGGCCAGTTAGGATAGTGAACATGGTACACATGCTAGCATTGTCATTGTGAGCATGTTAGCATGCTGATGTGAGAGTTCAGCTCAAAGCGCTGCTGTCCCAAAGTACAGCCTCACAGAGCTGCTAGTATGGCTGTAGACTCTTAGTCTTGTCTAAAATATGTTTGGGTTATTTTTGCCTTTGATAATTTGACAGTATAGAGGAGACAGGACATAAAGGGATACAGGAGAGAGGACTTTTAACAAAAGTCCTCTCTCCTGAATCCCCTTACGGCAGGACTCGAATTGGGGATGTTGTAGTTACATGGTCAGCGTTTTTGCCAGCCGGACGCCCTGTGAAGTTTGTCTATTTAACAGTACAATAGTTTCCTGTTTAAATAGTGCTGTCAGTCCTAAATAAGTGTCATTTATTTCGACTGCCCAGATATTGGATTTCAGCTCATATTTCTTCAGTTTCAACATGACTTAACTTCTCTTCTTCCTCTCCTGTTACACTTAATAGACACAGGAGACCTCCACATTACACGTCACTGTGATACCTGTTTCTCTGCATTTCCCCTCTTCTTTTTCCCCTCCATGTCGTCGTCTTCATCATCATCATCACTGCCCTTCTCATCGTCGTCGTCCTCAGACTCGTCCTCCGATTCCTCTCCAGATTCATCTTCTTCCTCCTCTTCCTCTTCGCCTTCCTCCTCTGAGTCCTCATCATCTGATGCTGCTGCTGCTGGACCGCTGTAGTCTGAGATGAGCAGAGCTCGCAGCCCGTTGCCCAGCACGACGTACCTGAGGGGAGTCAAAGTCAAAGGTGAAACAGCACACGGAGGTTGAAGACACAGTGCTGCTCATTTCATTGTCTTATTTTGAACAAGCTGTTAACTCAAATGTCTCCTAGCAAACTGCATCTTATACCCTTTGAGACTTTCTTGTTTTGTGCTTCCTCGCAGCAATTTCTGTACGCCCCACAGAGGCCTGAGGCACTGGTGTGTGCTTATAGCATGAAATCGTCCCACCGAACTACAATACAGAACAATAATGTTGCACAGAGGTGGAACAGAGGCTCATTTTTGGATCTGGGTTAGTGGATCTGGGTCATTTCCTCAGCACTTTAATGCTCACAAATACAAGAAAAGAGTATCCTCAGATGTATTTCATTGCACATACAATCATATTAATAACAATGAGTGAGAATAACTGCAGAATAGAGGAAATTAATGATGTAACAGGAAAGCAATTCATAATTTAA
Organism: Thunnus albacares; assembly: GCF_914725855.1. Lineage (NCBI taxonomy): Eukaryota > Metazoa > Chordata > Actinopteri > Scombriformes > Scombridae > Thunnus > Thunnus albacares. Next base: position 19,562,181 of record NC_058120.1, read on the forward strand.
ATACTTGGGAGGATGGAAACATCTCAGGAATTGGAAAAGGATTTGTTTTCAAGTGTCTTAAAACATTAGTCAGGTGGCCATATGAACAGTGAAACAGTTTTACTTGCTGTAATCATTCTTCCAGATCATACTAATCCTACTAAATCATCCTTTTTGTGCTACCAAAGAGGAAATTATGTTCTAAAAAGACTGTAACTTAAGAAAGTGCCCTGTTTATATGCCTCATATCAACTTCAAATAAACTTTAAAATGTATTTTTGATACCTGTAGTTTTTGTCCCCTATCTCTTTTATTGGCAGTGATCTTTGTATGGACAGGAGGAATGATTACAGCAGGCAGAAATGTCAGTGCACATAAATGTATGTGAGTATTAATAAGACAGACTTGGAAAAAAAGTGAACCTCTCCTTTAACTTGGAAGTATGTTTTACCTGTATTGTTTGGGATCACTTGGTGACTTGATGATCTCGCTGTCTCCAGAATTGTCCTCTCCTCCTCCTGTGTCCCCTGCAGCCAGGCTCTCCTCCCGGCGCACCGGGTCTGGGTCCTCTGCTGAGGCCCCTGCTTGGACCGAGCCTAAAGAATCCGACGCCGGGGCGTTTCTGGATTTGTTCGTCTGCGGCATCCTTAGCAGAGATGATGAGACTTTGGCACTGCGGGCTGACAGCAAGGCGCGACCATAAACAACTGGACAGCTCGCTGTCACCGGTAATTTACTCCTCAGCACAGCAACACACCTTGTCAGCCTGCACACAGCTATGATGAAGACCCTAACTGACAGACGTGTATGGCAAAACTGAAAGCCCAAAAACCAGTAAAACCAACACGGATTTACCAAGACCTAGAGGCCTATAGGTTTGAACCTGAACTGTGACACACACCAGCCAGCGCCCACAATACAGCTATTCACACAGGCTGTCTGGTGGTTTCGCCCTATTCAGCTGGATGTCAGCTAAAATGTGACCCAGCCGGAGCACCACAACAAAACCTGAAGCTCTCGTCTACAAGCAAGACGACAACACATGAACCACAGAAGTCTATAAAAACAGCCAAGAAGAAATTAAACACTCTCCTTTACATACAGAGAAAGATAAACCCATATGAGTGCTACAGGCTACCAGAATTTTTTGTCAACATATTAAAATTATTCTTTAAAAAAAAAGCTTTAGCGGGTTCAGTTAGCTAATAGTTTCTTTCGAGGAAAAGCCAAAACGAAACTTTTACAAGTTGTTACTGAAGCCGGTGCATCAACAATGTATCCATACCTTCCTCCCTGCTGACAGCAGAAGGGGCCTCAGCATATGTGCATACGAGTGTCTGCCCAACAAACAGCGCTCTGATTCGCTGAGAAGTTTGGGCACTTCATTATAGCGCCCTCTGATTGGTTCCGGAGGCGAGGAGGCGTGGTTTGTGCTTTAACACGTGCGCTCTGTGCAGTCCAGTCAGGAGTGGTTACATTGTAATAAGCCGGAGGGACGAGACACCTGGATGCACCCAGCAGCTGCTGCCTGCCATCTGTTTATGATTATGACTGCTAGACTGAGAATGTTCAGCCGACCACTTGTCAAACTGGGTTTGTATCTCCTTAGCCAATAGGCCCACTAAATAACCGGTGTCAGCTCAAATGGATGTCAATTGTCTTGTCAGCTAGCCACATGACTGCCACTGCTCTCCGTGGAAGTTGAACCCCCACATCACTTAATGCACCTGTACACAAAGCTGCAAACTGGGATGATTGGTTTAGATGCCGCTAGGTGGCAGGCATAGGCCACGTGGGATGTAGGGCAAATTCTACACCTGATTTTTGAGACTTGTATAGCATGTAGATGCTCGATTAATACACCACCAATATTTGTTTTTCATTGAATTTCAAAGGCTTCCAAAAAAAAAACCCTGTAAAATCATTAATTCTCTCAACAGATTTACAAGCAGTCCACAGGGAAGAGAAAGCAAAGAAAAAAAATGTTTTTAAACAAGGAGAGCAAAGTAGAGCCAGAAATGGAAAAAAAAGAAGCAATTCAAAACATGAATTGAATAGACAAAGATTTTAAAGGACTAAAAACAGTGATATATTGTACTTTACACGTCTAATCACGGTCAAATGGTTAAAAACAGAATCTTATCATGAATAAGCCACATTGACATTTGTCCAGTGCCCTTCCTCAGCCTCCCCTCTGCAGCGTGTTGGCATTTCACCCCTCCGCTGTGCCAATATGTCCTCCCCCTCACTCACCAACTCTCTCTCTCTGTGTCTCTCTGTCTGAAGCCAATCTGATTTGCCCCTGGGCTTCTGTCGGCAGAAAGAGGTGATAAACACCGCAACCATGACAACCGGTGAGCCAGACACACGCCTGAGTTCCTGTATCCTAATGGCTTTACTTGGCATCCTCCTCCTCTCTTCCTTTAATTCATCAAGTCCAGCCTTCACCTGAGCTGATATTAAGACACTCAAGACTGATGAATGTGGCGCCGTTCCACTTATGGTTTGAGTTTCCCTCTCTGCGTCATTCAAGATGCTGATAGTACGTCTATCAGCGTGTGAGAGAAAGCATTGTTAACACTAAAACCTCCACATGGCTTAGAATAGCACTATATCAGCAACTGAATAAATGTTTCTCCGGTCTGATTAAAATTAATCTAAATGGCCAGCATATGGATGGTCTTGCTTAAAAGCAGTCAGACAGAAAGCGAAAGCCCTGAGCTGATTTTCACAAACATAGCCTATTGATCACTGTGAAAACACCATGAATGATGTTTTCAGAGTAAAGGTCTGTCACCAGGCATACAGTAGCAGTGCTGGTGTGAGCACAGAGCCATCGCTATGGGGCTGAAATTGCACAGCTGTGGTAATAGCGAGGATAAGCAGCCTATTAGAACTGTGCGAAAGTGCTTCTGCATGAGTCGCCATGTGAAAACTTTTGCCAGAAATGGCAGGCTTGCATTAGTGATCGATTGGATAGGCCTTTGCAAACCATGAGCCTTCCCCCTTTTATTGGCAACAGATATGGCCTTTTCCTGGTGAGATATGTTGTTTTAGCACAGCTGCAACGTGAGCCGTCATAATTTCACTTTTTTCCCACTTTTGTGGCCCTCTCTATGACTGAGCCCAAATTGATGTTCAGATCGGGCACCTAAGGCCTTCCCAGAAAAATGTGTCTGTGTGAAAACGCAATGTAGAACGCAGCCAGCTGAATCATTGTAGGTATTATGAATTTGTCCCCCTCAGTCAGCTTCCTGTAGAGTCATTGGAGGCAGCAGCAGCAGCAATGAGAGTCTTTACCTTAAGATTCCAAGGGGGCAAGGTTCCCATAGCAACTGATTTGAATCCTAATTAAAACAGGAGATTTGATTAATTAGTTCAACGATGTGTATGTGTGTGTGTGTGTGTGTGTGTGTGTGTTGGCTCTCTCTATGTGGCTGGCGTGTGTGTGTGGGAGTCGGCATGTTCTCGTGAGTCACGGTGTATCTAGTGTGTAGCTATGCTAAATGAGGAGGGGGTGTTATATGTCTATATGTGTGCATGGTTGTGTGTGTGTTCATGTGCCTGTGGGTAATCCTGTGAATCACTACTGTGTCTTCTGCATGTGTGCTTGTGTGTGTGTGTGTGTGTGTTTCATGTCTCCCGGGAGGCTTGTCCTTGCCTGCAGTACTACTGTGTGAATCAGAGGTGAGTCCTCTGGAGTTGCCCTCTGCTTTAATCTGGAGCTAATGACAGAAACACCTGCCTTCCTGGCCATCCTACCCTCCTCTCCTCGATCTATTCCTCTATCTGTTCACTTCTCTGCCTTCAAAACTCATCTCAGCCAACCCTCATGAACCCCCAAATTCCCACTGCTCATTGTCTCCCTTTCACTTTCTGCCACAACTGGCCTGTTTTTTTTTCTTTTGCTCCTTCCCACCCTCTCTTCTCTGCTCTCTTCCCCTCACTTTCTACTCCTTCCCACAGTGTGCAGGGCGCCCTTGCCTGCCTCTGAGTGCCTCATCCCACTGAGTAACAAGAGACTGGGGGCAGTGCAGGCCCCAAAGAGCCCAAACACGTGTTAAGGGACAGTGCAACGCTATGTGAACAACATGTAGCTGTGAGGAGATTTTCTGACCCGTGGACTGGCAGGGAGAGGACTTAACCATGCTCTTGTCAGTGTGTGTGCTTGTCTATGAGACTTGAGTGTGTGTGTGTGTGTGCATTCGTGCATGCAATGCCTGTCGACAAAAGCGTAATTGGAGAGAGAGCTATAAAATGGGATGACTACTTTCAGCTATATGTTCACAATAGAGGAGAAGAAATAGTGCGCAGGAAGACGAAAACAAAAGAGATGCAAACAAAGAAAGAGTGGCATGTAAACCAGTCTGAATTGACAAGTGCCCACAGGAGAATTAAAGTCAGAAAGTAAAGAGGGAAGACAGGGAAGGAAGAATGAATAGGACGTGAAATAGAGGGAATCTAAGTATTATCTGACAGAAATAATTCAGATGGGAGAAAGGAAAGGCTTTGGAGAAGGCGAAAGCGGAGGAGGAAGAAAGGAGAAGTGGCTGAAATGAAACAGCATGAGTCCCCATCCATTTCAGCACTGGACAGCTCCACAGACGGCACTAGGCCAGTATAAATAGATCCCCTACTTTAGAGGCCCCGTCAACGCTCCAAAAAAGTGCTTTATGCGCTCAGAGCGGCTTCTGCCCCTAGAGAACAGTCACGCAGGTATCTGATGGCGCCTGATAACCATCTTGTCTCAGTTCCTCTCCGTTTGTTTTCTTAATTTAGGGAGCCTCCACGGTTCAGCAACAACACTATAGTGAGGAAAGTGGATGTTTTTCCTCCCAGATTCTCCATCACGAACATTGTTACACTCTGAGGTAGATGATATAGCTTCAGGTCTGGGATCACATTACCCCTGCCACAGATCTGGCATCACCAAGCTGAAAATAATATCTCAACAAAAGCCTATATGCATTGTTGAAACTTATTTATACACATCAGCTGCAACACTGCATGTTAGAGGGGACTTTAATGTGTCTGTCTATGTGTGTGTGTGTGTGTGTGTGTGTGTGTGTGTGTGTGTAAGCAAGCAATCTCTTCAAATGCATGTGTTCATGTTGCTTCTGCATATATGCCAGCCTTTTTCCATTGCAAGCAGAGCGGTAAGTAGCCTTGTGGGGAAGCTGTAATACAGCCTAATGCACCTGAGAGCCCTGAAATCTATAACCATCATCTACATCTTCCTGATATTACTGGAACCGTCTCTGTTACTGTTTCTGATAGGAATCTCCAGGGAGAGCTCTCCTCTCCATTGCTGTAGGGAGAGGTACGGAGAGAGAGGAAGGAAAGAGACGTGCGAGGGAGAGATTCACCTCTCCATTTCCTCAAGGTGATTCACCTTAATGCACGCTGAAATCAATGTGAAATTGAACTGAAAATTGAACTTTCAGCTCAGTAATGTGGAAGACATGTTGTTATTAAATCTTTTCCTATAGCCATGAAACCGGCTGACTGATATTTGAATGCTTGTTTTCAACATCGTGGCACCGCGGTGTCCTTGGGGCCGTTGGTCCACCGGGGACCCAGGGCCTCACAAGGGGCCTATACCTGTTACTTAGAGGCATCATCGATGGAGCAGCCGCAACCTAGCAGACTGTACGGTGTTAGCCGGCGTGGGAAGCTAAATTCAGTGGTGGCGGTGGTGGTGGGGGCTTCATCGCGCTCAATCTTTGCGGCATCTGTTGCGCCCACCACCTCCATTTGGCAAGACAGGTGTTTTGATGTAGGCCATGCCAACTTCCAGGCCTCCCTGTAATCTCCGCTGTTCCCCTCAATAAAAGACACCCGAGTTTTCCCGACTGATGCTTGTGTGCGTGCTCGCGGGCGCGCGCGAGAGTGTGAATGTGCGCGACGAAGCCAGCTGGCACGAGTCGCCATGGTAACAACACACACCGTTTTCACGAAACCCGTCGGTGCTTAAGGGCAAGAGGAGAGATGAATAAACTAATGAGATTATAAATTATTGTCGGTATAGCTGAACAGTCGGGGTATTTTTACCAGACTGCAACGCGGGCAACGTGAGGAGAAAGTTTATGGGGCCCATTGTCTGTGACTCTGTTGTGTCTTCAGTAATCTGTTTATGATGAGGAACTGAATTGGCTTCTTTGGCGAGGAGAAACCCACCCTGCGCGCTTTATGCTTCATATACAAACTAACAGTTGCACGCCGCCTTATTGCATGATTAATTCCGGCGCCTCCGTTCCTCCTTTTTCTCCTCTATGAATTACTCAGTTGTGTTTGAGATGAAGAGAGGATTCTCCATCATTACGCAGGCTACAACTCCGCGCATTGCACGCCTGTCCAGCGGTCCAGTGCCGCAGCTCCCACGGGCTGCACTGTGGAGAAGCGGACCTGCATCCTAAAGCCAATCGGTTTTTTTTCCTCTTTCTCTCTCTCTCTTTCTCTCTCTCTCTCTCTCTCCCTCCGTTTTTTTTTATCCTCCACCTCATTGCAGTCTTATCACGTCCCCCCCCACCTCACCCCCCTCCCTTGCTCTGGTCCCCCCCTCCACCACCACCCCCCCACCACCCCCCTGCCTCCCTCCCCATCCGCCTCAGCCGCTACAGGAGAGGAGAGAGAGGGAGAAGAGTGCGGCTGAATGTGAACGACATGTCGACAGTCAGCCTCTAAAGTGTTTTCTCGGTCGTTCCCTAATTCTTTGGCGGCGGACTGAGTGAGTATTACCCGCATCCCTGCTCTGCTAAGCGTCGCTGTGTGGATCAGAGAGGCTGGTGGGGAGAGACAGACAATGGGGAATGCAATTGGATTGCGTTACTCTGCCAAGGATTTTCATACATAGCCTGGTAAATGTCTTAATAGGTTCTGTTAATGACTAGGCTGTTTAATTGGTCATGCTTTAATTCTGCTAACTATTACAATGTGTGTGCTGTAATGTTGGGGGCTAATTGATTTTCTTGGAGTGCTATGGGCTATCCAGGCTGATAGTCCCATACATTTGATCTGTGATGCTGCTGCTTGCCTGATAGTGCGGGTCTGTGCTGGGGAGCAGGGGCCCATGTAAAAGCCAGTGTGAAGCTTGGTGAGGCTCTCTGTAGTCTTGACGGACGGAGAGGACGGAGAGGTAGACACGGGAATTATGTGACATGAATAATATGGTGAAGAATAAGCAGTGACCGTCATCTCTAGTTTGCTTGCGTCAGTGTGCAGGTCTAGAGGAGAGAGAGGAGGGGGGGGGGGGGGAAACTTAGAGCCAGAAAGAATCAAGAAAGACAGGGAGGGAAGCCACACCTGTGTCAGGCCTGTTTTCAGATGGACTGGACGTGAAGAGAGATAGACAGATGGACAGATAGACAGATATATAGATAGATAGATAGTTAGATAGATGGATAGATAGATGGTCAGGCAGACAGAGTTTTAAATTCTGCTGTGCTGTCACCAGTCAACACATAAGTCCTTTCGTTTCTTGTTAACATAATGATGCAGAGCTATGCCGACTGCTGACTAGTCCACTCTGCTGATTGGAGGAAAGAGCTTGAGTGTTGACTGTGTTTCTTCTTATTAAGGAGAGATGGCCGTCCACCAAAGCAGAATCTAACAGGAGGGATCCCAGTGGTCTATCTGGACTCAGTATTGATCTCCTCTATACAGGGGGGCTTCGGGCCCAGTGATAAACAATGCATTTTCTTGGACGACTGCGTAACTCTCCACCAAAGACCTACTGGGACACTGAAAGGGTTGTATTCTGTATAGTATTCCAATTTGTCAAACACTATTGAGCATGCTGGCCTAGATTGTCCTGCGGGTTTTTATGTGAAGCATACATGCTCTGTAGAAAATCCAGTTGAATGGGTGAATTTTCCCCATCGTACGGGGGGAAAAAAACATGTTTTTTCACTTCTGTTCACGCTTTATAAGAATTGTAGGCTTGTCCAACAAGTGCTGCTGCATTACACTGGTTTGTTATGAAAGCACACACTCATCTACACGTGTCTAGCTACCTGTTTCTTTACTTGGCAGGCTATAAAAGCATTCTTTTTGGATATGGTTTGACCTTTCCTCACATTGTTTTCACGCATGTAACTTGGCTCCAGCGCTGTTTCTCTGCGAGGAAGGCGTACATTGTGTGCAGGGCGAGAGGAGGGCTTTGATGTAATCAATATCAGATTTCAGCTGTTTCACTGAGTGGCAGCCTTGACTGACTTCTTACCGCTTATGCAATCCCACTCCTCTCTCTCCCACCTCACCCGTTTCCTCTTCTTTTGTACCTACTCTCTGCCCATTACTCTTCCTTTATCTGTCTGTCGCTCCTTTACTCCATTCCTTCGCCTTGTTCCCATTTTCATCCTCCTCCTCCTCCTCCTCCTCCTCCTCCTCCTCCTCTCGTTTCCACCTCTCCCTTCATCTTCCCCGTCATAATCATCTCTGTGATTGCTCTTCCTCTCCCGGGCGGTGATGTTTTCACTTCTGCCTCCTTGTCTAACTCGCTGATGCTAGATTATTGCTGTATGATTACAGCTACCATACCATCATGATCATTATTGCATTTCGCATGGCAGTGTTCAACACTGTATGAGCAGATCGAGATGCTTTATCCAATTTAGATCTCATTAAGACTTGAGAGGAAATATCCCCATGCAAGACTCACATCTCAGCTGGTTTTTTTTTTATTTATTTTTTTGTTGGTTTTGTTTCCAGGACTACTGCAACTGTCAACGAACACCCTTCTCAATCTGTTGTTATTGCAGCGCCGTTCTCATCATCATCACCACCATCACTATCACCATCATTTCATGTTTCTGTCTGTCATTGCACTGCCTTCACATCAGCGCTTTTGAAAAATTTGAAGTTTTGATTTGCAGCGATGCTTTCACTCCACTGTCATTATCACAATAATGAGTATGACAGGACTCGATGGCTGTTGATAACCTCAGAATATTCTGCTGATTTATAATATGAGGTATTTCGTACTTCATCCTTCTGTTCTCTGATTGCCATTCATCTTATTAAATGGAGCAGTTCATTAGACAGAAGCATTATGAATCTGATTTGCATTTAGCCATATTCATATTGCATGCATTAAAACAACACATGCGTGACATTTCAGCTTCACCGGGCTTTTGAGAAAACAGATGAATATATTCATCAAAAGCCCCCCCCCCCCCCCTTTCACTATCCACTTGTCCAAAAAGCCACTCTGAAAATGATAAAATGTGATTCGCAGGTGAACTAGCCCCCCTGCTTACCTTTGTTTTGCATTTTCAATGTCAGTATTTGATTTTTTTTTTTTTAATTCAAAAGCAACATTGTAGCAGTTGAGAGATTATCCAGCTTGCTGTTTTTAAGTCAATATTTCAGGCTTTTGTAAACCCTGTAAATCCCAAGCTGTGTTTTCCTTTGCTGAGCACATCTTACATATGTTTACCATGATCCTAATCATATCACTGAATATTATAGCCTCCAGTTCCTAGCCTGTACATCATTATTCCGATATAATGTAATTCTGTCCCCATGGCACTCCAGTCTGTGTGATTTAACTTTTATTTTCTGTCTGTTTTAGTATGCTTGTGATGTATCATCAATCTGATTCATCCTGAACTTTTTCTGTTGCTTCCCTGGCTGTTTGCCCTCTTTTAACCGTGTGTGTGTCTGTGTGTGTGTGTGTGTGTGTGTGTGTGTGTGTGTGTGTGTGTGTGTGTGTGTGGCACACGTCTGTCTGAATGTATGCGTGCATGTGCTGTGTCTTTCCATGCAGTGCGGAGAAGGGCCAATGCTGGGCTGTAGCCCCAGGCTGCTGAGCTGAGAGGGAGAAGCAGGAGGATGCAGTGGGTCACTCTGGCAGTGGCCCTGGGGTGTGTGTGTCTGTCCCGGCCGTCGCACACCCCCACCCCTACCCCAACCTCCACACACACCCCTCTGGTGGACAACTCCGAGGAGGAAGTGGACGAGCCGTGCTTCGAGCCGTGCACGTGCGAGGTCAAAGAAGGCGTGCTGCACGTGCACTGCGATAGGCGGGGCTTCACTAATGTCAGCCAGGTATCATTCCTGTTCATTTATCTGGCTGTGCACGTGGAACTGCACTTTATTGCGCTGTCATGGCAGGTGATCTGTATCTCCAAGTCTAATATCCTGTCTCTAATGTGCCTTATGGGTGTTTCTAACTGTTAAATTCATGTAATTAATAAGATAACTAATCAGACCACTAATTAATCATTCAGGTGTCACAGTCGTGGGTCCGCCCTTTCAAACTCAACCTCCAGAGGAACTCTCTGAGGCGTCTCTATAGCAACGGGTTTCAGCACCTTGGCAACGCAGTGTCGATAAACCTTGGCAACAATGCACTCCAGGACATCCGAGTGGGAGCTTTCAACGGGCTGGCCAAACTGAGACGTCTGTACCTCCATGAGAACAAGCTGGAGGTCTTCAGAAATGATACCTTCACTGGCTTAGAGGCTCTGGAATACCTCCAGGTAGGATTAATCCATGCTGATTATCCCTGATTGACAGGATTATTGAGAAATTTGTTTAAGATTACAGTAGAAAGCTGTGACAAAAATAGTCAATGGCTAGCAGGCGGCCCCAGTGAGGGACCCTTCTCAAGATCTCTGTGTGTTTTCAAATGGAGTTGGCAAGTGCTGCAGTTTTCCTGCCGAGTTAAGTCTATTTTCCAATTGCAGCAATTATATGTTCATCAGATTTTCCCTTTCCTACCTGCAGGCTGACTACAATGTGATCAAACGAATAGACAGCGGTGCTCTGAGGTTCCTCTACAAGCTCCGAGTTCTCATCTTAAACGACAACCTGATCCCTGTCTTGCCTGCTCATCTGTTCAGGTTAGAATCTGATTATTGCACTGCAAAGCTTTTGAATTATGTTGGGGCTGATCTGCAGGAATATCAGTGTCAGACACAATTAACCAGTCTGAACTGTTGTCGAATTAATGTGTCTATGGCATACTATTTCATATCGTAAAAGACGGATTAATCATCAGATAAAAAAAAGCAGATTTCTCAGCAATGGAATGTGTGAAACTTTATTTTCGCTTACTATCACGTTGTCCTTCCATTTAACCTAGCTAACTATCTCCCCTTCTGTTTCTCCTGCTCCAGATCTGTTTCTCTGACTCATCTGGACCTGCGGGGAAACCGTCTGAAGAGCCTTGCATATGCTGGGACCCTGGAGTATGTTGGTCGCTCCCTGATGGAGCTACAGCTGGAGGAGAATCCCTGGAACTGTGGCTGCGAAGCAGTGCAGCTACAACAGTGGCTGGGTCAGATCCCCTACACCGCTGTAGTCGGGGATGTTACCTGTGAATATCCCTTCCACCTTCACGGCAAGGACCTGAGGGAAATCCCCCGCAAAGAGCTATGCGCTGACCTCCCAGATAAAGAGTTACAAGCAGAAGGAGGTGGCCCATCAGGGGGGTTACAGCCCCAACATTTGCCCCCTAACGCTAAACCCAATTCCCACCCTGGGCGTGTCAGGCCAACTAAACCCTCCTCCATGGTCCACGGCTCCCGCCAGAATACTCACACCTCCTCCACTTCATCCTCCTCTTCCTCTGCAGAGCGTAAAGACAGGGAGAGGCACCCGAGGCCGACAAAGAGACCTCGACCCTCCAGAACATCCCCCACATCTCGCAGTCTGATGCCCAACCAGAATCCCCCCGTGGCTGGTTACCAGACACGACCCCCCATTCCCATCATCTGTCCCCTGGGCTGCACTTGCAACCTGCACATCACAGACCTGGGCCTGACCGTCAACTGCAAGGAGAACGGCTTCTACAACGTGTCTCAGCTCACACCGCGGCCGCTCAATGGCCGTAAGCTGTACCTAAGTGGAAATTTAATCCAGAGGATCTACCGCACAGACTTCTGGAATTTCTCCAGCCTTGATCTGCTTCACCTGGGAAACAACCGCATCTCTTACCTGCAGGAGGGGGCTTTCTCCAGCCTGACAAGCCTGAGGAGCCTCTACCTGAACGGGAACAACCTGGAGAGGCTCAGCCCTGACATGTTCCTGGGGCTGCAGAATCTAAGGTAGAATATTTCGGATCATCTTGGATTTTTGGATCACTGACAGCATTTCAAGCACGTTGCTTTCGCTGCACTTCAAGCAAATTCATAAACTGAAACCACATGTCAGCTCGGGTATTTAGACATTCGTTTTTAAGTATGTGGAAATTAATTTCACCGTAATACTGGCGTAGCACAGAGCAGAACATTTTGATTACCATTTTGCTGGAGTTTGATTGAAATGAAAAGTGCCCATTCTCTTCCAGGAGTGTCATCTGTTAGTCACGCTGCCTGATGGCATGCTTCAGTTGAGGTGTGAGCCTGGTATGAGTGACAACGTGAAAATTAATGTTTTTTTGCATGTGCATACAGAGGTGTTGATAAGGCAGTGAGACATCTGCATGAAGCCAGAAATTTGCTTTTGGGCTTATTAAAGGCTTATTATGAAAAAAACAGTTGTCGCAATGATACATATGTATCATTGTCAGATTAAGCTTACACAGATAATTCTGCAAATAATGTATACAAATCTTAGCAAATATCTACAGTCAATAATTGTATTTATTCACTGAATTAAACATTGTGGTGTTTGATGAAGGCAGCGGCTCATCTTTCATGTTTCGCTGTATAGAGAATGAGAACAGAAAAGTGACAAAATCTGACACGTTGCCATCAAATTCAGAGTATAATTTTGCCCTTAGTTCTCAGGTCCACTGTCTGTATTTTGAGATAAGGCTCGGAAAATCCACAGACCCATTAATTTGACTATAAATCAATAATAAAGATTCTCTCAGGACATTCAAAAAAATCTTTCCTCTTAACCTCTCTTTAGCCTTTGTTAGTGACTCTAGGGCAAGTGAGTGTTAAGTAATTTAAACCAGACCTATTACTTATTTCAGCGATGGAAGCATATTGGATGACTTGGATGCAAGGAAAACTCTCGATTAATACTTTTCTTCCCTAAGTTCACACTGATTTCTATTATTGAAAAAAAAACCTTAAAAATTCAAAGCCTCTTAAATTTAACACGATGATCGGGCATGCCGTAGCAAGGGTAAGTAGTCATCTGAGTGAAATCACACAGTATCATCTGATACTGATCAACTAATCGGCTGTGAACAGCAAAAGTGCAGAGTAAATTAAATTTATGTCATGACGTCTTTACATATATATTAATTTATGTAATTATCGAGCTCGGATGCAGGAGAAATAAATTACCTACTTAATACTTCAAACTTAGTCATTTTTAAATGGGAAAATGCATGCTGGGTTCTAACCAAGAGGCAAGTCTTACTTATTTATACAAGATTAAAACAAAGACTGAATCGGCTTTTTTAATGTTGTATTTCATGTTTCTTTGCTGTCAAATGTCACGAAATACTAATAGTTTCCTTTAACACCTCTGTTTCCATAGCGCCCAATCAGTTTGCACGTGTACAAAGACACTGTAACACTGGCCTCTCCTCTCCTTTAGGTACCTTTACTTTGAATACAACGAGATCCGCGAGGTAGACCGTGGGACTTTTGACTCCATGCCGTCCCTCCAGCTGTTGTTCCTCAATGCCAATCTGCTGCGGAGCCTCCCTCTCGGTGTGTTTTCTGGAGTTAACCTGGCACGCCTCAATCTGAGAAACAACCACCTTCTGCATCTTCCTATGGAGGGCGTACTGGAGCACCTCACCGGACTGGTACAGGTCGGTGCAAACTGTGGACTGTATTCACTGAATGAATTGTGGTTGTTTCTATGCAGGTGGTGGATGCTCAAAAAAACTGTGATCTGATAACCTGCGTGTGTGTAAATGAGTCAGATACTTGGCAAGAAGCTTTTAGCAAATTTAGGCCAAATAACATGCATTTTGTTGAGTGACAGTGGCAGGGTGAAAAACAGGGATTATTGAATTGGATCACCCCCGTTGATTTACTAAACGAAAATGTGCATAATTACAGAGAATATATTTATTTCAAATGTCAGCCGAGGCTGAGATTAAAAGAACTAATAGATTGCCAAGACACATTATATTATCACAGCTTGATGAAATAAACAAAACAAGCCGAAATCTTGGATGAAACGATACCCGCAGTTAAAACTTCTGGCAGACCCTGATCTCCTGGCCTCTAGCACAGCTGCAGTTTTCCCCGTCATCTGCATCGTCTGTTGTTTTGAGAGCTCTGCTGTGGCATGTGGGACTATGGTTGCGCCTCAGGTATTCTAATTGGGAAATTGCAATTGACTCGATTTGCATAAGTGGTCTTAATAAATCAGGAGCTAAACTGGAGAAAGCTGAACCCCTCGAGTTTTTGGGCATGGTTGTAATCAGCAAACCGCTAGGTAAACAGACTGTATAAACTAAAGTATGTGTTGAATGCACAGTTAGCGTTAGACCTTACCTCACACATTTGACTGCAGCATTATGTGACTGGGTGCTGTACACAATGCACTGATACCCGAGGTATTACATTCCTCTATCCTGCCTCCTCTCACTTCAGCAAATTTAGAGTACCAGGCTTTTCTTAGACAGCCGGAGTAGAATGAGGTAAGGTGGGTGTGGATTAGCCCGAATGTCATTGTGAATTTCTGTTTTACTTTGCTCCATGGAAAATTCCTGATCCTAGGTAGTGTGGGTGAGGCTGGCAGTTCAGAGGCTGTTTCTAAATGTTTGCTCAGGGGGGAAGGACGACAGTGGTTTATGGAGCTGGAGGAACCATGTAGAAGTATATTATGTTTTTGTGCTGTTATACGCCTCTGATGTCCAAGAGCATTAAAGCATTCACCAAATGGAAGTACACTGTGGGCCATATTCATAAAGCCCAGCGGTATCACCATTGTAGTGCTCAAAATCTGTGGCACAGTAATTGAATTCATTCATTTACCAGGGCTGTTATTACTCTGACAAAGCCACATTAGTGCTGCCCATGGACTGCAGAAAATAATGTGACAATGATATCACCTGTTAACTTATTGCTGGCCTGTTTGAAGCCCAGGAAGTGTGATGTCTGGGCGCTGGCGTGTGTTTTCGGAGCCAGGGTTTGCACAGTAAAATCAAAGGGTAACACAGATGGAAGCAGGGTGAAGCTCGCAGCTGCTGTAAAAAGAAGTCCATTTTGATAATCATAAAGCAGCAGCATGTATAGCTTAGAGTCATTGTCACCATCAAGAACAGGATTATAGAGGTACACCCACTTACATGTACTGATACAGTATTTATGAAAAATAACTCCCTGTTATTTAAAAGGTAATAATTAGTGAGACATCAAACAAAAAAGTAAAATACTTATTGTCTCTATAATTTCTTAATAGCACCACAAGTACTAAAGAGTGGTCCAAATAAAAGCCACTGAAAAAAGAAATATTAAAGGGGACCTATTATGCTTTTTTTATATTTTCAGTCATATATATAATGTTATAATGTCGGATGTTCATATTAAACGTGACCAAAGTGTCAAATAATGAGGTTAATGTATGGAGACATAATCCCTGTGAGCAAAAAGCACTGGCATCAGACTGCTCTGAATGCTCGGTTTCCAACGTTTTTTTCTACTTTAAGCTAGGGATGCCACAGTGAGGAAATTTTCCCACTGGCTAAAAAACTTGTGACAACACTGGTGTTAGCGGTTACACTGGACATTTTACAAGTCAGTGACGCTGAATATCTGTAGAGCGCTTACTTTGATCTTTAACGTTAGATTTTTAGTCTAGATCTTCCCCTTACTTAAAAATTAGTGACAGTGGGCTTCAGGCTGCTGCCAGCGGGTTGTCCTCTCCATGTACAGCCGGTCTGAGCTGAAAACAGATGCGGGGACGAGCCAAAGGACGACCGCCGCTTAGAACCAGAACCGGAGCAACCCGCCTGCCATCTGGAGAGAGACACACCGAGAGCAGGCTGAGCAGGCAGAGAGCGGGAGAGTTTCTGCCAAAAACAAGCACCGAGACCCGGCGAGACATGAGAGCAGCTGCTCGCTAACAGCTACGTGTGTTTACAGCAGAGAGCAGGAGGGAGGACAGACATCTCACTCCACTACTCTGTGCTGCAAGGCTGCTGCTGCTGCTGTTGTGAACGGAGCAGAAACTTTCAGTTTATAATTGTAGCGTCCGTTGTCCGACTAAGTACTGATAACTCATATTTTACGAATTAGAGTTTTTTTATTTGGTGAATGTGGGCACTGATGAATGAATTAAATTAGTTTTATTTCTATAAAAAATAGCAAACCGACGGCATTGGCAGTGAGCAAGTAATGTAATCGGTGTATACCTGAACACTGTGTAACACTGGTAACACTGACTACCACGGCAAGCCTACTTTCAGCCTGAGCTGATGTCAGCTTGCGACGGATTTCTTTATATGGTCATCTGCACCACGCACAGTGCACAAATTCACTGCTCCACTCTGCTAACATTATGGCATTTTTCCCTTGTTTTGGGGGTAGTCTCGCTGAGCTATGACTTATGTCAAGCTGGCACGCTGTGAGCATTTTTCCATTACACAGTACAGTAAAGTAAAATACGTTGTTTACCTGTTGTAAGTGTTCTGTTCATCTGCAGCTCTTAATCAAACATCTCACTGTGACTGTGTCTGCTTGTACTATTCCTCGCTGCATTATTTCTAACTTATCCACTGAACAAATAGCTCCAAATATCTCCATATGTTGTGTTGACCGGTTTTTAGCACCGTTAATGGAAGCTGAGATCAGAGTTGGCTCATTGCGAGGTGGGCCTTAAAGAGACAGCAGCTAAGACTGCCTGTTAAGAGACAGAGGCTGAACTAAGGAGCTGCATAAAGGGCTACTGTAGGATTAATAAGGAGTTCCTTGAACTGTGTATCATGCAAAGCTACTCTAGTGGAGTCTCAGAATAAAAATATAGAGCTGGAAATGATAGGTCCCCTTTAAAAGAAATCATCTCAGGTGACTCAGCATCTGAGTAGATGCCAGAAATATGTACAGTTCAGGAATACATATGTCTTTCTCAGTAAACGCAAAGGAAATGTTGTGTAGTAGGGCAGCACTCTCTCATCGTTGCCAACTGCAATCAAGAAACTTGCCCACAGCCACGTCTCACCTTGTGCACTGTCAGATACAAAAACAACACAGCATTCTCAGGTGGCAGGTTTGACAAGAAAAAATTGCATTTAATGCCCAACATAGCTTGAATTGGTGTTAATACATCATCAACCTGTTACATATACACTTATGATAGAATCAGGGATATTGTGCATTACTGTAAACTGTATGTTATACTTGTTTGCTATTTAAGGAGGAGTTGTACTATTTAAGTAGTGTAAAGGGTAAATTATGGTATTTTCAACCTGGGTATTATTCTAATAATTGTGGTCATTCTGACTATACAGGTGCAAACTCTCCACCTTTTTATGCACTGAAAACAAGTTATATTTTCTTATGAGTATGAGCCAAGATTTCTCTTGAATTTGCACAGCACAGCAAAAACCACGACAGGTGTTTGAGACATAAATACAGTATCTCAATAAAACCACCTGGAAAATATCAGGCTTTTAGCAGTTTGAGCAGTCATCTGGCAAGCATACAAATGTGTTTTCTGTTTAAGGGCAGGAGATGGCCTTTAATCTCATCAACTGTCTCAGTATGATTTAGCATTAAATGCCATTAAAACCAGTTTACTGTGCTGTAATTAATCATTATTGGAAGAAAATAGTCATTTAGTATTGAGGTGCACAGAACAACCACTTGTATTCAATTATCCAAAGGGATGGATGGTATGTCCTGACATAATTAGTATCATTATTATATCATCATGTTATGGTATTTATTAGTATTCTCAATCACATAGTAAAAAGTTAATTGTTATCCAGCTGAGTCAAATGTTTTTTTCTGGTGTTATTCTGTTTTTAAAAGAACAAAATTATGTGAAATTTACACAAATTTATATCTTCAAGTATTTAAGATATAACACAGATTCTGGTCAGTTGTTAACATTTATTTAAACATGAAAACTTTGAATTTAAAATTAGAATTTTTCCATGGTATGATTATGTATAGAGAGGTAATAAACGATAATATTGGATTGTTGTTGAGTCCTAAATTATTAATAGCAATTGTGAAAAAGTAAGATTCTTTTTTGATGTTCTTTCCAGTGTGTACAGTCCATTAAAAATGACCAAACTATAAGAAAAAAAAGATACAGTAATTAAATTTCTGGATGTTTTGTTGTTTAGTAGTATACTTTCCTCCAGGTAACAGGCTAAACATAGTCCTCATGTCATGTCTACATACTTCCATAGCAGTTGCGGCACATTTTGAACACAAAAAATCCAGATATCTAAAAGAAATCTATTAAAAGTCAGTGTTTGTTTTCCCTCAGAATAAAAGATCAAGGGCTTCCTTCAAGACTCACCATGTTGCACTGATGTTCAGCAATCACACAGAGGCAGAGATGCCAATTTCTCCACTGACAGTAGCCTCAATGGACCAGAAACTCTTGCTCTTTGCTCTTTGCTATTACTATCGCTCTCTCTCTCCACCTACATGAAACACAAACTGCTGGATAGAACAAGTTCATGCCCCTTCTCAAGGGGTTGTTGAAGTCGCTCTGGGAAATATGGGAAATCACTATCTGAGGTAGAAGTCGACGAGGCAGGCAAGGAGAGTGTGAGTACACTATGAAAGTAAATTACAACACTTAAAAAAAAACTCTTCTGGAATGTACTCAACATCATAGACCAATGAAATCTAACAGTGAAAGAGTGAATTCCTTTGATGCATTTCTATGGCTCTATGTGTATAACATTTCACAATTCATAATGTAGCCAGTCTTCATGGCTACATTATATGTGATATAAGTATTTTTCAGGGAAAAAAACAACAGTGTAATTTGCATATGCTGCAGATTCTTCTTCAAATACACTTTTTTCTCTCTGTGTATTATTCAAAAGACCGATTCATCAGTATGGAGAATGCTCAGCAAGCTGAAGCTCAGGGGTGTCACGTCACCAGAGACTACAGCAAAATCCCTGCAATCAGAACTTCCAAAAACCTGCTTGTATTGACTATATTTCTGTGAACTAACTGGAGCTGTTCTGATGACTGACAGGATATTGCTGTTTGGGCAAAGTGATCAATTATTAGACTCTGTGACGATCCTCTCACACATAGCTCAGTGAGAACATCCTAAATTTCTCCCCTGATGTGATTTTTTTATAGCTCCCAAATAAAATCTGGACAATTATTGCTTGATCCTTGATCTCCATAATAGTGATAAAACCCACAAGAGCAAATTTACTCTTCTGCGGCTCAGGCATGGTAGTTTCCATCTAAAATTGATGCCATCATTTAAGTTAAGCTTAGTATATTTTCTGACAAAAGAGGTTTCTGTGCTTCTTACAGATTTCTTCCTGAGTCTGTTCACAAGTTGCATCGAAATAGTGAATATTACACTCAAAACTGTAACATTTAAACAAGATTCTGATTGTCGGTTTTGTCACTACTCCACTTTTCAACATTAACATCCTGTATGTGACTTTTCAAGTACAATGAATTTACTAAAAGCCTCCATGTTCCCAAAAAAATATATAATAGTTTCATGTGCTTGCATTTTCCCTGATACTAGCACCTGTCGGGCTAACTGAGGGTCTGTAATTTCCCCTCACAACAGAGCCTTGATAGACAAGTTGACAGCAAATCAAACACTTGGTGTCCAGGTGTATAAATTGTAAACGGTGTTAGACATGTTGGATAGATGCTCACAAAAGAGAAGGGGATAGAGCCCTTGGGATCTGTGTGAAAGCAAACAATAGCTGGGAATAAAATGCTTCAAGAATTTCAAGCAGATGTAAGATTGTAGCAATAAATGTTATGAAACTACAAAAACAAGCTGACATTGTGGCCACGCTGTGTTTATTTAAAATGTCACAAATCTCGAGTTTTAATGTTCAGCGTGGCTCAATCATGCTGAAACATAGAACACTAAATTTTAATACAGTGGAAATGCTCAAACTGAGTGTTGTTTCTACTCACCCTCCAGCTGCAATTATGTCATTATCAAAGCCACACAAAAAGCCCACAGTGGGCTAACTTCAGTAAAGTGAAGGAGCATCCTGTTGTTCAGTGTGAGACAGGGGGAAGTTGTCGTACTATGGCTCCCACAACAGCAATGCTGAATCATCTCTCTAAAAAAAAAAAAAAAAAAGCATCCATCTATTACTGCAGGCCAGGGAGATGGCCTAACCAAATTAGCATGACAACATTTGTGCAAGCTCCTTGGAAGTGTGACAGAGAGAATATCAGCTTTCATCACTGTACATCATCGCTAAAAATATGGAACAGATCAGTTCTGCAGACAATACAATGTGATATAAGTGATTCCTTTTGTGCATAATCAGCTTTAGCCTTTTTGAAGTTTGACAAACTGAATATTTTAGTTTGTTTTAGGACACGCAATCAATAGTTGGCAATGAGAAAATGGATTTATGCACCTACCTATTGGATTATAGCAGAAGGGAAAATTATATCACATCCCGTCTATTGTTAAAAACAAAGTGCTGTATTATTCTCACATGCTCGTCGCACAAACCTGCTGGTGAGTTTTGTGAATAACCACTTATGTAAACTCTGAGTGGTCTTTATTGTAAACTAAAATATTCCTATAACCTGCTGTAGTACATGTGTGAACAGGTTTTAAAGAGAGCACTTGTGGGTGGTGGAAGTTGAATTGGTCACTGCTCAGATCTTTAGCTACTATTGAGATGATATCGTGCTTTTTGCACAGCCATTCAGTTAATGTAAGCACTTCAGTATTTTGATCCTATAATTGCATTATTTACTGTAATCAGAGCTCTTCATCTCCTGCATATTTAAAAAAAAAATGTATAGTGACAC
This sequence comes from Thunnus albacares, assembly GCF_914725855.1. Taxonomy (NCBI): domain Eukaryota; kingdom Metazoa; phylum Chordata; class Actinopteri; order Scombriformes; family Scombridae; genus Thunnus; species Thunnus albacares. The sequence continues at coordinate 19,583,033 of NC_058120.1, forward strand.
TGGCCAGCGTGGAAAGCTATATTATATTATGCTAATGCTCAAAAACTCATTTTGCATATAATCTTGCTCATGAAAGGCAAAGTTAGCAGAGAAAACATCATTTTTCTTGTTGTCACCTTATTAGAGTGCTAGCTACTGGCTTATTCTTCAACACAAGAGACAAAGTTACTAATATACACCACAAGGATGTCAGAAAATTATCTATTTTGTGTTTACATTCCACAAAGTGATTCATGAATTTTTATTGCATGGCAGACCAGTAATTAGTGTACTATTACACGATGACAACGTGCTGTGGTGTTATGTATTTCTCCAGGTGGACCTGCAGCAGAACCCGTGGGAGTGCAACTGTGAAGCAGCTCCACTGAAGCGTTGGCTGGAGGGGCTCAGTGCGGTGGTGGTGGTGGGAGAGGTGGTCTGTCATTCCCCGGAAAAGACCAAAGGCGTAGATCTCCGCTCCCTCTCCATGGAGCTACTCTGCCCTGAGCTGGAGCCCCAGGAGGACCAGGAGCAGGAGGAACAGACGGCCACCTCCACAGCCCCAGACAGAGGCGTATCGGTTGGCTACCCCGACTCAGGCCTGGGCCCCGTGATCCCTCCGGGGAAGGATTCAATCCCTCTGTCTGTGTTAGTGCTCAGCCTGCTGGTGTTATTTGTCGCAGCATTCTTCGCAGCAGCGGCACTAATCGCCTACGCCCTGAGGAGGAGGGACAAGCTGCCGTTCCGTCGCCAGGGAGAGGTAGACTTGGCCGGCATCCAGATGGAGTGTGGAATCTTCACCGAGCAGACGCACCACCACCACCACCACCACCACCATCACCACGGCCTCCCAGAGACGCCGCCTCTACCTCCACCTGAACACAACCACGTCTATGACACCATCTCGCCCCCGGAGTCGGCGTCTAAAGGTCCCGACCCCGCTGCAACCTCGCACATGTGTAGCAACGCCATCTACAAAGAGGAGCAGGATGCAGCCGTGAAACAGCGACCACAGCAGCAGCAACAGCAGCAGCAGCAGCAGCAGCAAACATTTGCAGCTTCCAATGAGAGCGAGGCTGGATACTGCTCTGCAGCAGAGAAGGAGAGGGAATGGACTCTGGAGGTGACCTCGTCACCCATCAGCACTGTCACGGAGGCGATGGGACCGCTCGCTGGCCTGCACAGAAATGGCATCCTCTGCCCCACAGTGATCGACAGCCAGGGCCCCACGCCTAAGGTCGAACTGGTGGACTGCCTCTTCAGACTCCCTGCCCCTGAGTTCAGAGACCTGCCAGACAGGTATGCGAGGCCGCCGCCCCGCTACCCTCACCCCCAAGACTCCAAACAGGAAGCAAGACCAGACCAAACGCTCGTGGTCACCACTGCCAGCTCCACAGCAGGCAGTAGTAGCAGCCAGAGTGAGCAGGGAGCAGGAGAGCAGAGAGCCAGACTGAGGACCACACCAGACTACATGGAGGTGCTGGACCGCTCATACCAGTTTTAACACTCCTCTTCCTCCTTTCCATCCTCCTCCTCCTTCTGCTACCCCTCTTCTCTTGTCTCATCATCTCCCTCTCTGGTGATGAATCATACAGTAACAATGACTCCTGTACAGAGGCTGGCATGGCTTTGAGAGGAGCCTGTGGGGGAGCGGGACTACACTACACACTATGTTTATTCCTGGATAACGAGCTGAGGTCAGTTTTTGTATTTTCCCCACTACTGGCGTATAGGTTGGTATTTGGCAAGGGTTAGCTGATCCCAGATCTTTGCCTGGAGGCGAAACTTCAGCTGCAGCTACTACAGTACTTTTTCCTCCATTATGCCTCACAATCATAAAGCTCTGAGGCTATGGGCTCCGTTTTTCTACTCAGCGCCACAATGAGGGAGAGACGGCGTGTTGGTGTTGGTGGTGTTGGTGGTGGTGGTGGGTGGTGGTGGGCGTAAATGTTCATATTATCACTCTCAAAAGACCTGCGTGGAGGTGAAATACACCAGCTCTTTGCAACATCAAACACAGAGTCATAAACTGTGACAGCCGGAAGGCGTGGAACGAGCTGGGCGGACACGTAAGATGGAGAAACGACAGAGACAAAGCGAGAGGGAGAGAACGAGATGACTGAAAACAGCCAAGTGCCTTAGCAATGAACAGCCAGCAGTGTGGTCAATGCTTATTTTTCTATGAATACAGATCTATTTATCTAAACAAAGAGGTTTGACTACCAACGGATGGGACGCTGATGGACGACTGAGACTAAAACCAATCAAAGCCGCCGAATAATTGCATTCCCTGGATGAGCCAAAAATAATAATATACCCAGTCAATATTGGAGTTGTTTGTATGCAGTTCAGTTCATTTTCATCTCATCCAGTTAACTTAATTTGCTTACGTACATCAAGTTGTTTTTTTTACAGGGCTAGATGAAGGACATTTTCTGACTTGTTCAGGAATGGTTGGTGAGTTGTGTGAAATGAAAGAAAAAAAGGTTCTGCTTTTATGGAGGAAAGGATATAGAAATTATTTTTTTTGAATGCAAGACAAAACAAAGGAAGGCCAACATACAGAAGGACATAGTGGCAATGGATGCATTTTGGAATTCTTCACCCAGACTTAATGAGGCCACGAGGACCTCTGCTCCACGTTTTCTTTGATCGGACAAAGGCGCCGAGGTTATTGTATTGATTTTTAAGTATTTCTCAGAGGAAAATTGAATGGCAAAAAAAGAAAAAAAAAAAACAATGGACAAAAACCAGGACGAAGGCTTTTTTTTTTTTTTGTCAAAAAAAAAGAGACAGACACTTCTATCAACTATCGATTATTATCTTTTACAGAGGTACCTTTTTATGCTTTCATCTCCTACCAATAGTAGAGGCAGTTGTGAATATATTTATTCTTAGTTTTTGCGTGTTGAAGCTCTCCTGTAAGGGATCATGTTATATTAATGTATAGGATGATTCTGCATCTGGTTCAGCCTTCTTACCGCCGACCCACGAAATACAATAAAGGGTGCTACGTAAAAACCTTGCGATGGGAGCTACTGTGTGACAAATTCACGCACACATACACACACAAGCACATATGCCCTAACCCCCATAAATGCACACTCACTCTCTCTGTCACCATCACCATAATGGTGCATGAAAGCAACGGCTCGAGGTATACTAAGCCTGTAAGCTCGTCCACGCAGCATGTTGGAGAGATCAGATGAGAGTTGAGCAAAGCTGAGAGCCTCCAGGGTTCCTCACACTAAAGGATGACGATAGAAGCTAATAGTGTGAAATCTACCACATTAACGGTATAAAATCAATACAATCTATTTGTGAAATAAGGACATGTAACGCTGATGGCCCTGAGGCCAAGGTCGTGAATTGCTCCATCTCTCTCTCTCTCTCTGTCTGTTTCTTTCTAAATGATTTCCTCCATCTTCCCTCTCTGATCTCTTTTCATCTCTCCGTTTGATTTGCTCCCTCCTGTCTCTCCTCTTTTTTTTGCGGCGCTTTATTCCTCTCCTCCCCTCCTCACCTTTCTCTTTTGTTCTTTCTTCTCTCCTCTATTTCTCCTTCCCTCTTTCTCTCTCATTGCTCTGGCTGTCAGCTCAGCCTCACAGGACAGACACGGGGAGATGCTGTTCTATATGCTGCTCAACACACAGGTAGCTCACACTGAAGTGTGTGTGTGTGTGTGTGTGTGCGTGCGTGTGTGTACGTGTTTTGTTTTTTTCTGCTGTGCTCTTTCCATCCTTCGGTGATGAGTACAGTTCTTCAGACGCCTCCTCACTCACAGTGTTCAGAACTCTGTTGCACAGATAATCCCCCTGTGGGCGCGCTTGTGTGTGCGCACACACGGGACTGTGTGTGTATACAGAGGGGTGTGCCTTTGTTTGTAGGTGTGTGTGTTTAAGAAAAGTGTGTGAACCTAGGTGTTTGTGCAGCTCGATGAGTGTGCGTCTGTGTGTGTGTGTGTGTGTGTTGTCTGTGTGTGTGTGTGTGTGTGTGTGTGTGTGTGTGCGCGAGGCTGAGAGAGTGAGTGCGGCGCCACAGCCTCAGTCCAGCCTTAATCCTCTAAGCTGTGTAGTTCACTCGTGCCACATCAGCCCCATTGTGTCTCCAGACAAAGAAGCCCCGTTAAAACTAAATGCCAGTTAAAGCAACAAACGACTAATTATAGCATCATTCTCTCTGTCCTATTCTTTCTGTCTTTCTCACTTTTTAACGCTCACTTCTCACTCCCTCTCGCTGCCTGATTTTTGCAACACTTACAGTTCTGGACTTGTTCCAGCTGTATGTGTGTGTATGTGTTTTGCACTTGTGTTTCCCTGTATGCGCGTGAATGCGCGTGTGTTTGACTATCTGACAGTTTTGCCATGGTTCATGTGTTTGGGTCCTGTCAGAGCTGTCCTGTCACTGTGTGAAAAAAATCATTCATTTCCCAGAGTCGAGGATGAAAGAGTCTTTAGACTTCAAACGCCTGTGGGCCTCTGTGGCTTAGATTGCCTCTCGCTCTTCCTCCACCGCTGTGTCATTTATTCCTTTAAAAAAACAGTACGGCTGTGGCATCGGTTAAGTAGAGATGGCAGAGACATGGCGAGGAGCTGGACAATTAGCCTGATTAAAACACTGTCATTTTGCATAATAGATTTAGGCTGAGCTGCGATAGGCGGATCCTTTCTGAGCTTGTGTGTGTGTATGTTTGTGTGTGTGTGTGTGTGTGTGTGTGTGTGAAGGCATGAAACTATATTCTTCTCTGCATAAACATGCAGGGTATTAAAAATGCACAGTTGGGCATGGTTTGATGTCAGTGAAAAGAGATCTATTTAAAAGTCATGGTGCATAGCTGCAGAAGCTTTGGTGTTTGGGCATGACAAATAGTTGTGGTAGAGCTGGTCATCGCTTACAAACACACACACACGCAGACACACACGTAAACATTTACATTATTGTATCAGTGCTGCAAATGTGTGCACACTTTCTATATACAAATACGAATGCACAAGTAAGCAAAAGTCCACATAAATATGTACACAAACTGTACATACAAACGCACATGCAAACACACGGTGTCTGCTGCAGCGCCATGGTGTTGTTTGGTTGCTCTGCATTGCAGTAATCGGCTCCACTCTTCTCCTCTGCTCTCACCCACAGACAATCACTGGCTCTCAATGGACAACATCAGCAAGGGAAATACCTACAAAGAGAGCAAGAGACATGGAGAGAGAGTGAGAGAGAGAGAGAGAGGGAGGGAGACGGAGAAAGGGAGGGTTAGGAGGATGCTGGAAGGAAGAGGATGATGAGAAGGTAGGGAGGGAAAGAGGGACTAAAGAGGACAGAAGGAGATTTGAGGGAGGATGGGAGGAGATGAAAAGAAGGGGAGAAAGATCAGCGAGCGGGTGTTTCCAGGCTTAAGGCTGCTGGAAGACTTGTTAATTTGTGTGCGAGATGAGAGTTACTGTACTGTAGGTAGAGAGACAGAGAAGGAAAAAGCACTTACAGTACATGTGAAACAGAGACAGATACCATATTTGCCAGTGTGATTCCACACATTTCTTGCCGCCTTTCGCTTTGTGTCTGCTCTCCGGCATGCGACGCCACCCACATGATCTCTGAAAAGACTTCAGACTCAATTACGTGTCTGCCAAACAGTTACGGTCAGAGGATGAAGATTTCTGTGCCTCCTAGTGTAACATGACAATACTTATTTATAGTGTTTTGTAGCAAAATGGTGGATTATTCAGCGTGCTGGCTAGGTGTTATTATAGTAAGCTGATATGTGTCTGTTACTGTGTCATTCTGCTGTTGCAGTAAGCTGGTGTGGAGACACTAAGATGGCAGGGACCGGGCCAGGTTGACGTTGAAAACATCACATGAACATCACAGGCCTTGTGCGGCAGTATTCAGATAATGTGTGTGTGCGCGCTTTTATGTCTGTGTGCATGTTTCTGTGAATTTTAGGGTTTATGAGTGAAAGGAAAGAAACACAGAATAAGAAAAATGGATGAGAGAATGGCAAACAGGGTGTTTCTTTTTCAATTTTCACAGAAAAATAGCAACATTTTTTTTCGAAAGAGGGGATCCTTTCACCCGCATTTTAAGTCCCCACACATCCATAAAGGTGTCGTGTTTCCTGCTGCAAGATGACACTGTTCACCTCAGCTTTATTGCCACATTCAGAAAATATTCCCACTGATAGAAAGTGAAGAGAAAATCTGGAGGAAATGTGAACCTGCTGATCATACATCCCTGAAAGTAATAAAAAAACAATAAATAGTTAAACTACAGATGTTTTTGCTACAAATGTATTTTCAAAATGTGATTTTCACTCAGACATTGGTATTATTGTTTTTTTAAATCCAATTTTACCCTTTTTTAATATTCACTATATGCCGATTATTCACTGGATTTAGACCTACCAAAAAAAAAAACCAAAAAAAAAAACACAAAGACTGTGGATCAGTATCTCTCTGAAACAACTATAAGACCGCATTAATCGCTCCATAAATTCTGATTTAGGAACGTGTCTCCCTGCTGTTTCGACTTGTTTCCTCCCCTGTCAGGAGGGAGCCAGGAGCAGAGGATTAGAGCCTACCTCAGCATTGGAATGCCTGATGGCTGCTAACGCACAGCTCCCATCACCTTCTAAATACCCCAGCTGGTAGTTTTAGTATTGAGAAGCAGTGGGCCACACAACTGTCGACTTTGCACTTCATTTATGATAAACTTAAGTCGGCATTAATCTCCGCCCGTCGCCGTGTGTTGAACCAGTGTTTGGAACAACATGTTTATCTGGCGGGGAAGGCGAGTGGAGTGGGAGCCAGGGGAAGGCACTCGTTCACAGAGATAACCCAGAATATCTTTGCCTCTCTCCCTCCCAGTGCCGCTCTGAAACTGGGAGTGTGATTGTGTTTATGTGTCTGGGTGCAAGGGCGTAACAGTGATTTATGGGTCCTGTGCACATCAGACATCTAAAAGCACCCAGCCGCAATGCAAAATTCACATTTTGATTTACTGATCAGTTCTAGAAACTTCTTTGGTTTTGCTTGCTACCCTGTTAAGGTCATAGGGGGGGTGAAAACGATATAACATGCAGATCAGTACTATGTAATTTGATAATCCTGAAATGAATAGCAGTATAAACTTTATAAATATAAACTTTCGTGAAGCTTAATGTTTTCCTCAAACGGGTACAGACGGGTGCTGAAATTTTAACCCAAACCAACCAGGAAACCAGACGGAAAAACTGCGGAACAGAAAAAAAATGAAGGGTCCAAGGCTAGATTTGAACTCTTGAGGATGTTGTAGTTATGTGTTATGTATCATGGACCGCCCACTGTGATACTTTAAATGTAACCTTTTTAATGTCAAAAACTTTCTCTCTCATGCACACAAATGCTGGGTTCGCTTGTGATATATATGCATTCAGTGCAACAGTGCAATAAGAACATCTGCTGCTACTTTATCTATCTATCCATCATTATGAAATAACTAGTGAACTGGTTGTAAATATCTACATCAACATGATATATATATGCAGCCCTCACCAACCTTTTCTTGTAAACAGAAACATCACCCAACTCTGCAGTTCCTCTCAGCTCTACAGAGTGTTTTAGTGCCTTTCAGCTCATTGTTTTGGTTTGCTGGCTATGGCTTTACTGTTCTAGATCACTCTCACTGCTCTCATCAAGCTTGTTTCCAGCTACAGCAGGCAGCTAAAGAGCCAAGTGCTCTCTCCAAGTGGCCAAAAACCCCAATTACCACTTAATAATGGATTAAACATCATAGAGAAGGAACACCATAAAATAATCAATACAAGAAAATGGTAATCAGTTGTTTACTAATCAAAACTGACTCATGGATTAGCCTTGATGTGAGAAGATGATGAAAAGAAATGCTAGTTTGCATTATCCAAGTTTTCACCAAACAGAGAAATTCAGAAAGAACAAGATCTCCAAAACAAGTTTACCCTTATGTATTTTACAGAGTAGAGTGTGTGTGTGTGTGTGTGTGTGTGTGGTTGGTGTGTGTGTGTGTGTGTGTGTGTGTGTGTGTGTGTGTGTGTGTGTTTGTGCGTGTGAGATAAAGCAAGACAGCAACAAAACAGTACAAATCAGTATTCCTTGTACACATGGTTTAATTGCAATTTTAATACAACTGAAAGTAATAATTAATAGTAACACTTAATGTTTAATAGTAATATTTATATGTTAGACTCATACTCGGCCTAAACCTGCAGCATTCAGTAAATTCATTTCTATGGTAATTTCTGAAGCAATTTATTTGTGTTGTTGCTGCACTTGGTAGCATTACACGTCACAGGTGTCCATATTATTGTGTCCACCCCGCTGTATTTTTAACAGTTAGTCTTCAAAACCTGTTGATGGGGAGACAATTTTAAGGCTGTTCACAAAGAAAAAACCTTGCCTGATTTCACTCCTGGTGGTTCCACTTTGTCTCACACAACACAACACTTGCTGTGTCGTGCGTTTTATTTGTTTGCGCTTTCGATGATTTCCACCAATCCATGTTTCAAAAACCAGAGCAGTGTGAAATAGAAGTGTAAAATCTTCATAAATATACACTTGAGGATGACAAAAGGCATTTTAGTTCAGACAGTTTAGGAACCCTGGCTCATCCTGGGGAGCTTCTGTTTATATGAATGCGGGCGTAAGAAAAGGCGTGCATGTGTGTGTGCTTTACTGAATGAGAGCCGGTTGGTTCGTGCACGTGCCAGTTCTCCAGCCGTGGAATGAATCAGATCTGCTCTCAAGACTGCGTACCTCTCTCCAACGGGGACTCGTAAAAGAAAGCCCTACATGAAATCCATTATGCTTAATTCCCCAAATCCATAATACCCTCAGAGGTCTTAATCTCCATCCCATTCTTATATAAATTAGCTTCCTCGTCTCTGGCAGACGGAGCTTCCTGAGTCGACACCAAAGGCCTAGACCTCTCTCCGCTCTCAAATGGGTGGAATCGCTGCGACTACATGAAACAGCCGTGATCTTTTCTTCGGCCGATGCGCTTTAAACTGCAGAGGGACAACATCATCGACATCTCCGGGGCCTTTGTCCACCAGGAAAACAGAATGAACTTGTTATTTCGAGTTCATGCGCGGGGGGAGGGAGGGAAAGTGACGCTTTTTGTCAGGCTCTGATGTTTTTGTGGCCTCTAGTTTCCTCTTTTGTTTGGGGCATCTGTCAGAGGCTGTTTTCTCGAAAGTGGTTCTGGGACGAGGATGAGTGAAGCGCTCTAGTGTGTGTGTGTGTGTGTGTGTGTGTTTGTGTGTGTGTGTGTGTGGGAAAGAGAGACAGAGATGCAGGATAACCGGGGGCAATGCACCGCAGTTTCGAACCAGGAAATAAAAACAACATTCCAAAGAGAATAATGCAGCAGGAGGAGGAACCTAGTTCCACTGAGGTCCCCTGGCGTTGCTTGCTAGCTAGTGTGTGTTTGTGCACGTCTACCAGCTTTTGAGCATCTCTATGTGTGCTGGTTATGTACACATGCTTGTCCTGCAGCACTAGAATGAATCACACACACACACACAGAGTCATATAATTAGTGCTGGGTCCCCACAGTGGCATATTATAAAGGTTCTTCTCCACATTTCCAAAGAACACAATGTTTTGCTTCTCTCTTGCGCGACATTAATCAGGGGAAAAGACTTTACTGTTTTCCAGCACATTTTTTTAACTCCCCCTTTCCTCCCTCTTTACTTATTCTCCCTCCCTCTCTTCTTAATCGCTCCCACTTTCAAACACCTCCCTCTGTAATTATTTCCTTCCTCTTTCCCCCCCATCTTCACCCCCCCTCCCTCCCTGCCTTCCCCTCTTTTTATTATATCTGCCTCCCTCGCCGTCCATCCCCCTTTGTTACTTCTTATTTAATCTCACTTCGTTTTTACTACACCCCACCATCCCTTCACTCCATCCCATCCCTTTTCCTTTCTCTCTCCTCTGTCTGTCTCTGTTAAATGGGAGCAGTGACCCCATTACGGAGTGTTGGTGCTGCGGAACGGAGGAGGAAGAGGAGGAGAGGGAAGGAGGAGCAGGAGGAGGAGAGGATGGGAGGATGGATTGCATTCTGCGTGTTTGAATGTGATGATTAATGAGCGTCGCCTCCAGAGGGTGTTATCCCTGCTCCGGACCAGCAGGGACACCACTGGGTCACCTCTGGTCACACACACACGCACGCACACACACACTCTCTCTCTGCTCCGATACACACCGACACAGTGCACACAAAGGCTTGCACACTTTGCAAACACACTGTAAAGCACACACGCACACACACCTTGCACCCGTCACTGCTGACATTATCATTAACAATGGTGGGACAATGGGATCGGGGGCCACAATAGCAAACACAACCCAGAGGCTGGGAGTGTTCACAGTTCATGAGCTGAGTGTTTCGTGTTTTAGTGCTGCTGCTGCTGCTGCTGCAGATTTCCTCCTCAGGCTACCAATTCTTTCCTGCCAACACACTTGCAAAAATGCGATCAATTTAATTTGATGACTTGATTACACCCTCAATGTGACTATTGAAGTACTTTTTGTCCGTTTCTTGACAAGCGAGCAGCAAGGCTGCAACAAACGTTTTCATAATTGATTAATCTGTTAATTATTTTCTGTTTTTTATTTTTTCCAATGGTTGGTTTTTCTGTCACGCCCACCTTCTGGAAGCACCTCACCATCCCACCATACTAATTTAAGATTTATCAACCATTCATATTGTGGAAATTAGTATCAAAATGAGTAAAGATTAAGTTCAGTTTCTATTTCTGTTGTGCAAATGAAATAAGTTAAACCTTGCCCGTTTCAAGTTTTTCAAAAATAATCAGCTGATGCAGTTTTTAAAAAGCGAGTTTCAAGGACTGGGTTGCACTGCTCCATAACTAAGTTCTTGGTAACTACAAGCTAGTTTCAAACTAGTGATTTACTGAATCAGGTTAAAACTTAAGAAATGTCTTAGCTAGTAAACACTTTAGTAATGTGTAAATCGTCTGCTAGGAAACATCTTAAGCTCCATCCAATAAGAAGGAACCAAGTCACTGTAGCATCAAAACTTCCAAAAATCAGTTTTAGGGTCTAAAAGATAAAATAAACTTAACTTCCAATCCTTTGCAAATGTTGGTATGACTTTGTTTTATTTATATCTATATACCTGGGGAAATATGTTTTTTAGAGTAGTATTCATGCAGTTTACAGTGGGAGGGAACTATCCAATTATGCTAAGCTAACTGACATTATTTGGTCATTTAAGCTAGTCTGACATTACTGGTATAAGTCAGTAAGTAAGTGGACAGGACAGTGATATCAAACATATTCTTAACCTCTCTTACTCTTACTTTTACTCTTCAATGTAAACGGATCAATCTAACATTAGCAGACTAATGTTAGCTTTGTCAGTCGGTTTGTTCAGCGAGCTTGAGCAACAGTTCCACTTGGCAGTTAGTAGGTGTGAATATATATAACATAACAATTCATCTCTATGTCTGAACTGGTCTGTGTGGCGAACAGCTGGTGCAACTGGCTCCTGCTCACAGTATTATGAAGTTTTCTCTGCAAAAGCTTAAAGTCCCCTTCCACCCAAAAATGTGTTTTCCTCTTGTTTCTACAGTTGGATGTTTGATCTTTACTGTGCAGAATGATGTATGTGCAGAGTTTAACACTAGAAGGATGTTTTCACATTCATCTGCTGAAGAGGGAAAGTTTCTCATTGTAAATCGGATTTTAAGCAACGGGCCTTCAAGTATGATTTGTGATATCACAATTAGTTTTGAAGCCAGTCCTGGTCCAATATTCATCTTGTGTCCAGCTGCTTCTGAGAATAAATATATTTGTGGAGATTTTGGAATTTGTAATGAGGGAGAGGGAAAAGATGCCATTTTAACGTAGTAATTATACTTTTATTAAGGAAAAAACATATCAGATACACATTATTGTTCCAATTACTTTTGTATGTCTTAATACATGTCTGGAGGGGATCTTTAAGTGGCTTATTGGCTTAACTTGGGTGTAATGTGTTGTCATAGGAACCCGTTAGCAACATAGACTTCATCACAATTTCTTGACTTTGGTTTTGACCTTCTTACAGCATTTTTGCATGATGAGCGTCACCTGTTTCTCTTCTCTTCCTACTCACATAACATCATCTTGTACTTAACATGTCTTTGGGCTGTCTGAATGATGCTTGCTAATCCGAAAACTGCTTTGCTAGCGTTGAAGCGTGTGAAATGGATTCCTCCAACTTTAGTCCCACTACACGTCCTGGTTGTCATGGTTCCCCCGCAGTGCCTCTCCGCCTGACACGGGACACGGGGGATGCGCCTCACAGTTTGAGTTTAGTTTATACAGTGTCAGAAAGTATTGACAGAGCTCAACCTGCTTGTTTTGTCCAACAAACAGTCTAAAACCCAACAATATTGAGCTACAGTGATGAAACAGAAAATCTGCAAATCCCTAAATTTGAGAAACTGGAACCAGCAATTTTTACTGAATAAATGACATAATTAATTGATTGTCAAAATTATTAGCAATTAATGTTCTGTTGATTGACTAACTGATGTATTGACTAATTGTTTCAGCACTACAGACTTAAGAGTGTAACAGACTGTGTAAGTCTTGATTACAGTGGGTTTTTTTTTTTTTTAAATGAGTAAAGAGGAATTAAGAGTGGTGCCGTAGGTGTTTTTGGAAGGTGTAAAACCGCTGTTTGAAATGCTCTTCAGTGTCTGCTGTGTTTGCCCTCATTTTTATTTTCCTCTTTCATTCCGTCACTCCACAGGACATTCTTCTTCTGCCTCTCCCCCACTGTTTCTTCCTCAATAGAAACAGCTCTCGCATACTTCAGCCACATGTGGACAGTTGATGGCAAAATGAATTTCACTCATTCACACGATGATGAGAGACAGTGGGACACTGGGGCACTGCTGATGTTGACTGCAGCAGTTGAAGGTGCTGCGGTAAATCATTTCAATATATTAAGCCATCCAGATCTGAACTAAATGCACTATTCTGCATTTTTCAAGCTCGACAAAACTTCTTATGACAGTGAATTTGCAATTATAAGAAAGATTACCCTGCAACTTCGCAAGAGGTTAGAAGGCTGCGATACCCAATTGTTGAATTAAATAAATACGCAGCAAACTACCCGAAAACTGCACAGCTGAGCACACTCAGCAGAGCAGAATGTGCTGCTCTGTTCAAGTCATTCCAACCCAGAAGGGTTTTTTAAATGTTGCAATGCAAATGCAGCATTAGCACCTCCAGAGATCTGCATTTAGACCTTCTGTGTCTGTGCCTTCTGTTATTCAAATAATGGGCTAGTTATAAAACACACACACATACACATACAACACCTCTTTTTTACCAGTTGACATGTGCACATTGATCATTCTAGCAGCTTCCTTTGCTTCCAAGATCTCTCAGTTTTACCTGCTCAACTTGTACTTCTCTTCGCTCTGGTTTGATTATTGCTGTATTACACCTGACTGTTGTCAACCTCTTTTTCTCCTTCTCTCATTTCAGCCTCGTAGAAACACTGAATCATACATTCTCATTCTCCCTCTTTCGATCAGCCTCACTCTATTTACCTCACTCTCTTTCAAGGCGCACATTTGAAGTCGTTCTCTTACTCTCTTTCGCTCAAGATCAAACAGCGTATCAAAAACACTGGATTGGACACCGAGCACCTGTTTGCATTCGATCTCTGTGGCAAGCTCAGTTTCGCCTGCACCAGACTGGACTTTCATTTTCTTTAACTGACCGTGATAATCCACTTAGCGGCACAACTTCTGGTTTCCTCACAGTCCTTGGCTCAGTTTCCAGAAAGCATCTTAGTATTAAACATCATCTCAGTTCCACTGTGTACATTTTACGCACAGAAATTATGTCCATGCCAATATGCTATTTGGAAGCACTGAGTGAGGAGCAGAATGATGTGGCAACTGGAACATTTTCATTTTCCAGTATGAACTGTTTTGGCAAGACTCTTGTTGACCTCTGATGTTTGCTGTTGCTGGAATGTGTTTATATCCTCATTGGCATTAAAAGCGTTTTTTGTCTTGTCGCACAAATAGGGAATTACCTCTTCTAAAGGATCACATTGTAAGTGGATGAGTGTTTATAGCAGTTGCCCTGGTTTAGTTTCTGTGCAGTTTGTGTACAAAGCAGAGATCTAAGTCATGTCTTAAGTTTTCATAATGGTTTGGGCTTAACTGTGTGACTATCTCATGAAATTTCCCTGCAGAAAAATATATCCTTTTAATAATTAATCAGGCTTAATATGAAGCACAATTACAACCACTTTAAAGCGCAGTACAATTTTAAAATGGAACAAAAACACAATAAACAATGTTAAAATCTGAAGCACAGTAGTATTATTCCATGAGGTGCTGGCTGTGAAGAAAAATCAGAAATGAAGACCTGTAATTTGCTCTTCTAACTGACAAGCCAGCATTTAACAATATTTTTAATTTTTTGGTGTGCAGCTACCTTGTTATTTATTTTAAAATGTTTTTTAAAGCACTCATGATATTCAAAAATAAGATACTGAATATGTACAGGGCTAACAAAGACAGCCAAAATATGTGCCACTGTCTAATCTTTAGATGTAGCTATAAGTTGTAAATGTAAATGTAACCCCCCCCCCCCCCCCCCAAAAAAAAAAACTACAAAAAAAAACTTTTTCTGTTGTTGATCGCTGTGCAGCAGCTTGTTTTTGTTTTTTAGCTCTTCAATTCATCAATATGATGGATTTTTGTAAAAACTCTTTAAGAACTTATTTATGACATGTGTAATGGGTTATTATAAAGTGGGAAATCCATGATTTTTTTTTAACCAGCATTTGATTAGCAAAAACAAAGGACTAGCTTTTTTCATCTTGGTCATATCAAGACATAATAAAATCAGCAGAATCATCAGTCTCAGTAGATCTTCAGTAGATCTCAGCAGGCAATTTAAATACATTCAGGTGACCAATAATAAGCAGCAGCACTAATAATGTAAGCTAATCTGTATAACCTGTCTGACAACTTAAAGGGGACATATCATGCTTTTTGTGATTTTCTGTCATTTATATACTGTAATGTTGGATGTCTATGTTAAACATGATCAAAGTTCCAAAACTTAATATGAATGTGTGCAGGGTTCAAACTACACAGTGGCTTTTGGGGGAACCCTATTTTCTAGTGCGCTACTAACACATTCATGCACATACATGGACATGCGTGGTCAGTTGCAGGGTTACTGCAAAAAACACTACTGTTTTGGACAAAAAGGTGGAGCTAACCCTAATGCTAGCGCTAGTTAGCTAGCTTGGTTAGCAAGGTGCATCCGTAATTCACTATTAATTCAATATTCAATGTTAATTGGGATGCTAATTTTGGCTAGCGAAAAACTGGCTTAAAACAAAATGTACTTACCAGAAAAACTGAACAGCTGCCTTCTTAGAGGGTCTTTTATTACAACAGTTCATTTATTACAACACTGAACAAGACTTTTTTAGGCAACCAAAATGTTACAATTAACTTTCATGAACTGAAAACACACTGAAATAGCGACAGCTCTTAGAGTGCTATGCCTATACTCTGGGGTTACGATACATAACCAACATTGCCATGGTAGCAATCACAAGGTCAATCAATCACAAGGTAGCAACGCTCTAAAGCATACCCTGCTTTGTCGTCTATTTTACTCTGAATGGGACTATCATTTACAAAATTAACATCATGCTGTATTGAAGAAGACTTCAAGGAAACTGGGGATTGAGACTATAAACTCATTTGGAAAATGTTTACTGATGTAATAATCAAGTAGGGTCATTTTCTCATAGACTTCTATACTATTGGACTTCTTTTTGCAGCCAGTGGAGTCGCCCCCTGCTGGCCATTAGAAAGAATTCAGGTATAAGGCACTTCCGCATTGGCTCCACTTTTCAGACCTGGAGCTAGCTACTTGACAGCACTGCCACTGCATAGTGAAACATCCTGGAGGCAACGTCACTATTCACTACGTGGCAACGTAAAAGTAGTGATTTGAGTGCACTGCCACACATGGATGGCCACAGCATTGTGTTTTTTATAATGGAGACAAATGTTCGGAAATTGTAATGTAATGAGCTAATAACCACAACGTTGACATATTTTCACTATTATTATTTATTTCAAGAACCTTAATGTACAGAAAATCAAAATCTATAACCTGTGACACAGGTTATAGCTCCCTCTAAACTTCCTCATAGTAGGCCTTCAGGGTAGTTCATGTTCTTTTCACGGGAGCCAAGCTCCCCTTAGTTCCCCTGTGATTTAAACCCTGCATGTGTGGAAAAATGCAGTCTTCAAGTCAAAAGCCCAGGTTTCAGCCTGTTCTGAACACTGCAAAGTTACCTCTACTTCTTTATCGAACTGACATCAGATCGTTTACTCATGCCTGCAAATGGCCATCTGTTCCATAGTCTTTGCTGCTAAGGTTGTTCCACAGGCTGTTGGTGTTGTCCACTCTATTTTGGATTGGATTTGGGCTCAAACATACGGATGTATTGAGAAGTGTGTATTTCAAGTAAAGAATGGGAAAAAGAAGCAAAATACTGAGTCAGAGGAAGTCTGCCAAGTGGCTGCTTCCGGGAGCTGGCCAACACTAGACTTTCATTTTTCACTTTTCACTGAACAGAGTAGGCTCATCAGGAAGGGGGACTTAAGGCCAATTCATGCTTTCTTTGTTCCATGTCTGTGGACAACTGTGGACTTGCATGTAGACCATGGACCGCAGACGTGCACAAGGTTCCATTCATACTTCAATCAGGGGTCCGCCGACACAGACATGTTCCACATATGTGTAGTAGTAAACAGGGTTGCAGTGTGATAACTCCAGAGTTGTAAAATCCAGTCTGTGAGTATTACAAACCATTGTGCAGTGTTTTCCTGATCAGCCTTTAAACACAATAATCTGTTACTCTAAATGGACTTGCTGGATCGTATTTCATTGTCTCACCAGCACTTTAAACAACACGCCCACACCAACACAACCTCTTGTATTGTTTTACACAGGGCTTTTTTCAGTCTGAATGCAGCTGAGGAGTTCCTGTATGTTGCTGAACAACAAGAAAAAGTTGAAAAAAGAAAAGCGACAGCTTAATGAGAATAGGAATACAGCACAGTACGGATGTACAGTAGATGAGCAAGGCATTCCTGTTGGCTTTTCTAGCACATGCGCAGTTGGCATGCTTGCAATGTGTACAGTCCGCGCCGTCATAAATTTTGGGCTGTCTGCAGATGTCCACAGAGGGGTCTGCAAAGACCTTGCAGACATGGGCGGATGACAAAATTTCCATCACAGGGATCAATGCGGACCCTCACAGCCACGACGTAGAAAGCATGAATTGGCATTTAAAGAGACAGGAGTTAAAATGGCCTGTTTCAGACAGAGGCGGAACTGAGGGGCTGCATAAAGGGCCAGTATAAGTTAAATAAGTATTTTTTTAAACTGTAATCATGCAAACATATTCCATTAGAGCCCCAGAATGAAAATATAGACCTGGAAATGTGCATACATTCTCTTGAACATATCACTTACTGTCGGTGGTAAAACTTTTTTCAAAAAGTTAACAAGCAGCGGACACGTCTGACTTTACAGGAGGCATTAAAGGCAAGCCTTGGCATTAGCTCAAGGCTAGGTTAGTGCTAACAGCTGAAAGCACCAACCTGAGTGAATGTGTTTTTCAGAAGCCTTTTTAAAGTTGAATGTAGTCTGAGTCTTTTTTTCAACATTCTGTACATAACACTCTGTTTAGCCTAAGGTCTTTTAAGTCCCTGATCGCAAAAGTTATAACTTATACTTTGAATCCAGTGGAAGCTGCTGTGAGACTAACACAGCTTGTTGGGTTTTGATTCAGTGTCGAACACCTGTTGCTCACAGGCCTGCACAGTGATGTATTAAAGGGTTAGAAAATGTTTTTAAAAAATTGTTTCTTCAATTTAAACCAACAAAGCTTTGAAAGGCACAACGTGTGTAATGAATTTAATTCCCAACTGAGATACCCACTTAAAGAAACAGATCTGTTCCCATACACACTGACTCATCACTGGAGTAAAACTTATCATGGTTTACTATATAATGGTTATAAGTAATCTGATTCATAACTGCTAGGTTTTTTTTTATAGGATCATCTTTTTGTTACCTCCAACATGGACGGATATCTTAAAAAAATATGAAAGAATTTTCATTAAATATGGAGGTCAGGCCTTAGGTAAAGAAACTTTACTTACTTATTTATGCTCTTCACCCTCTATGGGGCATAAGGCATTGATAATGTTCTTCCACTTATCATGGTCTTCAGCAACTAGTTGTGCCTCGGCCCATGAGAGACCCATCTTCAGAAGCTCAGTCTCTACTGTCCTCTACCAGGTGATCTTTGGTTGGCCTTGTTTCCTTTTTCTTGGTGGTGTCCATTTGAAGGCCACTTTTGGGATCCACTCTGGGGGCATTCGTAGTATGTGTCCAAGCCATCTTAGATGACAGTGTTTAATCCCTTAACTCAAATTTCAGCAGTCAGTCTTTATGTAGAGTTCTTTATTTGATGTCCTTTTGGGCCAGAATATAGGGCAGATCTTTTGCAAACAGTGATTGTGGAATCAGTTGACTTTGTTCATGTCACATTTGGTGGTTTGCCAGCACTCAGCCCCATATTATAGAACCAGCTTGACCAAGGTATTATAGAAGTGGATCTTGGCTTTGAGGCTGTACGTGTTTGACTTCCAGATGTTATGGAGTCTTGCATAGGTGCTGCAAGCTTTCCCAAGTTTGCGCTGGATATCTTTTTGGGGGCAACTGTCCTGACTAATCAGACTTCCCAGGTACACAAAGTTGTCAACAACTTCAAGTGGCTCGTTATTTATAGTGACGCCTGCATGTGTGTTGGTGTTAATGGACATCACTTGGCTGGTGTTGATGATGAGGCTTGTTTGTTGAGCATACTTAGTGAGTCGATCAGTTTTTTCTTGCAAATGTTTTACATTTGTGGACAGCAAGATCATCATCAAAGTCAAAATCTTCGAGCCAACCCTTGATCCAGTCACTGGGAATATTTTCTCCATTCCAGATGTTTCTGAATAGGATAGTCAGGGCCCTTGTAGATATTAAGAGATCAGTGTTTAGCATCTCAGCATGGATGAGGTCAATACCTGCAGCTTTGCCGGTGTGCATGGCTTCAATGGACTTTATTACCTCCTCTGCAGTTTGAGCACTAACATCGATGTTCAGGATATCAGCTGCAGGGGAGGGGTTGGCTGGTTGAACAGGCTCTGGCCAATTAAGCACATCTCGGAAATGGTCAACACAGTGTGCTGCTTCCTAGTGTTCTGTTCTTATTTTCCTGCCAGATTTATTCAGTACAGGAGTTTAGGGCTTGGTGTTGTTTCTATTCAGGAGCTTGGTGATCTTATAAAGAGCACTTAGATTTCCCCTTATCGAGGCATTTTCACCCTCTTTCTCTAGATCATCCAAGAGCACTCGTTTGTCCCTCTGGCAGTCCGTTTTACCTCTTTGTTTTTGTCGCTGGGGGCTTTTTGGATCTGGATATGGAGTATATTTTGCACTCATCATCTTGGCTCTTAGGTGTTTCCGCTCAGAGATCTTTTGCCATGTCTGAGTTGTTATCCAGTCTTTCTGGTTCCTCTGCTGAAAGACTTTGGTTGCTGACTCAACATAAGCTGTTTTAAGTGAGTCCCACTGGGTGTTTATGTCATGAGTCTCATTTTCTAGTGAGTCAGCCAGTTTTGAAAAAAGGTTTCTTAATTCCAGGGCATACTGATTCCGGGTAGGAGGGGACTCTACTATCAAAATATCCAGGTATTTGCATTTCTGGCTGGTCTTGGAGAACTTGCAGAACTTGGGTAAAGAATATAGACTATTAGACTCTGGTGTTAAACGAAATCTAGGATTTCAACAATAAAATGCTTGTCTTTTTTTAAACTAGAAGACAATCAGAGATGAGACTTGAATCTAAATCATACAGTTGAGACACAATAAGTGGACAATTGACATGATTCTGTATGTTTGGTGTATTTGAATGTGACAGTGAGTTAAGTAGTCACTGTGCATAGTAGTTTTCAAAATTCAAGATCACTTTTCATGTTTACAAGACATTTGACTCTTTTGCATGAAATCTTTGATACAAGTGCCATGTCAGACTGGACAGAGCTGAACTAAACTGGGCACACAGAAGTGGTTTGGTGAAGGAAAACATGACCAAAGGACAAAGGCTAAAAGCAGTGAGCTTTAGATGTTACAATAATTTCTGTAGCAGTGATACTTTGGTTTGAGGCAGGAGAACACTGAAGTCTGGGTTTTTTGTTTTTTTTTTTGCATCAACTCCCTGCTCTCTGGTGTTGCGGGGCAGTTTGAACTCTGTTGGCATCAAGGTGGCTGCAGCAGGTGGGGGCGGGTTTGAGCTGTGGCTGTGAGGTGGAAAGAGACAAGGAGCAGCACCTGAACCTCATTAACCCTCTGTTTTTTTTTATATTCCCTCGGTCAGTGTCAGCCGTCAGAGGAGTCTGTTAAGAGCGAACACTATGAGCAGCGGGAACAACACCTACTGAAAAAAAAGCATGTGTCTATATTACTGCCAAAGTGTCTGTTTGTATTATATCTTACAAGTCAGTGTGGCTCCCAAAAGGCAAAGAGAAGTCTGTCCCTCGACTGCACTCTGCATTGCTAAAGAGAACACGCACCATTATAATAACTGTAAATATTATATTATACCTTTCAGAATACTATGAGTTCATGTTTTATTGAAGGCTTGAGCTGCTTGCAGCTTACATTAGGCCGATCCTCATTACAGTCTGTAGTAAAAATTCATAAATATCATAAATATTTGGAATAAAATTTGCAGAATATAGCTTTATTTTTATGTAACTCACCTCATTATAAAACTTTTCACAACAGTGTATAGCTGGAATTCATACCGCAAAGATCTACTTATAAAGGCAGGCATGCAGTTTCCTAACAAAGAGGATGGTTTTAACCACTTCACATACAATTCACCCCTTTTCTTGCCCCTTAAAGTTACAGTCTGTAGGTCTTTTCTTATATATTTTAGTTGAAATATACTCCAAAGCATATCTTTCTGTGACCCAGGCTCATTGAACAGCCTGGCAGCAGTACAGAGATAGTTCCTTCTCAAATTTTTAAGCAAACCTCACCCTTCTAACAATCAGAGGAGACCAAAGTCAGGGGTGGGAGCTCATGGCTGACCAATCAATATGTGAACGCACGTCTTGTCTAGTACTCTTCTTGTACCGAAGCTCCAAGCTAGCAGAGAACGTTGTTATGGCTATGACTAACAGGCCCCTGATACCTGTTAATTGAACTGAAGAGCTCCTTTACTTCCAGTTCCAGGGGAGATATCGAGTGTGCGTGATCAAGAGGATGCAGGTGAACGGCTGGCTTTGGGTTATTAACAGCTTCTTATTCCACACTGTCTGACAGTATTACACACAGCTCATTCTGCATAAAGTTTGTAATGGGAAATTGCTGATCACTCAATAAAGAATAGACATAGCACAGAGGAATTTAGAACATATGTGAAACACATACTAACACTAAACTGAACTTAAACACTATCTGAAACATGTATGATATATTCAAGAAATACATCAAATGATAACCTATTATTCAATTTTCTTTCACAGGTTGTTCCAACCTTTCAAAATATTCAAATCCAAGAGTTTTATTACATTTTAATCAAATGAAAATATTCTCTTGTTCATCATTTTATCCATATTTTCCCAAACTGAAGCCTTTCGAAATGTTGGAATCTCCACCAGAATTTAAAATTAAATTCCACACAATATGAGTCCGATAATGGCCCAAACCCAACAGATGGGGCAGGAATTAGGTACAAAAATGAGCACCGGGTGTGACAATTACACGTTTTATCCTAAAGACAGCTGACGCAGCATTTGGGAAGCCTCACAACATTCCGGGGGAAAAAATTACCCGTTCTATGATGCTGATCCTTGACAGCGCAAAGCACACTTCTACACAACTGCAAACTTCTCAAAGCAAAAGAGGATTGATGTGTTTTATTGAAATTTAGTAAACCTGTAAACCATCTCACCCTTGTCTCAAGAGCATTATACCAAATGAATCAGCGTCTATACACATACAGTATTTATGCTGCACACCCACACACTACCGACTGTCAAGGAAAACGACGGAGTCCACCTTCATCGTCGAGTGAAGATAAATGTCTTCAGTGTGACTTTAATTCATAAAACTGTGATAACATGAGCAAGCGTTCATTGTTAGTGCTGTCGGGTGGAACAGAGAAGTCTGATAACCTCTGTATGTCATACAAGTCATGAAATATGGTGAAAGATTATTGGTTTGTGACCACAGCAAGAATTTATGACCCATATGATCACTTCATTTGACACTGTGACCATTTCAAAAGATATAAACATTTTGTGTGTCTGAACCTGGCATATGGGGTTAAATATTTAGAATTTCTTTTCCTCATGCCTTTATGCTTTTAAGTGCCATCTAAATAAAATGTATTGATATTATTACTATTATAAACCCAGTTTGTCAGTGCGTCACTGACTATAGGATGGCTCATCTATAACTTTGCCTGAATTACCAGCTCTAATTAAATAGCGAGAGGATCTCCTCCATCCAGCTCCTTCATAAAATATTAGGTATTTTAATGACGGTCAGACACATCAATGTATGTCCATGTACACACACACACACACACACACACACATACACATGCATACACATACATAACCGTATGTACACTTTTAATGACAGCCAAGCACCAGCATTCCTTTTAATATTCATGCCTTTTACGTAACCTTTACGTAACTATGGGACATGTGTACACATTTCTACGTGCGTGTGCGTGCGCCATGCACGTGTGTTTGCATGCATGGGCATATGTGTGTGTAGTTTGGGTCTTTTCTCTGTAGTTTCCCTCATTATGAGAAAGCTCTTTAATGTTTGTCTCCCAGTGGAGAGGGGAAGGGAGTGTGAAACTGTTATTGCAGAGAGCGAGTGAGAAGAGAAAAAATCTAAGGGAGGGAGTCAGACAGACACTCCTGCTCATGCGGTATGATCTCTCAGATGATGACACCCATATTTGCCTCGCTAGCATCCGTGCAGGAACCTACGGCACTTGCTCGAGCACACACACATGGCTCGTCTGTCTATGTGTGTGACCTCGGCGATGTAGTTGCTGATGACGGGGGAAGAATGATTGGGGTGTTTTACTTAAGAGGATAACATGGATCAGGGGAGAAGGAGAGGTAGAGGAGGTAAAGGGGGAGGTGGGGTGAAGGGGGAGGTATGAGATACAATGTAGATGTGTGGATGAGGGGAAGAAAGAGGGGGCAAAGAGATACAAAAGGGTGGATAAAGGAGAGATGATGGCAGGCAAAGAAAAGGCAAAGTCTGCTCCCATCAGACTCTGACTGACTGTACATAAGAGTGACTGGAGAGCCCTCAGGATTGTGTGTGTGTGTGTCAGAGGTTGTATTTGTGTGTTTGTGTATGTGTGTGTATGGGCATGCTCTGTTGGCCACTGATAACCCCACAGCAGAACTGTCACAGTCACGCTTTCACTCACAGTCGCAGCAGTGTGGACACAGTCTGTGTGTGTGTGTGTGTCCATCTGTCTCTCCCAGTCGCTGTCTGCCTGCCTCAGCGTCAGTCTGTTACTATATTCCCTGATACCTCTCCAGTATCAGAGGCCATGATTTAGAACGGTTCAGTGACCGCGCAGAGAGTCCACAGATTGGGAAGAAACCTGGAGTATATTGCACAGCTAACAGAAGCCTCGTGGCCATTACTCCTGCACAATAGCTGAGCATCCAGCTGGAGTGCCAGGTGTCTTGGTGGGCTGTTGCTGGACCAAAACAGAAAACAGAAAAGAGAAGTTGGTAGTTGCTTTACGACTCATTCAAGGCTGCTTAAAGCGGGGCCCAAACCTACTATAGCCAGGGATTTCACCTGCTAGAAGATAACAGCACATTACAGGGAATACATAACATAGAGGCATATCTCCACTCCTGCTCTTTAAAAGTTTATATTTTTGGAAAGGAGGTATTCGTAGGAGGTGTCCAATGAGTTTGATAAGTAGAGGCGAATCAAAACTGTAAAAATGACATCATTAAAAAAGAAAAAACACACTCTCTACCAGCTGTCAGAGGTCCTCGTTAAAATAATTTTTCTCCTCCGTGCCTGAGGGCAGATGTGACACAGTTTGCCATTTTTATATTCGCAAACATTAATAGCAATAAATATTAGTTTTGACAGGTCTTCACTTCTTCGTGATTTGTACTCTGCCATTATGACTGATGTTTAATAATTATGGGATTGCAGTGATACAATGATATGTTATCATAGTGAGAAAGCTGTAATTAACAAAATTAGGTATTGGACGTTTTTCTTTAGACATCTGAAACTTGCTCTCGTGTAATACAGGTTTTTTACTGTAGTTTAGTTGATATGATGAGAAGGAGGGCAGTAATTTTCGATTATTTCCACTGTGGACTTGTATATTTATTTTAAATTTAATAACTATTCAAACAGTAATTCGCCTGAGATACATGCTCTTACAAAATAGGCCAAAATTACAGCGTAAAATAATCAACACACAGTGCCATAAAAAAAATGTTGAGAATAATCAACGTGGAATATTATCCTAGTTAAGATCCTGATAATGGCTTTTAACCAGCCCATCCAGCCCTACTTACTAATGTTTCAAAAGTGATACAGTCTTGTGAATGGGTTTTAAATGATTTAGATCAATTAAATCAAACAGAGAGGTCTAAGCAGACTGATGACTCACCTGACTAACACTGAGATCTCATGTGGAGTGAACAACAATAAATGTTGCAAAGCTTCACAGTATCAGCAGCCAGTCTCCTCTGCCAAGCCGAGTAAACCAACTGTGTGACATTCAGTCATTTCTGGATGTATTGTGTCAGCCTGTGGAATCGATTGTCTTCATTTAGGTGACATATCGAATAAACATGTTAGCTGAACTCATTTTTCAACCTGGTGTTTCATGTAATGAGGGCACTTTATACAATAGCGACATACAGAGTAACGTTGCTCTAGGAAAGGCAGTGTTTGTATGTTGGTCTGTTGGTCAGTCTGTCCTGAAATATCTCAACATCTACATGATGGATTGGCACAAAATGTTGTACAGACATTTATGGTTCCCAGATAATGAATCATACTGACTTCAGTGATCCTATGATTTTCTCTTGAGCGCCACCTTGGTGTTGAAGTTACTGGCTTTGAGTGAAATCTCTCAAAAACTATTGGGTGCAACAAGTACTCTAAATTAAACACCCAAGTAGGTTGTCTTTCCATGCAAAACACATTTTCTAATCTGTCGCCCCTATCGGCAGCAATCGGCAGGATGACATCATTTGTTTATATTTTCCAAAACTGTTGCAAATCATTGTTAAAACATAGTGATGTTTTATGATGTAACAACACTAAGGTTGAGGTCTGGTTCAATTTAGGCACAAAAACGACTTGGTTAGGTTTAGGGCAAGATCAGGGTTTGGGTTAAAATAAGCACTTTGTTATAGTTAGAGAAACGTGGTTTGGGTTGAAGTTACTCCTTCCTTAAGATTAGGGGATGATCATCATGGCAAAGTCCAATGCTTTGTTGAACCATCCATCCACCCTAATCTCCTCCATATGCAGACTTTGTCGCTATACATTGAGGTCATCTGATTTCCTCCTTTGCTCCGGTCATGATTCCTATGGCCGCTGGATGGCACCTGTCACAATTAAACATTAATATAGGCAGTTTGGGGCCACTGGCATTTATGACCTGTTGTGTCATTTTTTGGGGGAAGGACAGTCTCATTGGATGAATTGCCATGAAATTTTGAACAGACATTCATCTTCCCCTTGGGATGAATTGTTATTACTTTGGTGATCCCCTAACTTTTTATCTAGCACCGTCATCAGGTCAAAAATGTTATTTTGTCCAATACTTTTTTACATTTATGATCAAATATCTGCAAAACTAATGACATTCCCATAAGTCTCAGCTGCACTTAGTCTTGGGTGGCAATTAGCAAATTTTAGCATGCTAACAGATGGTTCACATGGTAAACAGTACCTAAAAACATTAACATGTTAGCATTGTCATTGAGAGCATGTGGTGTTAGCGTTTAGCATGGCTGCAGACTTTTGTTTTTATTGTGCAATAGACTGAAGGAGCCAATGAATAGAAACATGACCTTAGAGTCATGTTGCATTTGCATAAAACAACACAACACATCTCAGTATAATGTGATGGGTTTGCCAATGGTTTGTGGGCCCCATCACATTTAATTATTTCATGTTTTGCTCTGCACTGCAGCAAAACATATCTGTCCTGATGTCATGTCACTGGCTGTATGGTAGAAGATGCCTCCTGCAGTGTCTGTTTAAAATTCATTGTTTTCTTTCAATCGAAAAGAAAGCAGATATAATTAGAAATCAAATAGATCTAATTTGTCATCAAATGCCTTTGCTTATAAATGAAGGAGAGGCATCTCCTGAAACTAATGATGTACATCATTGTAAATAACACAAAGTAAAATATGTGGTAGTCTGTTAGTATCACATTTACGGATTAGAAAAACAATGTCTTCAATTCACAAATGACAATTCAGATTGAGCTCGTTGCTTTCAGAGCTACCTATGAATGTCATCTGTGAGTAACATTTGAAATAGATAGATAGAAGACAAGGCCTGGTAGAAAATGAGTCATTCAGCAGGCACAAGGTCAAACTTCAGTTTCTGTAGCAAAGAAATAATGTTTTTTTTTTTACATTGTGAAATAGTTTTTTTTATTAAAAATAAATATTTTTTTTATTTTAAGAACTTGCCCATCAACCAAATTTGTCAATATAAAGACAGCATAATAAGACATTTTGTCAGCTTAAGAATACATTTTTTAATACACTGTCAGGTTTACAATAAAAATGTAATTATAGTTTTGACAACACACAAAAGGAATGGGGCTGAAGAATCCGACTGCTAAGTGACATTCACATTTTGTTTCAATTCTGTTTTCTGTCACCTTTCTGATTAGTTGGTGATTAATTGGTTTTTATTTTACTCTTGCATGTCTAAATTAATTTCAGGGTGCTGAAGAAACTCTCCACACTTCACAGTCCAGATCTGCAGGTACTTAGACTAGATTTGAGACATGTTCATGAAAGCTATTAAAATGTTCCGGGTTATTATACTCCAGATTAAGAACCGACAGTAAAAACAAAGCTGTATATAGGAGCTTCTAATGAGCTTCTAATAAGTCTCTATTTTTATGGGCTGAATGTTGTTGTGTTTTTTAATGAATCAGTAGCTCATGGAAAATGTTTGTCGAATTTCTTTTGGTCTTTTCAGTACCAATGTTATCTCACCCTGTACTTTGAGTGTTCTGCTGACAGTCCTCATTGTGTTTTCTGCTCTGGCGGGATTAGTGACACCATTTTTCTCGTATATTATAAATCATTGTCATCTCCAGAGTTGCCGTACTCTTCTCTGTTCACAGGCCAGTTGACAAAGCATCCTAATGTTTGCAACAGTTCACTGATTACCAAACAGCCTGACAGCCCAGTGGCGTCAGCACAGCCGGACGAGCCCATTGCCACTGCTCTGCCTCTGGTCAGAGCTCTGCGGGGCTGATTGTAAGGGAACTGCAAGACATTTTTCAGCCTTGATGGCTGCCAACTTACAAATAGCTCCCTGTAGTCCAAAACTGATGGAAGGTCAATTTGGTGGATCAAAGAGGCTCAACAGGAGTGGGCCTTGTGCCCCTATAAATTTGTGAGTTTGAATCTGTTTCCTGACCCTTGCTGCATGTTATCATCTCTCCATCTCTACCTTCCCTGCCTCGCCTCACAACTATGCTGCCTCTGTCTACTGCACACCATCTATAATGATAAAGAAATGCTGTGATCTTTTTCATTAAAACCTTCCCCTTAAGTCACGCTACTTTGAATTGGAAAGATATGGTTTTCACCTAAAGCACCACTTCTCAAAGCTTTTTCTTCTTGATTTCTTCTATTGAGTTTTTCTAATGTCTGCGGCTCT
The DNA here is from genome assembly GCF_914725855.1 of Thunnus albacares. Lineage (NCBI taxonomy): Eukaryota > Metazoa > Chordata > Actinopteri > Scombriformes > Scombridae > Thunnus > Thunnus albacares. The sequence goes on from NC_058120.1 coordinate 19,611,115, forward strand.
AAAAATATACTTTTGTCCATTTGTCAATTTTAAGTGATGTGTTTGGAGAGAAGGTGTATTTTGGCAAGCGTAGGAGGCACGGGGTCAGAAGTCAAAACTAACAGAGGGTGAATGTTTTTAGAAGTCCCATTTTTATCTCAGCTGCACACTTCGTAATTTTTTTCCCTCTTCTGCTTCATCGCTTTGTTTGAGAGCTGGGAGATATACTGTATTGATATTATATTGACAGCAGGATATGAGACCAGATAACAGGCATGATTTTTTGGTTATATAAGTGAACATGTGAAAATACATGTATAATTTACAATTTTAGGTGCTTATTACACTATTTTAGCTCTACCTATTTGGTCACAGTAACAACACTTTTTTAATACCAGTTGTACTTGTAATAACAGTTGTAAATGCAAAGTAAAGGTAAATGGACTGCATTTATGTGCACTTTTCTAGTCTACCAACCACTCAAAGCACTTTACAACACATGCCTGCCAGGGCATCGCTATGCAAGGTGCCACCCTGCTCATCAGGAGTGATATAGTGCTTTACAATGTTTCTAATGCTCACTCACCCATTCACACACACACTCACACACCGATGGCACAGCCAGCAGTTTGGGGTTCAGTATCTTGCCCAAGGACACTTTGACATGCAGACTGGAGGAGCCGGGGATCGAACCCTCTGATTAGTGGATGATCCGCTCTACATCCTGAGCCACAGCCGCCCTGTAATCAAATAAAGGCTCGTAATCAGATGCCAAACATACTGCATGTTAATATCAGGTGTTAATGGGATCTAGTCCCTAGAATACACAACACTTCCCATACTGCAACTCATTAGGATCTTTTATTAGGCTATCCTTGTCTGGTTCCCATATGTATCAAACTCTATTTCCTGCAAGCTTTCTGTTAAAAATTAAGGTTTCCAAATCAGAGAGAAGAAACACGTACAACTGTTCTCACAGGCTGTGTAGCACTACACAGGATGAGTAAATTGGTAGAAAGACTGGGGAACATTCAGAGCTGGATTGAAACAATAGGTAGCGCTTTATTTAGCCCCCCATGAGTTGTATGATTGCAACTGTTATATTATATTGTCAATCATTCATTATCTATTATACATCAGTGATGGATGCGTCACAGGAGATGTGACATGCTTGTTGACAGATACATTGATAAAATACTTAAATATCTCCTCCAGACATGTTTTAAGATATATAAAATGTGCTGCCTTTGAATAATAATGTGTCTAGTTTTATCCACAAACAAAGTTCAATTATCTTGTTAGAATCCTCAAAAATAAAAATGTACCCGTTCTCCCTCACCAAAAAAATCCAACATCAACTGTATGAATAGATTTTACTCAAAAAAACAAAACAGCCAATAACTGCTGGACAAAAGATGTCTCAGTTCCCAGTGTGTGTGCACTGGACGCCTCAAGTTTCCACATCACACTTGTGTAAGTTGCATACTGGACCGTGATTGGCTTCAGACTAGTGTCTCAAATCATGCTCATAGGTCCATGTCCTAAACTCGATGAGCACATAGAAACTTTCCTCCTTCAGCAGATGAATATGAAAACAGCCTTCAAGTGTCAAACTCTGCACATACATCATTCTGCACAGTGACTACATTATAGTGTGTTATAAGCCATTTATTAATTGTTTATATACTTCATGCTAATAACTTCCGTACATAGAAAAGCAGAAAATTTATCCCGGTGAAATATATTTTAGTACCTGTATTAATTGTAACTTGATATAACAAAGTATATGTTGTGAATTTCCTTTTGTCTCTAGTTGTTAGAGGTCTGATCAGGTCAGACCTCGTAAAGTACTTTTCCTGCTTTTTGTTTTGGTCTTATTTTAATGCACTCCCTAGAGTATAATACCTTTTCCTCTGTTTTAGCTGTACTGCACAAACTGCTGCGTCTAAATAAAACACCCTGGAAGCTGCCAACGTGTCAAGCAGACTGCAAGGTGGTGTTTAGCTTGACAAGGACTTCCACCCGCCTTATGTTATTTCCCAATGAAACTGTATTACTGCAGTGTCATGGCAGGTCAGGCCTGGGATGTCCACTCCACACGCTAACAACTCAAGCGCCGGGCTCTTTGCCAGCAGATGAATGTCAACTGACAGTGGAGTGAGCATTCAAGGATAAGGATCTCTTTCCACGGTCACCTTTGGTGGTCAAATTCATATGGGAACAGTGAAGTCCTCCTTACCCTCTGCAGACTGCTGAGGCCATGCTGTTATCTGTGGCTGCAGATTTGGCCCGAGGTGCTTTGAGTCGACCGCTGGGATGTTGTCTTCTCTTGTGGTTCAGCTCATGGTTTGTGTGGGTTGGTTATCTGATGACACCTTATAATCCTTCACACAAGTATCCCTATATGGTGTCTTGTACAACGCTTAACTTTGAGGCTTTACAGTGGATTACACTAAGAAACGGGGTTGGTAACCTTTTGGCTCTTAATCTCTACAGCATGAACTCTGAAGGCACATTTTGCTTTTTGAGGACATGCTTTTCCAAACCACTACATATCCATTTAGGAAAACTCTTTGTGATCGGAAATATATTAATTAATAACTCCAAAAACCCCATTCTCTTAAAACATTTTCATTAGTTTTGTTTAATGAAAGGTGCTTGAGTGTGAGTTTTAATTTTGATGATAATAGAATTTACTCCCATGCCAGCAATTATTTTGTGAGAGTAGGTGCCAATTGTTTCCACTGGCACATTTTAGCACTCACTTCTCCAAAGGAGGTCATGAACAGCCATCTAACAGTATTAGCACCACTTGATTGCTTTTATTCTGAAGTAATAATAATACCTGTATACCTGATATATATAAAAATTAAAGTCACGTGGACTCAGGAAATAGCATTTAATCAGGATGTGGTAATTTCAAACAAAGAGCCTTGTTTTTAGTTCTGTTTGTTGCAACAATTTATATTGAGTACAGGGAAGAAAAAAAGCCTGAACGCTGGTGGTTACAGCCGATTCCCAAGGCAGCCAGTGTTGTAGGTTGACTGCTCCTGAGTTCCTCTGGAGGTGTGTGTGTTTAAAAAAGCACTGAACACATTCTGCCGCTGTGAAAAATCGCTTCAAAGGGGTATTTCAGCAGTGTTGACTACGGTAAGATACGTCTTAAAGAAAACACTTTCCTTCTGTGATGGATCTTGGTAGAGGTGCATCCAAAGAAGACAAAAGAGGCAATATGTATGAAAATGAGCAGAGCAATGTTCCAAAGGCTTCAATACCAACAGAGAGTATGTTGTAAAATACTACCCCTTGAATATTATTGCTCTGGGACGCATCACTCGTCATGGCTCTCAGCAAGGCTCCTGGAATTAAAGACTTCCTGCAGCAGAGGGAACAACTATACAAACACACACAGAGGATGCAGTCAGATACATGTAATATGCAGAAACATATGCATAGTAACATGCATGATCAAATACATAGAAGCACAGACACATACAGTCAGTCAGAAGCTGACTGAGCGTTGCTAAATCCCGCCCCCGAACAGAAATCGTCCAGTCATATCTCAACAACCATGACTGGCTATGGCGGGGCTGCCAAGCTTTTAATTTCTCCACATGTCGAAGAGGTGTGCATGTAACTGTAATACGCATGAGTAAACGTGAAACGGATTAAACTGTTTGTCTGCTCTTACAACGTTAGCATGTCCAGCTAACTAGCTTACACCTTCAGTCGTAAACTAGTGTTATTTCCAAAGGTAAAGGTAACATCAGAAAAATGTCTGTTCAGGGCTGGAACATTCACCCTGTGGGAGCCAAGATGCTAGTATATCAGAGTTCAGGGTAACATTAGCAGCTCTGTCCTGCTCTTTATTTGGTTTGGGGAAGTTTTACACTTCAGCAACACCAGACAAACTTGTGTAAGATATTGTTGGGCTTTCCAGACTCATGGGGTATTTATCATCCTCAATATCCTTTTCTCTTTTAAAAGTGAAGCATACTTGAAAACACTAACATTAAAGCATAATAATCCCTGTGCTGCTTGTTCAAGGATGTTTTTCTGTATCCACACCAAACTAGTGAGTTAGCTAGAGTTATGTTAGAACACATAACATGTTACATCCTCATTTATTATACTTTAGCTTTAGCTGCAGTCTTTTAGAATTACATCATGTATGCATCATGGACTGTGTGTAAAGATGGATGCGAGGTGTGACGTAATCTGTTCGTTTGCATTGGAGCCGGTTTGAAGCCTAGAGTCGCAGCTTATGGTCGTCAACATCTTTTCCATTTGGAGCCAGGACCTTCCAAATGAGGAGTGCGGGGTGTCCCTCTACCTTGGACCAAAACCAATGCCAGCTTACTGGGAACACTGAGCGGTGCACACTTGGGATAACGTTAGCTACTTTAACTAAATTGTACTAACAGGGCAGGTATTATAATCAAGTAACATTAAACTTACAGAAATATTGCAAGAATAGTCCGACTCAGTGTGAGTCCTGGAGCCGGGGAGAACAGCAGCCAACTGTCAATCACATGTCAATCAATGCCCACATCAAACATCAAGGCTACTCTACGTCTTTAAATCTTATTAACGGAGCAATAATTTCAAAAATGACCAAAAGCATACTTATTAGAGGGCCAGAATTTAGCAACTGATACCATAATGACTCGTTGAAAAAAATTATTGACTTTATATTTCTAGGGAGAAGTTGAGGCTTTTCAATGGGAGTCAATTGGAACCAGGGATTTTCTTGAGCTAGTGTGTAGCGGCCTTTGGTGGTATTGCTCTTTAAGGAACTTCCACATGGTCAGACTGGGAACAAAATTCAGCCCTGGCATTTTTTTGGACTGGCCCCATTTTCCCCCAGTGTACACACTTATGAGTTGCATAAAACAATATCAGGCTATTTATAACACGTAGACATGTAGACAAGCAATAGATATCAAGTTGACACCCTAACAACAGGTGTACATACAGGGTTTCATAAAATAACGTAATAAATAAATATATAGCTAAGAAATAGCCTAGAGGAAAAATTGACACGCACATTGAGGCGCACTTAGGATTTTATTTGTTTGACAATTGATATGGGTAACCCAGCGCTCAGCGCACTTATGCTACAATCTGTGACTTCACAAATAAAACAAATATGACATAATCACGTCATGTATGTAGTCTATGATAAAATGCATTGCTGTCATCATGAAACAAAATAGCCAAAACTTAATTTTCACACTTTCCTATGATGATTTGGAAATGTGAGAGCTATTTATAGTCAATCATCCACCATTATGTTCGCAGCTGGTCTGATGCAATTCACACATCAGGCTTAACGGTCATGATTTCAGGCTTAACGATCATGATTTCATGCTACTGACACTATTTTTAAACGTTGATTTACTGCTATTGTCAGCCTGTGACAAGCAGCATGCCTGAAACCTATTGGAGCAGACCCAGAGTGACTAATCAGCTGAGCCATAATAACACTGTCGCCTTGACATCGTTTAAAAAAATATCATAACACAGTGGCCTTAAGCAGCGAAAATAGAATAGCATGTCCTACCTTAGGCGGTGAGAAGACCTCTCATCAGTCATCCTGTCGATTATTCCATTAGTGTCCAAAGCCATAAGAATGTCTTTTTCTGTAGCCATAAGCATGAACGCTTCAATATGTATTGCTCCGCAATCTATTCTTGATGAATTTTAAAGTTGAAAAGCTGTGCTCACATACCACTTGTGTAATGGAGAGAGTCAGGTCCAGAGCTCTGCTGTTAACACTGTCACTACATGAGCTAATGTTAGCAGTATCACCTGCTGGAGGTTGTCACTGTTAGTTATATCACTGCAGGTAGGCATGCTAACGCTAACAGGATTTTGCGTGGCAGTGGCATCGATATTTTGAATAAATGTGTTAACTTAAAACATTTTCCAGCATCAGTCACAAGATTTGTTTTCTTTTTCTTTCTGACCTATTCCATTCCACCTTTTCAATTTTTGGACTTTTATCTATTTGTATAGGCTAGCGTTATTTTCAGTCTTGATTTGATTATTTCCCGCTTGACCTGTGACATTACATGGATGGACGCATCAACTTGATAGGGTGAGGGGAGGAAGCTGTAGCACATTCTGCACCTGTCTTAGGGGCTGTGTTTACCAAAGCATTTTTTTTTGAGGCCAGTGTATTTTTTGAATTGTTTGCAATGGGAGCACCATGTATTTATACTATGCTACAAATGCTAGCAGCGTGACAAGGCACTGAGTGTATTTTGCATTTTTTTCTGGTCGCCAAGAGTTGAAAAATTCTTTGGGTAAAAACTTTGGGTAAAAAGCTGCACTCGTCACTGTCACTTTTTACCCAGCCATCCAATCACAGTGGTGGAGGGGTGGATGTTACTCAAGTTTCCGGGATCCGTCCAGCTCTTGAACCAAACGATGGTACTCACTGAGATGTTTCCTTGCCTACAAAGTCTCATGAACCCACATATACCCTACATGCTTCAGCCTTCCCTTCATTCAGAGCAAGTACTCTACCTTGTGCTGACATTTTTACATTCAGTATTTGTTGATAACACAAACTATCTTCAAAATTAGGTACTTGCAACACATAAATTAACTGTACTTCCATGGATATTCCAAAGCGTCTCAGCTGAAAAAACACTGCGCCTCCAAAGCGTTCTCAAGCACTCCCAGCTGGGCATTTTCAGAAGAGCACCTGGCGTTATTAGCTGGGAAAAAACGCTTTGGTGGACACAGCCCTTTACATAGGAAGCTTATTGACATTAAGACTGCGTAACCCCAATCAGATGGGCTGTTCCTACATCAAGTGGGCTGCAGCTGGCAGGTTGAATTTGTTTCCCACAATTTTTTCCCACATTGTTGGTGGCCTTGTGGCCCACAAAGTGGGCTGGCCATCTGGCATTTGCCCAAATAGCCGGATTGCCAGTCTGAGCCTGCTAGCTGTGGTAGGTGCTGCTTGGTGGTATGCACCTATCATATGATAATTAAGGCCCTTTGGTAGAGTTGATGTTTAAAAAAAATTAGCTGTAGATGGACGTTTCAACCACCTCCTGCATGTTTTAGTATAGCATTAGCTTACACTGATTAAATCTGCAAGCAACATCTGTCTTTTCTGCCAACAAAATTCACAGTCGTTAGCTAAAAATGAGAAGCCTGCTTTTGTTTACTTCTGTATGAAATTGAAGACCAGCTGTTTCAAAAATGACTTCAAGCAGTAAATCTGCCACCATTATCATTGTAAACTATGTTCTGTGTGAAAACAAAATACTTGATAGGCATAGCAACAATATCTAAGGGGGGGCGGGGCTTAGCGAGTGGTCTGAAAAACCACCAGAAGCTCTCATGCATCATGCCTTTCTGTCTCCTCTCCCTGAGCACTTCCCTCTGTCCCATTTCCCATCTCTCTCTCTCCCTCCCTCTGCCTCCCCTCGCTTTATGCCAACCAGGATGCTGACAATAGCTTCAATAAAGATGAATTGAAATTGGCTGTGGCTGGATTCAGCTTCCCAAGACACACAATGGAAGGAGCTTGTGCTGTAATTATTACTCTGGATTCCAGTACACTGTTCAGCAAACTCATTTTCTCTTGGTTCCTCCTCTACTTCTACCTTCCGTTCTCACTTTCTGTCCATCTGTCGTTTTCCACCTGGGTTTCCTTTTTTCTCAGGTGATATTTCTCTCTGCCTATACCCCTCTTCTTCCTCTTCAGCTTCTCTTTCAGTCCCTCCCTCTTTCTCTTTCTCTCTTTTGCTCCCTCCTTCTCACCCTGTTCAACTCAGTACAGTCCATTATTGTTGTTTGCTAAAGTAGAACTATAATTTCACAGCTGAGGAGCCAGATCAGGTCTTGAGTAGTGATTAATAATCTGACGGTGAATAATGATTTCATCCTCCATATTCAGCTGTAGGTAATTATTCGCTGTGTAATCGTGGAATAGATTTGCTCATGAAAAACAGACTTATTCAAATGTGAGATAGAAAACAGAACGCCTTGAGTGTGTCGAGGCATCTGCAAAGCTAAATTTACATGGGTGGGTTCCAAATATAGGCCCAGGAATAAGATTAGAACATTGGCGTGGGCGTCACTTCAAGCCTCCCCGGCCCCCAAGTCTTACCCGGTCTTGTTTCAGCTGCTAAAATGAGGCGCACTGCCTGTCCTGCTCATCACAACTGTGATGAATGTGTCAAAAGAGGCGATGCGAGGCATTTCATCCTCTTTGTCCTTGTATCTTTTCTTGTCTATAATGATAATGGATTGCATTTATTTTCTCGATGGACGTCGGGGGATCAAGAGGTGGCCGGTGAAGCAACAGACAGAGCAAGAGGAGATTGAGAGGAAGGATGCAGACATAAGCTTTCATATATTTTCATTGAGCTGCCTTGTTTTTGTTTGTTTGGTTTTTTTTGGTGGGTGGGGGGCCATGTGCCAGGCTGTGTAAAACACTGTAACTCACTTATAAGGACACACTAAAAGGAAACACTTTTTCCTGTACATGGCCACACAGGTTTAAGGCCATGAAACGCTTGTAACAACACATAATTCACTCTTTGCATACTTAACTGAGGTGTCTTAATCTACATTTGTGTAATATGTGTGTGTGCGAGTCTATATTTGCACAGCTTTGGTTATTTTGGATCTTGCCGAGGATGCTAACACACATTATACAGATGATCAAAACAAAGGTCACAATGTAGTTAATCCTGGTTGTCATAGCAGTGTGTTAAGTGGGTGTGCTTTGCACAGTGTGTGTGTGAGTGAGTGTGTTAACATGGAGGTGGGTGTGTTTACTCAGTTTTGGTTATTTTGGGTGTTGTCAATGAGAAAGTGAAATCATTTTTACTGTAGGTACAAGTTTCTCTATCTGGTTGCCTGGCAACCAAAAGCCTTGAGTTGGTCCAAAAAATATGCGTGCACATACATCCAGATGCACACACGCACGCATATGCTGGCACAGACACGCACACACACACACACAAATGCATATAAACACACACACCTGCGTGTTACTGTGGTAAACAACCAGCTCTAGCTCCAGATAAACAAGAGCTATCACCCCCGTCACAGTGTCCACTCTGGGGTTTGTTCTCACAGATCACATGCCAGATCACAAACAGTGTGCGAGTGTGAGCGTGTGTGTGTCTCTCTCTGTTTGTGTGTGTGTGCATCAGGGGGATTTTTAAAGTGCCATTGTTTAGACTGTTTAGATAGTTCTGCTTGCCAGGGGATCAACAATCCCCTCCTGTACACACACACACACACACACACACTCACACACATACACAGAAATACAGACACACATGCACGTACGCTCCACATATACATACTCCACATATGCATGCAAAAACAGACACACACACACACACACATGAATGACAGGAAGATGCTCATCCCCATTCAGGCATGGGAGACAGGCATCAGGTAGAATTTTTTTCCTCCATATTTTCTCATGATGACAGGTGAGGGTAATGGGCCATTAGATTAAGACCAAACAGAGGAGGTGGTTTTGAATGTAATGTAATGCTTTGTTGATAGAAACCAGACGCTGCTCTGCTCCTGACTTAGGCTTTTCTGCAGTGTATTCCCGTACACGCTTCCCTCAAAATAAGGCCAATGATGATAGAATGAGGCAATCTCTGCTCTTTATGGTGTGTGTGTGTGTGTGTCAGAAGAGAAAGAAAGGCACAAACATGGGGAAAGGAATAGAGATAGAGAGTATGTGTGTGGGGGTGTGTGAAAGTGTGAAAGTGTGTGTGTGCTCATTAAAACAGAGAGAGATGGAGAGTGAAAAAAAAGCTAAGGAGAGAGAATCCTCTGTGCCCGTCAGCAAGGATTTACTGATGAGGAAGTAAAGGGTCTCTCATCTCTCCTTGAGACATTCCCTCCTCAGCCTGCTCCTCTTCCTTACTGCCTTTTGTTAATTGCCATAGTTCAATACTGTAAATTCCCTTTGTCAGCACATACCCTGTGAAGACGAAGAGAGTTAAAATTCTGACCAATTTCAAAGAGGAATTTTGTTCTGTATTCTAGCTGTAGATGGAAACGCCACAGCTACAGTAGACCACCTTCAGTTGCAGCATATTTCAAGCCGAAGCAGACAGTTAGACTGCGGCGGTGTCTCTGCAACAGGTCAGATGGTACAACTACAAATTAATTGTTAATTACTTCTAACAGCGTGGTCAAAAGATGAGCGACACTTTGATTGCTGTCATGAAAAGATGACAAAGAATAATATCTTCTACAAAACTTTTTGTGTCAGAATTACTCTTGGATAAATAATAGCATATTTTACAATATTTTTTAAAGCTTTGAAGTTAAGGCTTGGTGCAAAAAAAATGACAATGCTTTGACATACTGGGTCATGTACAAATTAGAGACATATTGCCACTGTTAAAGGCAGGGACATTGCTTGAAATGATGGGCCCTTTGACAACTACTCAACAGCAGCTCTGACACAATATCTGTAATCCTTGACATGTTATAGGGCTCCTGTCCATATCTGGCTGAAAACCCTTTATCTCCACAATGTCAACTTTTCCACAGACTAAGAAAAACTATTTTACTTTTCTCTGGGTGACAATGCATTTTTGACATTAACTGGTTGGTTTCAGAAGATTCATTCAAGATACAAGGATTCAGAGAGACACATATATAACATATGAGTCACCAAAATGTAACTTTTCATATAAGAAATATGTGAGGACTGTTTCACACACTGTAACTGAAGTGGACATTCAAATAACACCTCCAGTGATGGATGCGAACAGCTCACCAGAGTAATTGCTTAAAGGTGAAACAATGAGCGAGAGCGATGCAGGAAGGAATGAGCTGAGGGTTGACTGTTTGTGTTTGCTGCTTGGAGTCGACAGTATATCAAGATGACTGAACGTAAGTGTGCAAGTCAAGACAGAACCAAAGAATCCATATCAGGAGAGAAGTATAATGAAAGGCAGTGGCGTGGGGTGACTTTTCCACGAGGTGGGGCTACGGCCCTCGATAGCTCTGTGTATTTTGGCCTTGAGCACTAGCATCATAATGTAGCAGGGAGCCAGCTGCTGATGGCTAGCGGCTAGGCTAATGGTTCCTATAAGTTTTAAAAAGTATCTTTTGGTGGCCACTTAGCAACCACTTTCACTTTACAATTATCACCACAGTAACACAATGATCCGTGTACGTTTTGCCTGACTTCAAGGGGTAAAAGTTATCTAATAAGGAAGCAGACATTTCTTGGGCATAAAATTTTGCGCCCTAGATCTAGTTATACATGCACTGTCAACCAATCAGGCGCCACCAGGAAAAGCCCAACATATTACAAACATACCGCAATCGGGCAGACAACAGTACATCCTTTGGCACACAAAGGTTGTAAGCAGCGCTTTTTCATTAGTCATCTCATGTTTCTGTAATTGTGTGTGATTTATGTGAGAGTAAAAAGTGAAATTTATACACACATACACAACACAACAATAACAACAATGATTTTTCATTGAAATATGTATTTCACAATTGCAGTCGCAAGAGGGGCGGTGCACCAGCACCCTTAATGGACCACACATCCCTGGTGAAAGGCAGATCAATGTGTAAACAACCTGGCCTTGCAGCAGTGAAGAAAACACAACCATCTGCTCTGGCTAGAGGATTTTCTTCCCTTTTTTTCACTTTCCTCCATTGTCTTCCGTTTAGTTTTCTATAAGTCTGGATCTTGAAATGTTAAAGTGGTAATATGCAAGAACTTGTTTTTGTTTTTTTTATTTCAGTTTTGGCACTCACTTCTGTGGTGTTTGTGCACTTACTCTGCGGAGAGCACTAGTCATTCAAACAAGAGAAGAGTCTTCTTTCTCCTTGGATTGTATGTTGTTAAAGTTGATGTTTCTGTAGGCGGGGCTTTCTCGGTTGTCTGTTCAGCTGTGGTTGCTTTTGTTACTCATGCAAACTACCTAGTCCTCCTATTTATCCAATCAAACTTCTGTTTCTGCTGGGTATTTAGAGGCACAAATGTGCAAGCTTTCATGAGCTTTATTCACCATTGTGCTGTTTTAATTGTCGAAGGGGAGTAACTGACATTTATTTGCACTAAAAGGTAAAGGATTAGCATGACTGGAAGGATAGAAGAATGAGGATTACTGTATATTAGTGCTTAAATATGCACGCATTGGGGCAGCTTGCTCTTTAAAATAAACCAAATGAAAACAGGTAAAAGCAACAACCACTCTAAAAATGTTACATTTTGACAAGTCAATGTAAATAAGATGAAAAGGCAAGTTGAAAAAGATTTTAAATCCTTAAGACAACTACTGAGTGCAGGAGAGAGTGCAACTCAATATGTGTGAAATTGCACCTTGCTTTCTATTTTACTCCTTTCTCCTCTGTTTCTTCATTTCTTTTGTCAGCCTCAGAGACTATTTTGCCATCCATCTTTCTCCTCTCGGCCACAATAGAGAATATGCCCCAGGTATAGCAGGCAGACAGACAGAAAGAGAGATACACAGACAGATTACCAGACAGATAGAACAGGAGGTGGTTGAATTATCTATGCAGCGAATCACAGCAGTTACAACTTGTGATCACAGAAGGAATGAGAGGCAGGGAGAGAGAGAAAGAGAGTGACAGGCAGAGAGAGAGAGGGAGACAGAGAAGCAAAAACAAGTGAGGAGGGAGGTGGAGGGGGTAGAGGAGGTGTAGTTGAAAGTAAGAGGAGAATAGAGCAGTGGAGGGAATCGATGTTCCCCATGCGATCTATAGAACTCTCAATTATCCTACTGCAGCCTGTCGGCGGCGGCTCTTGAGGAGATGAAGAGGGGAGTGAAGAAGGGAGGTAGAGGCGGTGGAGGGAACGTCATTGAGAGGCAAACAGTTGGGAAGGTGCCTGTTTCAGCGGTATCTAGGCTAGTTGCAGTTGCAGAGGAGAATGTGATGGCTAACTCTGTGATGCGATGCAAATTTACTGTCCTGTTTGTCTCACGGCGGCGGACTGCAGAGGACAAAAACACAAGACGCAGGAGAGGGAGAAAGATAGAGAGAGAGAGACAGCAGCAGAATGGAAATGAGAAATAGAAGGAAAGAAAATGAGAGAACAGAACAAAGATTAAGGAAAAGAGAGACAAAGACAGCAAAGGGAAACAAGGGAAAGGATGGAAGAATGGTAGACAGACAAAAAAGGAAGGGAAAATAAGAGATGTGGAGAAAGAAGGTAAAGAAAAGAGGGTAAATAAATCCAATAGAAACCTTCCACTTACAGCAGCTGACTTCCTCTGAGAAAATCGATGCCGACTGTAGCCAGAGTCCCCACAGGCCAAAGAAAAAAGATCCACTCTGCATGAGCATTTTCAACACATACCACACATGTTGGTTATGCTACACCTGTGTAGAGACTTTATCAAACAGCCAAATGCTTCACGTCCAACCCTAAATCCAACTTTAACTCTAACCCTAATCCTACAGTTTGTAGAATGTTGTATAGCTTCTGGGCCATGACTTTACCTTTGTTTTATAAATGCGCAGTTGTTTTTTTCCTTTTCTACATTGACTATATGGTGAGAGAAGGCGCATATTCACACGTACAGCACATAAACCAACAGGAATAGCTTCTAGCAAAAAAAAACAACTATTACATATTGGGAAAACTAATTGATACTCATAATGTAATCCCTTGGAACTCCACAACCAGCTGTGGCTGAGATATTATAAATTTGTGATATGGAGGGGAAAAAAAACCCCATGCAAACTGCTAGATCGAGCGGATTGAGGCTGAGTTTTAGTGCACTTGGCTCTTGGCTACGGCTTTTACATGGCAGCCAGATGGGCAATATTTTATGTTGTAGACTTGGGTACAGTTTAAGTTGAAAATCAACACTTGAGCTTACTTTTGGCCAGTGTTGGCACCCCTCACATACAGTAAAGTATATTTTGGCTAATTCTGGGTATTACATTAGTCTGCTAATCATATATGTTGGATTGATTTTGACATGATTTTGCTTTTAAGATTTGTCTTTTATTATTGTAGACAAATATAACTAGCTATGGTGGTTTGTGTTGAGTGTGTGTGTGCAGATAAAGGGGGAGGTGTTTCTGGGATGCTGGAACAAACTATTGAGCTTTATCGATGTCGTGGGCCCAACTCAACACCAATTATTGAGAGGGTGACTACCTAATGACCCTTAGACTTGCTGGCACACCTACACTCATACACAAATTCATATCTAAACTGTGTTCCTTTTTTTTTTGGTGAGACGGGTCAAGGGACATAATTCAAGAAACAGTTCTACTAGAGAGGTTTCTAATTAGTGGCTGTTGGTAAGACTAGTGGTGCCAATTATATAGTGATGGTGGTTAGACAGATGAAGATGAAGTTGCCTATCAAGCCAATTGGGCCAGCAACTGTAGGATGTAAGGATGCTTTAGAGGTGCACGAGGCCAGAAACAGATGTGAAAAGTTTTCTGATATAACTATTAGTAAGGCTAGTGGAGTTAAACAAGAATGACGACCGGGCTACTGAACAGGCACTAGCAACAGGCCATGGCATTATGATGATACTGCCTATCAAGCCAGTTGAGCCAGCCACGGTATGAGGCCAGGTCAAGCCACCGAGCAATCTCGGAACCATCGGCTATCATCTGATGACAATTTAGCCTCTGGGGGCAACAGCCAATGTTTTGGGGCTTCTGGTGTAGCTGCTGGCTACACTGGATATCCGGGCCAAAACTTCCTGTTTCGTATGCCAGTCATTGTTTACAGTCCAATTAGCAACTTGTTAATGCAAAATGCAAGTGAATTAAAAGTAATTAATTTCTTTTATTACACGGGTCGAACGTTTCTCCACACAAACATTAGTACTTTTTGTAGGTGTTTTAGGTCCAGACAACATTTCAGCCAATGCGATCTGCCTCTTTCACTCCCCACACAGACTGTTTACCTGCACGGAAACCAGAATGTTTCCGGTACCAAAATCTTGTCCCTTGCCTACAGATATCTGCATTCATATGCAGAAATTAGCCACCAAGTATCTGCTCTATGCTTGGGTGACATTTAAAGGCAGCTGAATGCTGGGCTTCCATAGGATTGCTCTCCCAACCTTTGGCACAATTTTGTATTGATAAATGACCATGCAATGACTAAATCAAGTGGGAACTTGATCAAAAATAGCATAGGGAAAAAGAGAATTGCAATTGTTTGGTCAGGACGCCATACAGTACAATGTAACAAAAGACTGTCTTCACCAAAAAATTACAGAACTGGTTGTTTGTGCAACCTTTTCCTGGCAAACTAGCTCTTGCAGTTGTGAGAGTAATTACTGCCCCTATAATTAGAACTCTCATGTGTGCATTAAGTACAGAGCTGGAGCCAGGAGGTGATTTGCTTAGCTTAGCATGGAGAAACACTGGAAGCATTGGAAAACAGCTAGCCAAAGTTCAAAAATTATTAACAATAGGATATAGTAACAATGAATTCACTCCATAACCAGGCCAGCTCTTTCCACTTGCTTCTTGTCATTATGTTAAGCAAAGCTAACTGCTTTCAGGCTCCAATTCCATACTTATCACAGACATGAGAGTGGTATCAATCTTTTCATCTAACCCCCAGAAAGAAAGTAAACAAGCATATTTCCCAAAACTATTCACTATTCAGTGAATGACCAAACAAAATCACAAGAACAGTGGGTTGTTAAGACGGCCCTCTCAAGTATAACTAAAACTGAGCACACACACATACACATACAGAGAGTACTGAACAATCAATCAGCCATTCCCCCCCAGACTAAACACACACACACACACAATGCCAACATAGACACACTGACACGCTGCACAGAAAAATAGATGCATTCTTAAGGTGCGTTGATGACTCATTTTAATCGATGGTAGACGGTTTAGCTGCTCCAATCTCCAGGGATGGCTGGCTCTCCCGGCTCAGTGGTGGGTCACTCAGTGATGGGTCACTGGGAGAGATCCACTGGATCGATAGATCACTTAGACTCTGAGGGAAAGAGAGAGGCAAAACCAATCCATGAATCTGTTAAATTATGTGTGTGTGCGTGAGAGAGAGAGAAAGAAACCAGACTGTATGTCCAGTATGTGAATGAGAAGAAAAGAGAAGAGAAGAGAAGAGAAGAGAAGAGAAGAGAAGAGAAGAGAAGAGAAGAGAAGAGAAGAGAAGAGAAGAGAAGAGAAGAAAAGAGAAGAGAAGAGAAGAGAAGAGAAGAGAAGAGAAAGATTTGTGGCACTATGAGCTCTTCTGGGTCTATGAGACCCATTTCTCTTTAAAAAAAACTTCATCATCCTCCCTCAGTGCCACTGCATGGATGTGTGTGAGACTGGGTGCACACACATACAGTATATGAGTGTGTCTGTGTGATAATTGGGCGTAAACAACAGTGAGACAGTAATTAGGGATATGCCATTTCCCTTCTCTTCTCAGCTGTATTGTCTTTAAAGGTGCTTATGATTATGATTGATGTCCCTTTTATTTAGCGTTTTGTGTGTGTGCGTGTGTGTGTGTGTGTACACGTGCGTGTGTATGTCTGAGATTGTGATAAAGGGTTATTGTATTCGGACTCAAGCTGTGCTGCATTGAAAGGGGGCCGTACCGAGTCATTATGGTCAGTAAGACATCCATTGATCAAACTGTCAAGTATCTATGTTTGTGTGTATGTGTGTGTGTCTGTGTGGTTTCGAGTATGTGTGCTCCTGCCTGATAAGCTAATTGCCCCTTGGCCAATGAAAATACACAGTCTAATGGCTCAGAAACATCAAGTCAATTAGCACATATAACAACAGGCAACGATCCAGTCATTCATTCACTTACACATTTTCCCTCATCAAACACATTATTCAACTTGTGTTTGTTGTTATTTTTTCTCCTCTTTTTCATAGTGCTGCTGCTACAGTATGTGCATACACCTACATGTGATACTAACATGCATGCACACACCCACCTATGCAGCGTCTCTTTCCCCTCTTTACTTACATGCAAACGTCTGTGCACACTGGCTGAAAATGAGGCTACACAACATGTGAAGAGAGCTGAGAGCTGGTGATACCTTAGGGAGCTGATTTACAGCGCAGGAGTGTGTTTCATGTTAAGAGACACACACATGTACAAGATGCAGATATATACAGACACAGATGCTTTCCAACACAATAATTTATGCAATCTAAAAAAAGGAGATAGCTACTGAATCCCTCCATCAACACAAAACAACAAAACGCCCTCATACACACACGTATCCATAAGAGTGCACACATATACACACACACATGGATCACACACATGGAGGTATCGGCAATAAAATGGGATTAACTGTGGCTGCAGCTAATCCTGTTTGTTTGGTTGTTTTTTTTTCCAAGTCTGATTTTGACTGCACCATATTCACAACAAGCTCTAGAGTTGAAACCCAAATCTGTCAATTTCCTCTTTCCAAGGTAAAGTGGTGACCACTGTACTGCACCTCATACAAGAACATGTTAAGAGTTCAGACGTATTGAATTAGTGTCTTTATCTTATCTGTATATTCATCCAAATGCCCAAGACTTCACTAATTTCATAAATATTTCCACAGCTCTGGTAGCCTAAAGGTAAAAACCTAAGACAGAAAATTCTGTTGCAGCTCCGCAGGTCAGCTTATGAAAAGAGTGCTCTGGAAAAATGAATGTGAAAGGCAGTTAGCACTCACATGCTCCAGTGGAGCCGCTAAGCAGTCGAGAGTAGCAGACAGGGGTTCTACTCCCAGGTGTGAATGTTTGTAAAAGCAGCAAGATACCAGAAACAAAATTGAACTCCTGCAAATCCAACGGCTGTCCATCACGGAACAGCAAGCAATACTCACTACAACTTAAGATCTGTGCTCCAGATGGAAGTACTTGTAAATTGCAAGTTAAAGGGTCAATTAACCCAGATCATGAAAAACACATTTTCTCATGGCTCCTTGTACTATAAAGCTTGCTGAGAGGTTTATTTTTTATGCACACAGCTTTTGAGTTATCTGCTTCTGAAACAGGTGCTTCCACTCAATAGAATGGAGATTAATGTAATTAAGTTGGTGCTGCTCAAAGCATTTATACCTTTTTCGGCATTACTTAATATTACTGGTCAATTATATCATTAAGTTTTATTGACAGTTTTCTAGAAAAAACTAGGCAAATATATACTAATTACTAGGAATATAGAGGCACAGTTTTGAGACATATATTTGACTAGCTGAGTTTAAAAGCAGTTGAGAAATTTCATTGAGAGAACGATTCAATTTAAACCTAAATTTCTATTCATTATTCATTTTTATTGAAAAACTTTATTCCTTGTATATGTGAAATTGTTAGCTTGCCTGTAGGCTGTTTTTTCTTCAAGGTCTTGCATTTTCAAATTGCTATCTGAAGACTGTCTCTAATCTACCTGCAATTTGTGCCAAATTGCATATTTCCGGGGTTTCAAGAGAACTTCCTGGGAAATTATCAGAAATTTAATCAATAAAATACTTTCACCAACATTAGGTCTTTTCAGTTTTTTTCTGGAAAATCAAAATACATTCTTTCTTTTCTTTTCAAATTCTTTTTTATTGCTTTTAAAACAAATACAGTACAGCTTTTTAAACTGAGTAAGGTGGTTTCATAACAGTAGTAACCGTATTACAAATCAACCTGTCATCTGTGATTTTAAGCAGTGTATCCAAATAGTCCAGTTCTAATGTATCTTCATTAATTGGAAATAGTTCACTCTTGTGTAAGTTTAATTTGTTCCCAGAGATTTGGTCAAATTGGTCAAGCATTGAGAGTACAGTAGGCAGGGAGGCACTTGGGTCTGAAATGTATAGTAAAAGGTCGTCCGCATAGAACAATACTTTGTGCTCAATACTCCCCCTCCAGATGCCTGACAGATGGTTGCAACTGTGGAGAGTGATAGCCAGTCAAATCAAAAAGCAGAGGGCCTAAAGGACACCCCTGGCAAGCCCCATGCTGGAGTTTGAAGGGTTGATGAATCTGTCAAATCTGACATCGCCTCACAATTGTCCAAATGGATCTTTTTGATAACTTGTTTAGCTTTCATACCTCTGAGTTGATTTTTTTGTCATGTTCATTCACTGTGCAGTAGGTTCTCTGTCTGGTACATTGAGTGGAGGTCAAAATCTGTTTGGAGTCCTAAGCGTTTATTACATAATTCAGGTGTGGGGTCTGGGTATACTGTTTTATCTAGTTTGAGGATTTGATTTCAGAGTTCTAGTCGTCTCTTATGGAGGTTACTACTTTTGTTTGCTACAAAGGATATAATTTGGCCCCTAAAATACACTTTCAAGGTGTTCCATACAGTTAAGCTGGAGACTTCAAAGGAAGTGTTTGTGTCAAAGAGGAAAGTTATTTATTCTGCTCTATACTTCACAAAGCCCTTATCAGATAGTAAAGTTGAGTTAAATCGCCAGTGTCTCTTTGCCTTGCCTTTGACCAATGCCATGAAGAGATAAACCCAGGACTAGAGGGGCATGATCAGAAATCACAACGTTTTGAAACTCACAAGAGTGAGCCTGCAAGATAAATATTCTCCGTCTCTGGGGTATAAAAAGTGTGATACATCTGAAATGCAATATTCAGAGAGGAAGGACTGTATGTAGTTGGCTGATCTACGGACAGCAGCAGGCTTAGAAGAGGCACGGTCAAACTCTGGGTCTAACCAGCAGTTGAGGTCAACCCAGAGCATCAGAGAATGTGTGCCCAGATCAGGGAGAAGGGAGAAGAAGCATTCCAGAAAGGCGACATCATCTAAATTTGGAGTATAGACATTAACTAAAACCACCTGGGTATTAAACAGCTTTCCTTATACAATTAAGTAACAATCATTTTGATCTTTGAGGACACTAGAGGTCTCAAAAGGTATATTTTTATCAATCAAAATAGCGACTCCTCTTGCCAAAGGCTGTATTCAGACCGAATCAGGTGCTGTGGTGCACCGCCGCA
The DNA here is from genome assembly GCF_914725855.1 of Thunnus albacares. Lineage (NCBI taxonomy): Eukaryota > Metazoa > Chordata > Actinopteri > Scombriformes > Scombridae > Thunnus > Thunnus albacares. The sequence goes on from NC_058120.1 coordinate 19,631,047, forward strand.
GGGTTGAGCTGAGGTATGTGTGTGGGTGTGGCTGTGTTTGTGCTCTGGAATGTAACTGTTGTGAAATAATCAGAAAATAACGTTTCATTGATCTGATTCACCGGCTTTCTCACTACCACCACTCCCTCTCTTCATTCACTCTCTAGCTTGCTCCACCACAGCTGGTATCTCTCTCTCTCTCTCTCTCTCTGTCTCTCTTTTTCTTTCATCTTTTTTAAAATGAGCCAGGAAGCAAAGTATAATTTTACTTTTAACATTATCAAACAAAGAGAAATGTCCTTCCCTCTTAGTAGTAACATATTTGTACTCCCTCATGGCAGCTCTGATCAGTCTGCTTGCTGGCTGTGATTGGCCACGTCAACTTGTGTATCTCCAAAAGTTGACTTTGGATCAACTTTCTTGCCGCAGGCCACTGCGGCACCGCTGGGGCCAAGACCCCTGCAACTTAAATGCACTACCCCCATTCAAATGAATGGGAGGACAGGCGTTTTCGCCACACCACCTGATTTGGTCTGAATACCCATTACATATTGTTTAAATAGGCCAGTAGGTTTGATAGAGATATTGCACAATTGCAGCAACAGGCAACCAATGTGAACAATGCAAATTGACTCTGTAAAAAGTTAATTTTACCTGAAAATATAACTGGAAGTGCTCAAAATGACAGTTAAAGAAGAGTAAAGTGACAGCTGAGAAAAAGAATCCCCTCCAATTTCAGCCACTTTTCACCACTGGGCAATGTAATCGCCTCACTGGGCAAAGAAGAGCAGGCCACTTGTACAATTCGGCCATGGTTCTGCCGCTGGTTTAACACCTCCAGGCTATAGTCTTCGAGGACACGGATGATATGGCTGCAGTATTCCACCTTCCCTCTTATGCGCGCTTCTCGAACCAGGAGTTCCTTGATCTGATAGTGGTGAAGGCGCAGCAGAACTGAGCACGGTCTCTCGTCAGGCTTGGGCCTAGCTTCCAGGCTGCGGTGTGCTCTGTCAGTTTCTGTAGGGGATGGAATTACCTCCTTCCTGAAGACCTCGGTGAGTAATTCTGAAAAGAATTGGGTAGGGTGTGCGTATTCAATGGATTCTGGCAAGCCAAGGATGTAGATGTTTTAGCTTGGAGGTGTCTCCACGCAGATTGGAGCAGAGAGACTCTGGAACTTGCTAATGCTGACTGATGTGGTCAGAGAAAGATTCCAGTGAGGAAATGCGCTGGCTGTGGTCCTCCTTTGATTTAGTTTTGAGTTCACTGCCCTGAGAGCTGACTTAAAGGCCAGCTGCTGGCAGGTTGTCTTTTTTACTAGATTTTCCCAACTTGGAAGTTATACTGTAATGTTCAGGTGTCTAGAAAACTCTCTGTTGACTAAAGATGTGCACTGCCGGTATAGCGTAAGGAGATTGGAGTTAAAAGTATAGATGTTTTGAGATGATAGCAGGAAGTTGAGATTTTCCTGTCTTCCCCATGTGTGCCAAACTGGAGGTCCACAATCCAAATAAGTTCAAGTAAACAGTTTTCCTTGGAACTACTTTTTTCCAATGAATTATATTTGTAATTCAAGTAACATCATCATCATCAAGTATGTTTTCCTTAGTGTAAAATAAGAATTGTGTTTTTATTACTTTAGTATGAGCCCTTTATATGTACATAGGGAGCAGGTCCTCTACCTTGGAGCCTGCCATGTTGCACCGCCATGTTTCTACAGTAGCCCAGAACGGACAAACCAAACACTGGCTACAGAGACGGCCTGTCACGTTTTTCACAAGTTTCACAGCCACCGTAGGTTCTCCTATATGGTTAGAAGGGGGGAGGGTATTCAGTTGGTTGCAATCTGCAACCTCACCACTAGATACCACTATATCCTACACACTGGTCCTTTAAGTAAGTCTTTGGTAAAACTGATTTATCTTGAAAACTGGCACATGATCTTGAAACACAATGTAAACATAGGTAGTGAAACCAGAAAGATTCAGCAAAAAAGACAGAGGTAAAAAACATAATTAATCATGCAACATTATAAATTTTGGAAAAGCTTTTGTATTCTGCGCATGACTGCAAACCATCATGAATACTCAGTGAAACCCACTCTGAAAATATAAATAAAAGGTACTCTGTGTCACTTCTTCTAAAAGATGGACTTTTCATTTTGAAATGAAACTCTCAGCAAATGCTTCCTGGGGCTTCTTTCCCCTGTTCTGTTTGACCTGATTTATCTGTCTAACTTCTGGCTGGCTAAGCCTTGCAGCTTTCTCTATGATCTTGTCTAAATTTACATCTCTCTACATGCCCCTCTAATCGTGGCTGAGGAGAAGTTCTCATCGCTGCTGATGAAAGAGTAAGAGGTCGATCAAATGCAAAGCAGGCTCTCTAAAGCCTGCTTTGCATCATGCATCACTCTTTCTTTGTGGCCTCCAGCTCACAACACACAAGGATAGTCTGAAGGCAGCACTCCCATGAAAATAAATGATCAGACTTTGGTATACCTTCACAAAGAAAGTGAGACAATTTTACAACAAATGGGAGGTGATTAGTGTGTATCAAGGTTTGTGTTCAGCTCTAATAGAGGTAGGGCAAATGTGTGTGTGTGTGTGTGTGTGTGTGTGTGTGTGTGTGTGTGTGTGTGTGTGTGTGTGTGTGTGTGGGATGAAGGGATGTGAGGTAAATCAAATTCACTGGATGGCATCCGATGGACTAGAAAGACCAGAGACACGTTTGTCCTTTAATGTCCCAGATACATTAAAGATGTGGTATAAAACATGCTTGTCAGCATAAATCAATGTCAACTTCAGTGTACACTGCAAGACAATACAGGCACAACACAGATCCAATAGCACTGAGGCACTAATATGGTGTTTACTTAGTTTCAAAACTCACATACATAAAAAACCAGGTGCGTGCACACAATATGAGCGCACAGTACGAACAGTATCCGCGAGCGGAAAACTATCCTCACGAGAGAGCATTTCTGCTCCATGTGCACACGAGCACTTACTTATCCCTCCCAACACGCTCTCAACTGCTCAACACTTGCTCACTTGTCAAGTTGACTTTTGAGAATTTGGAGGAACAGTCGAAGACAGGCAATTGCCTGAGAGAACAAGGGGAAAGATAAATAATGATTTTTAGCAGCTGATTCTCAGTTTTTTACCACTCACGCTTAAGTGTTAGACATCGTAGCAAAAGCCTTAATGCTGTTTAAACCCACTTTCAGATTTGTGAGACCTTTATTTTGCTTTCACTGATAATTTTCCATCCAGACCACATTAGACCAGGTCCAGATCAAAAACCACTATACTTAAACCTGTCAGCTATGGACTAGATTACCAAGAAAACTCCAGAGAATCATTAAAACACAGTTTCAGATTTGTGAAGGCTTTTGCTACGATGCCTAACACTTTTTTCATAAGCACTAAAGCACTAAATTATCTCATTATTTATGTTTCCCTTTGTTCTCTCAGGCAACTGCCTGTCTTCAACTGTCAGTGATAAAAAAAAACAGCCAATCAAAGGTCATGGTCAGTATTCTAAGTGACCAATCAAAGGAGCAGACTGTCTGTTCCATCACAGCCTCTTAAGTCTCAAAAGTCAATTTGTCAAGTGAGCAAGTATTGAGCAGTTGCAGGCGCATTGAGAGGGTTAAGCGAGCGCTTGTCACAGCCCAATGCTCGCGTATTTGTACACACAACGTATTTGTGCACACGGAGCAGAAATGCTCTGTTGCTTCTGTGCGCTCATATCACATACACTGGTTTTTATATGCACAGGTTTTGAAACTAATTAAACACTTTACATTAAAAGGTTAACTACAGGTATCAAGCAAATGGCAAGCACAATCTTTCAGAAGGCTTACAAAAACATCTGCTATGAGGGAGACATAAATACAATGCAGCCAGATAACTTAAAGCAATAATTCATCATTTTGGGAAATAGCAGCCAGTTAGCTTAGCAGAGAGACTGGAAACAGGGGGAAACAGCTAGCTTGGCTCTGTACAAAGATAACTTAATCAGCCAACCAGCAACTTGAAAGCTCCCTAATTAACATCTTGTATATTAGTTAATCATTCTTAAAAGTGCATAATGCACTCAGTGCAGTTAAAAGCAGTTGCATATTGGACCACAATTGGCATCAAAAACAAGTTGTTATGCCACAAAATCATCTTGTACATACAGTAAACTCAGAGGATAAACACAGAGAAACGTTCCCCCTTCAGTAGATGGATGAGAAAGCAGTCTCTTGGTATCAAACATACTGTACATCATTCTGCAGTGAAGCGCAAACATCCAAGTGAAGCAACAATTAGCAAAACACACTTTTAGTGGAGGGGGACTTTACATAATCAGCTGGCAGCTATGGCAGGTGACCCACACTGACCACTTTGGCCAAAGACCAAAAAAAAATCACATAGAAACAACTGTTTTATGAGTGCACTCAATTTCCTTCTTGCAGCCTCAATGATCTGTCCGTCCTCGCTGGCAGAGGCAATGAAATATGATGCTGAAGATGGTGGAAATTGGGGAGCAATCAGATGATGGTTCTGAAGATGATGATGGAGAGGAGCCATAGAGCAATGAGAAGATGGTGGTGATGGTTATGATGAAAATGGAAACCAGAAGTGTACACACACTGGGAGTTACAGTGTGTTTCCATTGTGTGTAGACCTTTACTGGGTTACAGAGCAAAGAGCAAGTTGCAGAGAAGGAGTATATTAAAACCATTAATTAACTCATACAGTGAATATGGCTTCTTTAAATGAGCTTCATTTGACCTTAATGGGAGGTTATTTCGCATGACCTGCTACTATCGGGAGCTCGCAGACTGTACTTGATTAATATAGCTTCATTTGCTATGATAGGCTATTTGTGTAGCATTAATAAATAGAAGGAGACAGTAGCTAATGCAGACAGCAGCAGCATACTATTTATGTATTTTAAGCCTCAATAACAAAATTATCCTACATCAAGAAGAAGTGATTAATGTAAAATGTGATTTGAATAATACAAAGACAATTGATACTAATAGCATAATAGGAGAAATGTATTGATACTACAGTAATTCGATGCTGAAAGCCCAATATGTTGTATCCTAATAGTAATAGTAAAACCCAATGATATTTTTTATAGTATTCTCCTAGTGTATCTGTGATTGGACAGCATACCTTAATGGCACTCCTTTTTTCCCAATGCCTGTAATACTGCTAGAATAAATAAGATAACCCCTGATTAATGCATGATTCATTAATGCTTTATCATCTGTAAAAGAGCCATTGAGTTAAGGCGGCATCTATGCCCTTTAGGGGATCTTCAAGTGGCTGCCAATTATACATATATATATGTGTGTGTGTGTGTTTGTGAGTGTATGTATGTTGCTTCTTGTTCATTTACAGTATGTATGGTGTACCTAAAGGGCCTATGATGATGAGATTTCCTTTTGTTGATGTTTCTGTGGAGTTTTCTGCCACAAGTGATTTATAATGGCTTTTACAGATTGTTATACTGAAAGTGCCGGGGTTTTTTTTTTTCAAAAAATAACTGCTTAACTGTTTTGTAATTTCAAAGTCTTGGGTATTGCTGAAATAAAATTAACTTATAAATCAGGAAGAATGAAACACTCTCAGTTCTGTATTGGCAGGATACACCAGGCAGAAACAGAGGGGACATATAAAAAGCTGGATAGATCTCACCTCACAAGTGTGACGTACCTCCCACAGTCTAGGAGGTTGTCCTGGCCAACCTCAGCAGGCAGTTGGCAGGCAGTGGAGGGTCATCAGTTGATTTGGTTCACCTGGGCCTTCCAGACTATAAAAGCTGGCCCATGTGATCACTCTTTCTCTCCCTTCCTGCAGCCCACGTCCACCTTATATCACTCTCTTTTGCACCTTCAACACTTCCACAGCACAAATCCCACACATGCATGTATTACTGATGTTGGCAATCTATCTATTGTTTATTTGTGTTAACTTTAATTTTAATAAATACGTTTGTTCTAAGTATAACTCTTGCATGGATTCCCTCCTTGTCACATTCACACATACACTGTATGTCTACTGCTGTGAACAGCCCTCCCCTCAGAAAACAAGGCAGGTGGTATAATATGAAGATTCACAATTTCTCCATAAACTGCAGTTATGACATGCCAAAATGAGGGGGAAGATTTTGCACACACTCACATGTTCATAGATGATCTAGATCCTTAATCATACTATATGTTTTGTTTTTACAGAAAGAGGAGACATTGGTCAACTGTTTTTTCACAGGACAAAGTGGTGTTTGGTTGATTGAAAGGGCTCAAGGACCTGCTACAAATTAACATTTGCAATGATACTTTTACACTGCAATTCACATATAATAACCTACACACCTACACAGATACTAATGAGACAACTGGGTTCCTTTTAAACCCTGATGCATTATTTCTGCATGTGTCTCCTAACTGGTAAATCCCTTTGACTCCTGTGCTGGTTTTTGCTGCTAGTTTAGTGTGATTTTGAGACAGCAATATAAATCTAACAAATCTGTATTTTTACAACTAAAACCTTTATTTTTTCTATTCTGGCTTTCCAGGAATTGAATGTCGTGTACCCGCATTTTATATTGACACACATTTTTACGCTGCCTCTAAATGCTTAATATGTGCTGGGTTAACAGGATAAAGCAGAAAATGGATGAATGGATAAATGCCTTGTGTAACTAAACAACAGTGTTTCAGCTGGCAGGAGCAATAACAAGGAAATGGCCTGGTAAAGTTAAAAGCATCTATAAGTAAGCATGGGCCTGGATGTCAAAATGTTCTTGATAGAGGACAAGGATTGGGTTTGCAATTTTGTTCTTGTTTTAGTAAACTAGGTCACTGAACATGTGTGGTGCACCTCACTTGGAGCAGAAAAAAGCTGAGAAAACTTTCTCTTGTGGGTTCACATTTACTTTGGCTGCTTAAAGCTGCTCTGAAATCAATATTTGTATATCAATAATGGATCGAATGAATCTATGTGTAATGTGAAGATGGTTACTGGCTTAAGGTGATGACATGATAATGTTGCGTTCCCAGCATGTTTCCCAGCTGCTAGATGCTGGCTCAAAGTCAGTATGGTCTCAATCGCCAAAGTCAAGCCCTTAAATAAGTGTGCTGGTGGTCATTTTGGAAATTATTGTCCCGTTAATAAGATTTGAAGACTTAGTAGCTTAGATGTCTAAGCTAACATTAGCCCAAGTGTGCACCAGTCGGTGTTCCCAGTAAGCTAGTGTTCGCTTCGGTCTGAGGTAGCGGGGCATGTTTCCAGAGTGTGAAAGGCAACACCCCACACTCTTTATTTGGAAGGTCTTGGCTCCAAATGGAAAAGATGGCGCCGACCATAAGCTGCAACTATGGGCTTCAAACCGGCTCCAATGCAAACCAATGAATGACGACACACCTCGCTATGTCCACTGTCATATACTGTTTCTGTTTCCCCCAGTTGGCCTTAAAAATACATTTCTGGCATAAGTCTTTTAGATTTTTTGAATGCCAGTCCACTTTTTTGTTTTTTTCTTAAACAAAGGGCTCACTATGAAGAAGGATGTATTTCCCCAGTTAACGTAAAAATTGGAAATAAAACCCCAGCCACCTATGCTACACAGAAACTAGAATGTTTCCATCTTTCTCTCTCTCACACACCAAGACAAAATCCAGGCCTTCAACAAAAATAAATAAGTCACTCCACACATAGCAGTAGGACACATTATTTACAAACTACTTACTGAACATTTGCTACCAGATATCATTTAAATATACAACCTTCTTTTCTCCTAACAGCAGGGACTGGCTCCACTTCATTACACTCTGAGGGCAGGGAATGTTACAAGACTTGGTAAGGCGCACACTGTGCTAGAAGTCGTTTGGCTTTCTGTCGTCTGATAATAAAGAGGAACGAAATCTGGGTCTGCTTATCAAATGTCCAACACTGCTTCTTTTCCTGTGGTGACTGCAGATAAAAGTGTACATATAAGTGGGAGATTATTTCTGTTGCTTTTGTCGATCCTGTGCATATAGATTATGGCAAAGGAAGTAAAAATGAAATGATCAACATGATAGAAAATACTTCACCTCACCTACACCCAACCATACCAGGGTTATGAATTAAAACTGTTATCAAAACTGCTAATCAGTTAATCAAAAATCTGTTAATCAAAAAATTCACTCAACCACATTCTGCACCCATTTGGTCCTGTTTCAAGACAAAAATTCTGATTGAAGAACCAAACTGCACTTGATCAGGAATCTAGAAGCTCAAAACAAACCCCAACCCTAAAATCAACTCTTTCTAATTTACATATATGGGTCAGGCACTTCCACAGTTGGGAAAATGAGAGAGTTGTGGTCTCTGAAGGCTGGGCTACGCTTTTGAAGATCTGCAGCGTGAAGCTGGTTTGGTAGATGAACAGGGCCTGTGTGTCAAAGCTGTTTTGATTTGTGTTTCCAAAAGTGCTGAATCGTTTAGATTCCTGTATAATGATATTAATGAAATAATAATATTAGTGAAATTGTCCTGCTCCCAAGATCCTCTGCTCCTACAACTGAGATTCTACAGATACCATTAAAGTCCAATAACATTTGTTCTGTGTCTATAGCTGTTGCTTTTGTCAAATAAATAATGTCAGCATGTTCAGGTGTATGGAAAATGAAAATGTACTCGGATAACTAGCGTTATTGTTGTTGTTGTTGTTGGATCCAACGCCAAATTACCAACTGACAAAGACATTTAGCCACACCAGCAGCATGTCTCTGTGGCTATTGGTCATTCGGTCTACTGACTGAAATATTTCAACAATTGGATGTATTCCCATAAAATGAGGTATCTGTGGTGGCCAGAGGACAAGTCCTTGTGATCTCTTCGCTTTCCCTCTAGCACCGCAAGCAGGTCAAAATGTTCACTTATCCAATGAAATATCTCAACATCTACAAGATGGATTGGCGCAAAATTTTGCACAGACGTTTGTAGCTCCCACATGATATATCCAAATGATTTTGGTGATTCCTTTGACTTTTGCTCCAATGCCACCTTGAGGTTAACATTTGTGATTATGGATGAAATGCCCCAGACGATGATAAGCAATGACTAAGGGGATCCATTGATTTGTCATCTAGAACCATCATCAAGTCATTAATATTTTGTCCAATACTTTGGTTTATGACCAAATAACTACAAAACTAAAGACATTCTCGCCAACTTCAGCTGTACTTTGTATTTAGTGCTAATCAGCAAATGTTAGCATGCTACAGTCACATGCTAAACTAAGATGGAGAACATGGTAAACATTATACTGTTAAACGTCAACTTGTTGGCCTTGACATTGTTAGCATGCTGATGTTAGCTCAGTCATTGCTGTGGGTAAGTATAGCTTCGCAGAGCTGCTAGTGAGGCTGCAGACTCTTGTTTTTGTTTTGTTTTGGGTTTTTTTTGCTAATTTTGCAAATTTGTTAGAGAATTTTCACCTCGCAAGTACAATATCAAATAATTAAGGTGGGTCCTGCATTATCACTGTACCTAAGGAATGTGGCCCTGTCTTGTAGAGAGACCCTGTTTGACAATGTAGCTTTCAGACCTTTTTTTTTTTTAATATTGTTCTCACACATTCATAAATTAATTTGTATTTAATCAAACTACCAGAAAATAATACACAGCAAGCCTGGGGCAAGGTAGTATTTCAGCATAGGAGTACTGGTTGGTCTTTGGGCAAATAATGAAGCTGCGTTTTACAGTCTACTGTGTGCTCAGTACTTGATGGGATCTTGGAAGTGACTGGGCACATACACAAAAGAGGAACAATGGCAAATTTTTGCCCTTAGGCACCCTGACAGGTTAATCTAGCAATGGTTTTGTCCTTTTAACCTTGCTAGAAAATGTTATAAGGAAATTATCAGTGACTCCAAAGAATGAAGAAAATGTTCATCTAACACTTGTTAGGATTAATTGTTATGGGAAGATATGCATTTTTTTTATCTTTCAAATCAAAGATGGCTGTGTTTAGGGGCCATCTTTCATGGTGAGAGCACAACAAATAGAACACAGCCAGGACCAGACTGATGCAGCAACAGAGAATGATGGTTAATGTTGGCTCTGTGGTGACATCTGCTGGTAGAAAACAACTTCTACCCTTAAAGTAGTTTGGCATCCTGTAATATAACTGCCTTGGTTAGTAACTATAATCAGAATATTACTATTACTACTATTACACCTTTAAGTACAACTTTATATATAAGGCAATTCTTGGTCTGCTCCCATACTACCCCTGTGTTTGGGTCACGCAGAGAAGTGTGAGACAGTACTCTTTATGCTTTCTGCCCCAAATGCCTGTACTGAAATAGGAAAAAGGGCGTTTGTGTATTCTACACCCTCAGCATGGAATACTCAACAAATTAATCTCATTAAACACATTGAAACCCAAAATGAAATAATTACAGGCAGAATCCCTAGGATGTAAATGTTTTTAATTTACTTTGTGATGCAACTGATTCCTAGAAATTTCTATTATGAAATGTAATTTTCCTTCTTTTTTGAATTTGTCTCATTTTGTGTATTCTGTCTGTAACTATGTGTTTTTATTTGTGCTGCTGCCTGTCTTGGACAGGTCTCCCTTGAAAAAGAGATTCTTAGGTCTCAAAAAACAGCTGTGTAATTTGATGTTTTTGATATTACTGTAATGAGTAACCTTGTCTGTCCTGATTAAGTTGTGTTTTTAGGAAGAATAAAACACTTTGTTGATGGGAAAATGCCAGGCAGAAATACAGAGGACATGCAAAAGCTGGATAAATCTCACTTCACCACAGATTCACTGTATGCAGTGAATGCTACACTGTAGCTACCTGTCCTAAACTGCCAACATCCTGAAAGAAGTGGCAGGTGGTTTAATATGTAAATTCAGAAAGCCAGGTAAAAGGTAGTACAATGATAAGATCATTTAGCAGAGGTTCACATTTTCATAGGTTGTTTTAGATATGAAAACTTTGCTGTCTGAACGGTTTTTAACAGTAGGTGGAGACAATGGTCAACTGGCTTTGCACAAGCCAAAGTGGTGTTTCATTGCCTCCAAGGGCCTGAAGACCTGCCACACTTGCAAATTTGCAAACCTGTTTTCATTCTGGAGTTCATTTATAACTTGCCCAGATGACTAAATGGCATTTAAGTTCCCTCCTATTAAACCCTAATGCATCATATTTTCATGTGTCCATGTCACAGATATTTGCTGTGCTTGACTTCCTCCCAGTAATCAAATAACTGTCTGTCCTCTTTTCTTTCTCCTTATTATGGACTTTAGTATTTGTATTTATTAAAAAACTGTTTCAAGAAATTTGAATGTTTTGTAATACCCCAAATCATTGGGGGTTGCTGTTAGTCTCCATTGTGGATAGCACTTTTTTTGGCTTGCCAGGCAAAGAGCAAGTTGCATGAGTATACTGAAACTTAATTAACCTAGTGAAAATCTTATATTCCCACAAGAATTGTTCAAATGAGCAAGCTGTATGTCAACCAAGAACAAACCAGATTAACCAGAACTGGCCCACATCCAGAATACACATACCCGAGAGTGAAGTGGCTCACTTCTGCTATCAGGAATGTTACTGTTCATCTGCCACAGCTCAACAAGGAAACACCGTCCACACATTTTTTTACAGAATGGTTTATATGGTTTGTTCTTGGTTGACATACAGCTTGCTTGCGGCCCAGATCTGGGAAACAGGAGTGGACCGCCCAAGTGCCATCATTCCACACAGTATGTGGGCCGGATGAAAGTACCGAAAGTGTCAGGTGTGGGCTGGATCTGGGCCACAGTAATTTTGCTATCTGTGTTACCAGTCAAAAGTTTGGACACACTTTTTCATTCAAGCAAATGGGAAACCTTTGACTGGTCCTTTATATACATATGTGTGTATATATATGGTAATTACTATACAGTATAAATATATACATAGTAATTACTGTACTCAAGTAGAGCTGCAACAATTAGTCGATTAATTGTTAGTAAAATGACTATTAATTAAAAATTATGAAAATTAATTGGTAACTTTTGATAAAGGAATAATCACTTAAGTCATTTTTTAAACAAAAATACCACAAATTTGCTGGTTTTAGGTTTTCAGATGTGATGTTTTGATACTTTTCTTTGTCATACATAAAAGTAAACTGAACACATTTGTTGTTCGGACAAACTAAGATATTTAAAGATGTAACGATTGACTGCAAAATTATAACAGGGCATTTTTTCTGACATTTTATAGACAAAACAAACTATGATTAATCAAGAAAATTATTGGCAGATTAATTGATAATGATAAAAGAATCATTAGTTGAAGCCCTACACTTAAGTACAATTTTGAGGTATATTTGAGTAATTACTCTTTTATGCACATTTATTCTACTCCATCACATTTCAGAGGGAAATATCGCACATTTTATTTTGCTTTTCAAAATGTAATATTTACATGGAAAACAACAGCACATAAGAGAAGCACAAAAGACACAGCAAATGTTTTTATTGTATTATTTGAAATATAGTTATCAGTACTTTAGAGATTATGGTTTCACGTACAAAACATGTGATTATCTTACAGAATTGTTTGCCTTATAATAGATTAAACTACAAATGGTATAGCTTCACCTCGAAAAGCTGCAACATTTAAGTGCTGCTTGCTTATTAAGACATACAGTATGTATGGATAAAATAATAATATTAGCATGTCTTAATGACTAATGATGTAATGACTAATATACATAATAATATTACAGTGTAAATGGGGTCATTCTGCATAAAACAGCCTGAAGAGCTGAACAGCCATTGGTGATAATTACTACGTACTTTTAGTTGAGTACAATTTTGAGTGCGTGATTGGATTTTTTTTCTGCAGGGGGCATGATTCATTCCACCCTAGAGAAAGCCAGTGTCATGCTCAGAGATTAATCTATAGACTGCAGAGAGAGGAGAAAAGGAAGTGAGAGATGATGAAACCAGTACTGAGACCAGTACAGATAACCGCAAATGAGTGTTTAACTTAGAAACGTTTCCGTTTGTCTTCAGCTGCTCTACATCCGGAGGAGAGGAGCACTTCAGCTTTGAGTAAGTTGTATGACTTAATTAGGTATATTGTATTTCGTGTGTTTGTTTCTTTCTTATTCTTTCTTTGTTAATCCGCCACTTCAACTCTAAATTTGACCCCCTAAACATGCTCAAAAACCACCTATGCATCTAAAATGGCCGTAGGAATGTCATAGAGAGATCGAACCAAAAACTCAATTATTCGTCTCATCAAGACCTACAAATCATACGCTGACACCCCTGACCTGAATCCAACAGGAAGTCCGCAGTTCACCAATGAAAGTATGACTTTGTGCCAATTTTGGACCTTGAATAAACGCTATCTTCTCCTAGGGTGTTAATGGTATCGGCTTCAAACTTTAATACATGACTTATCACACTGTGCTGAACAAAAGTTATTAAAAACTTTGAAATAACTCGAACGGTTTGGATCTAGTAAGCCCTGAAAGTTGTAGTGCGACATCACACCTTACTTTTTTTTCAAGGAGTACATGTGCTCCTAAATGAAAAAAATTAGGAGCACACATATAACTTTAGGAGCACACTGAAAAATGTTCAAGTAACAGTTTCCTAAAGAAAACAATTCATTACATACATATTTACAATTTATCACATACATATTTAAACTTTGTGTGTGTGTGTGTGTGTGTGTGTGTGTGTGTGTAAATCACAATTTATGTTGTTTTTAGGGGTGCTCGATGATGGCAAAAATCATAACCATGATTATCTTGTTCAATATTGGATCACAATTATTTAACACGATTACTTTTTGACTGTCATTTTTGCTAATTGCAGATGTTCATATATGCACATATTTTTTCCCACTTGGCTGAGGAGACAATTACACATGCAATCATATATTGTACTAATGATCATGAAAGACTATAGCCTATATGAGGGAAGAACTTTAATGCTGAGCTACTGAACTCCAGTCTTCCTAAGTGACAATAATTCTTAATCGAAAACTCAGAAACCCATATGTACATTGAAATATTATTGACCCCTGTAATTGTTCCTCCTGTTCATACTTGCCCTGAAGTACTGCCAGACTGAAATGTAAGTGATGGGAGTCAAATATTCAGTCCCTGTTTTGTGAAAAAATGCAGTTAAATTCAACTTAGGCTAGAATGAAGGTTCAAAAGCCTGAGTTAGACAAAATCAAGTGGGTACCCTTCACATTTACAGCTTTTTCAATATGAAATTTCTAAAATAAAGAACTTCAAAACACAAGACAGAACAGATCTAAAATAATAAAAGAAAACCTATACAACACAAGTTACCCTTCCACTATATTTTAGACATAGACTTTCAGAACTGTATATTCATTTTCTGGTTGGTGGAGAGAAGCTGTGGCGCCCCACTCTGAAAACTGAATACGTGACAATGCATGCATATTATAGTTCCAACATGCATGAATTGTCATGTGACTTCCAGTAATCTGCACAGGACTAGTTATTTTCAAACAACCTCTTATTTCCTCTGTGGTTTAGTTGGACAGGACCGTCTGCAAAGCCCTGAGAGACTCAGACACAAAGAAGAAAAACTAGAGAAACAGAAGAAGCAAAGCAATACTCTTTATAAACATTATTACTGTATTTGTTTGAAGATTTCCTCTTTATCATTTTTCACCAAGAGAAGACTTATTGTATCTTTGATTTGTATAATCTTAATAAGTACAAATCTTTCTTGTCATTTTTCAGACTGCCAGGGTGTTGCATCCATTGATCTTACTTCTCTTATTACAGTCATGGGGAGGTAATTTCAATGAAACATGCTTGAGTAACACATGGATGTGTGTGAATGTGCTGGAAAGCAAAGAACTTAATTCAGCTTCTGACAAACAAACAAAAAGATCCTTTTTATGTAAACACAATGAATAAGATGAAATTAAAAAAATTGACATGAATGTAATACTGACATCAAAACTAATATTAAATTATAAAAATGATCATTAATTTAACAAGAAAGGCTGGTTAGAGTCTACAGTTAAGCAGCTCTGTGAGGCTGCACTTCACCAAGTGAGATTTCCAGTGTGAATTCAGTTGAAATTTCCAACATCTTAAAAGGTATTTTTTTAAATTACCAAAGAGATTATATATCAGCTGATTAAAAATGAAGATACACAGAGTTGCCAGTTTACTTTAACTATGACCAGATTAGCCTGCATTAGTCTGTACAGATCAATTCTATGTTTGCCTGTTATTGACTAATTGAATATTATATTGTTCAGTAGCTTTAACTTGTGTAATTTTAAAATACCACCTGAATAAGTGGTACATCTGTATACAACTTTTTTCCAGAGCTCCAGAACAGCTCAACAGAGATTTAACATTTAAAAATTAAAGGAAAAAATGTTTTGTAGTGATGAGGTGAAAGGGTCTCTTCAGATAAATGTAATGTCTGAAAAGATGAAAATCTCAAACTCAGTCAATCCTACAGTCAGATACCATGAGAGAGACAAGAGTTCATTTCTACACTCACTTTTCACATGTCATTTAGTTTCTCTTCCTGCTCACTTGCGGCTGCTGAGATAAAATGTCATACTTGTTGTGGTTAGAAAGACGCAGGAAAGTCAAAGCATTAGAAACTGCATATCGAAAGCCACTGACTTCACCTTATAACGGTCTTCAGTGTATCACATATAGTATAATGGCTGAGGGCTTTTTTATTCCTGATTGAATGATGGCATATTTGTTAGTTTTCTTTTAACTATTTTGAATTCACAGAAGTTCAGGATGATTCACCTGACTGATGGACAGTTGTTCAGAGCTTTGCTTTTCCATCACACCATTATTTATTAAGGCCTGAGCACAGAGTTATGAGGGGCTGTTAGGGACATTATTTGGGACGGAGCCCAAAAGGCAGAGGACCTTGTTTTACTACTGTAAAACAGTAGTCCTTGCCTAAAGGCCTAAGGGCGAGGACCCTATTGTTAGGGCCTGAGCCCCAAAGGGGCGAAGACCCTCTTGTATCTGTTCTGTTTCTTTCTTTCTGTCTTTCTCTTTCTTTATTATCTCGCCACTTCAGACCTAAATTTGACCCCCTAAACATGCTCAAAAACTCACCAAATTTGGCACGCACATCAGATCTCTTGAAAAATATGATAAAATGTAAAAATTATCCCCCAATGTGCAAAATGTGCTCTATAGCCGTAGGAATGTCTTAGAGAGATCGAACCAAAAACTCAATTATTCATCTCATCAAGACCTACAAATTGTACACTGACACCCCTGACCTAAATCCAACAGGAAGTCCGCAGTGTGCTCATCAAAGTACGCCTTTTTGCCAATTTTGGACCTTGAATAAACGCTATCTCTTCCTAGGGCGTTAATGGTATCGGCTCAAACTTTAATACATGACTTATCACACTGTGCTGAACAAAAGTTATTAAAAACTTTGTAATAACTCGAACGGTTTAGGTCTAGTAAGCCCTGAAAGTTGGAGTGCAACATCACACCTTACAATGTAAACCAGAGTAGTTAACTGCCTTTTGTATTTTTTCTCCCCAGCTTTGCTTTTCCCTCCGCACCTGCCTTGCATTCAGCCTCATTAGCCCTGCCCTGCTCTGTTTTATCTTCCCCAACCAATCAGCTCTCAGCCTGCCCTTGTGTCTTACCACCTGTTCCCTGTTGCTTCATTAGTTTAGTTTGTATTTAAATCCTGGTTTTCAGTTCAGTTTTGTTGGATCCTTTGTTCTGTATTCTGACAACAACTATTAGCCAAGCTGTGCATTCAAATAGTTTGTTTTTTTTTTCCAGTTAACAAACACTTTCCACAAAGTCCTGGGTGCATATATTAAAATCAAACAATATGTTGGATCATTACTATTTTTATTCATATAAACCTCATCTGGGCACCACCTCCTACAAGTAACCTTTACTGTCACGAGAAAATATTAAAGCTTGAATTTAATTCTCAATTTGGTCAGTTAATCAGTCTCAAAAATTCTTCTCTGTTTGCTCAAAGAAAACACAACCACAACTTCTTAGGGTAAATGAAGACATTTATTAGCTAAACATCTTGAGGATACATGATAAAGTATCAGATAATAAATGAAAAGAAGAATAAGGCCTATAGATGATAATAAAATAAAATAATAAAGAAATTGTTGAGGAATAGTGGCTCGAAGTGTGTGACTCGAGGCTAACATATTGCAACAGGGAATGCCAAGGGAAAGCTAATTTAACTTCTCTAAAGACATTATCTTTTAATTTGAACGTTATTTGACATCAATCCATGATCACAAAACCATGTTGTGCTTTACTGTTGAAGAGTTTCGTTGCTGTAGAGATGCATTGTTTTAGTTGTTGGCTGTGGTGTAGAGTCACCAGCGCTGTTTGCTAGTTGCATAGCCCAGATCGAGCCATGGGCTGTGGGCACGTCTTTGTGGAGGTAGCGGTTTTGAACACCACCGAAAAGGAGTTAATCCATTTCAGGCTGCTCTGGAAAGAGTCTTTTCGGTTTAACTCCTTGTTGCAGTGCTGCTCCAGGAAACAAAAATCCAGTTCCAAACATCACTATCTTCTTCAGAGCAAAGTTTCAGTCTGAGTTGGGAATTCAAGCTTTGGCCTCTTGTAATCTTAGTTTAATGCCAAATAAAGTTTAATCTGACTACATTCAAATCTTTATTTAGTAGCAGTGTAAACTTACTGTAAATACTGTAAGTGGAATAACGAAACTTAATATTACAAATAATGTAAAAACAAACTAAACTTGTTTCAATAAAATGAAATTACGTATATACTTGGTCGAAAAACAAAGAAAAGAGACGTCTTAATAAGAATTGTCTTGGCTCATGAGATTTTGGAGACCAGCTCAAAGGAAAATCCCTTTGAGGTTGTCTTTATGAGTTTTGGACATGTTTTTAAATATTTTTGCCCCGAATTCTCGAAGAATATTATTTCTTTGTTTCAGGGGAACTCTTAAAGCGTTGTTGACTTCGACTTGAGATAACTTTTCTTACACTGGAGAGTTAAGTTTGAATTTTAAATGCAAAGTTCACACTTCTGAGTCACTATGTACTTCATATCACTTTGTACCACATATTGTAAAACGTTTCAGGAAAACAGTTCAGCATTATACATTATATATATATATGTATATATATATATATATATATATATATATATATATATATATATATATTAGGAAGACTTTTCAATATAATGCCTCATAACTGCTTCCAGTACTTGCTTGTCAAAACCTCACTGCTTCAGTTGGACAGAAGAACAAACATGGAAGATTAGATCGTGGTCGGATGCATTCAGAGAGAAATGCCCACAGAAAGTGCCAGAGGAGCATAACTCTGTGGATGAAATGATGGAGGAGAGGTTCCCCCTCCAGATGTTTGCAGGGATAATCACTTGCCATTGAAAGTTGAAAAAGTTGCACTGCAAAGATAGATATACATCAACTGCACGCATCAAGTGTGATGTTCATTTGTGCTTCACAGATCAAAAAAACTGCTTACACATAAGGAGACCCAAACGAGGATGGCATCCACCAAATAAGAATAGAGACATAAAGAAATCGTTATGATATTCAAGCAAAGTCCAGTATGTAAATATGAAGAAATTGTAGAGGACTGATGTAATAAAATTCAATTTTGCAAGGTCAAAAAAAACCAAACAAGTAATAACAAGTAATTTTCTTAGATTTTTCTTATTGTGCAGAAATGCATTATAGCATGGATTACAATTACAATTTTAACTAGTCCAATTCATTTGCTTTTTATTGTGCTGTATCAAACAGTGTCATTTTTAAGATGCATTTTGATATTATTGAATAATCATTGCCTAATTATCTATGGACTTTGTTAATTCAAAGTGGTGACATTTGTAAGCATTAAGACCCGCTGTTGCAATTTTGCAACATTTTCAAAAAACCTCACTATTTTCTTGATCAGAAACAGTTTTAAAAGGAGAACAATTCTACATCAATAAAATCAATGCTTGGGTTTCAGAGGTTTTGCTGCTGTGTTTTGCTTTGTCATGCGTTCTTTTGGGACTGTCATGAGACATGAAGCTCTGCTGATCACCCGTTGGATCTGGTCTAATTTGGTTTTATACACTGACACTGCAATGGTATCGGGAACCAGGCTGTTCCACAGTGATAAAGTGATATTAACAACAATAAACAGAAGGGAACTGTACAGAGTGTTCAACCAGTGTTGACTTTTTGAAATTATGTTTGTGGAAACAGAAAGGGGCATCACATTGCCAGCACTAAACCACTGTTATATGGTGTCAGGGTGGGTGAGTGGCACAGGTGGACCCAAATGCAGAGATGGTAGGCAGGGACAATCCGATGCAGATATTTTTTTTAATGAAAAAGCAGAAAGTCATGGGAACGAACCAGAACGCAGGCAACACAGGAACATCGAACAGAAGCAGACAACTCGACAAAGACCAAACTGAAAACTGGACTATAAATACACAGGGAGTGATTGCAAATGAAACACATGTGAGGGAAACGAGACACAGGTGAGACACATGAAATAATCAAACACAGGAAGTAAAGTGACCAGACACAAATAGGAAATATTACAAAATAAAACAGGAACTTAAGTAAACGAACAGGTGACACAAAAAACACAGGAACACACAAGGGAACAGAGAAAACCAAAACCAGGAAACACATGCAACACAAATGAAAGAGCCCCTCAAAAAGTCCAACTAAAAACAGAAGAAGTCTGAGGGCATCAGAAGGATAACAAAAACCAAGGAAGTCAAAACAAAAACACAAAGAGTCCAAAAAACAGAAAAAGTCCCGGTAGGACATGACATATTGGACTTAACCCAAACTGGTCCAGTGTACGACCCCTTGTGTGATGATTTCCTGAAAAGATCAAAATCAACAATGAGTTGATCCAACTACCAAGTATTACTTGTGTAGCCGAAGCCTGATATAGCTTATTACTCTGTGCCATCGCTGTCCACTGGGTGACAAGTTACTTCAATACAATGAACATGGGAACTGTATTTTAATAATGAGTCGATCTGCACCAAATCGACTAGTATGCACAACAGAATCAAGCTATTTCAGGAAATCATCTAGCCTTTTTTAAAAATATTTGTGACCTTGTTTTAAAGATTTACAAGAACAAAATGGGGTTGTGGATATGACACATTGACAGATTAGTCTTTTTATGTGATCTGTTTACAATATATAAAAAATACAGAACACTGAACACATCGAGACCAAAAACACACAACCCTATTGTGTTTATTATGTGGCCTCAGTGTGTCTGAGCCCTCCCCAGTGTTGGATTCACTCTCCTGAAGAAGTGAGGAACCAGAGCACTTCACTGAACCTGCTGCAGCGGTTCTCATCTGGCTCTCACTCTGGCAACCCGAGGACAACCGAGTCTTTCCGGGAAGTTCGCCTCACTATCAGCCCTTAATCACCACAGAAACAGCAGGAAAACCATCTACCATGCTTCTGTCTCAGAGTTGATGAGAGCTATTCAAATTTAATTCAAAATTATATTTTTATTGGCTGTAGTCTTGGTCCCTCATTGTGTTTTTTACTCATTTTTGATAACATTCATTCATTTATTCATTCTGTCGGTAGTAACTTGTTAATTTAATGTACCCATTCATTCATTCATTCTAGTTGTATATTATATTTATACTGCATAAGCTTAGTGTTTCCCCATTCATCCCTCACCCTTGGTGGTTAAATAAATATCTTGATTTATAACCAAGTGGTTGTATCCGTGTATTCCTTTATATCAGAAGGTAGAGGCCCCTGTGTTCATAATTTATGACTCTCAGATATAAGACTGATTAATTTGATTTACTTATTTTTCCTACTAAGTAATTAAGGAAGGCGGTGCCTTATATAATTTAATAAGTGCGTACTATTCATTTCCAGGGGTAGTAATACTCGTTACATCTGCCAGAGGGCCATGGGGCAGAAATGAGCTGTTGGGACTCCTTCTGACCTCCAGTAACTTCCACTTGCTGCGCATCATGTACTGTATGTACTGAGATTATCCTCCCGAGAAAAATGTCACAAAAAGGTCATAATGTCAGTCACCCCAAAACAATATACAGTGATGGTTGAGTGATAGATGCTAGTGGCTGTAGTGGTGCAGGTCAGATGACATGTCTACATACTGTATGTTGACAAAATTCCTCATTCTGTGGGTTGGATGGAGGTAATAACCCAACAGTCGACTTTGTCACAGGAGACCGCTGTTCCTTTCCCGTTTCTAACCACGAGTGTCACATTCCCAATGGCGAGTTGGGACAGTTTTTTTAAAAACCCTAATTACGATCCTTCCCAAACCTTAACCCTGTGTTTGTTTAAGTTGTAACTTTAAGCCACGCCACATGTTTCTGTAACCTTAACAAAGTGATCTTTCCCTTAACCTAACTTGACCTTAACCACAGCGTTGTCACATCATAAAATATAATTTAAAAGTGATTTGTGACGGTTTCGGAAAGCACAGATAAATTATGTTTTATTGCCGTTTACTGCTGATAGGGCGTGGGATTAGAAAATGCTCCTGTGTGTCATTCTGGAGTGCACATGGTCAAACCATGTATTTGTTCATTTAATTTGGAGGATTTCTTGAAATGTATATACAAGAAGTTAGAAATATGCAGCATATAGCTGTATAACTACACTAATCAGCAACTTATTTGATAATTATTTAAGCAATTTTTCAAGTAAACAATTGATGGATTCCAGATTCTCCAGTATGACATCCTGCTGTTTTCCCTTGTCTTTGTATTATTATATATTTGATGACATCACCTTGGGCTCTATAAGACAATGTCAAGAACATTTTTTCACTTTTTTCCTCTGAGGTTTTTCAGACCAGGTGATTAATCAAGACGCTATTTGGCAGATGCATCCATAATGAAAGGCTAGGCTAATGAACCCAAGTGCAGAACACCGAGGCAGGAGGCAGAGAATAAATTTGAAAGATAGTTTACTGCTGGGTTGGTAGCTGGGAGACTGGGGCGGGGGCTCGGCAGAGGTAGCTGGAACCCAGGGGCTGAGAATTGGGTATAAAGCTGGGCCGAGCAGGGAATTGTGCTGAGCTGATGAGGAAGACAGACAAGACAGGAGGTCTGGAGACATAAGATAAATGCAGATACCGGCAGAACAGTAACTAGACTCAAAAGGCTAGAAGCAAGACTAAATGTATGAATAGAGTCTACGATCTGGCGACGAGGCAGAGGCTGAACCAGGTATTTATGCAGGACTAATCATGATGAATGGCAGCTGGTTGCCTGACTTCCGCACACCTGTCTCCACTTCTGTAATTAAGCACAGACACACAAAGAAGAGGAGAGGGAGAGAGTGGCTGCAGGCTAGTTGGAGGAGGAGGCAGAAGTGGAGAGCACAGCAGATAGATAGATAACCATTTGACATAAATCAAAATACAAAAACAGTGAGGTAGGTAAAAGAAGCAAACAATTAAAAGCTAAAATATATACAATAACTAAATTAACTAACTCAAATATAACAATATATAAAGAAATAGAATAAATTAAAACAGAGAAGAGACTATAACTGTAACTATAATATACTATTTGCTGAGTATACACAGTTCAATGATGCTATAGTACACTGTAGTGTACAATGCAACATGTACTGTGTGTAACATTGTGGACAAAAATAACTAGGGCTGCAAATGATGCTTATTTTCATTATCAATTCATCTGTATTATTTGGCATCAAAAATCCTTAATCAGTTGGGCTTTGAACACCTTTTATATATAATGTAGTTCAATAAAACACCAGCACCAAGTAACTGCAGCTTCAAAGATTACCACAGAGTTGAATCAACACCTCTCTGACATAGTGTGAAAACATTATAAGCTTCACAGAGAAAGGATTTGCCTCAGGATGTCATATTGGATTGTATTACATTATGCAGAGTTATTGATTTTTAATTTTTGTCTTATTTTACAGGTGTAAAATAAGAAGTGGTAGAGTTTGTTAACTCTACTTCTACAAATAGAAGTAGAGCTAACAAATATGTATATTTTCACACGACAAGGCTTTGGTACTAACTCTTGTATTCTTATCAAGGAATGTAATGAGATGTGCTAGATTATAAACAGCTGTTTGAAAGACACTGACACATGATCACATTCACACCCGTTAACTGATTTCTTGGTCACTTGGGGCCAGCGGAAAGCAGTTGAGAACACAGCACTGTCTTATCATCACCTTTTAAATCGATATGTTGAACTTGTTAGCAAACAGTTGCTTATCTACACATCCACCAGTTATGGAGCAACATTATCATTCATTTGGGGTCATGTTTCCGGCCACTATTCACTCTCCTTTATCTCTGTTGTTGGTGTCTATCAACTCCTGGGGGAAATATTTAGCTGCTAAGTGCTCTGCTATGTTTAACAGCTAGTCACTAACTGGGTTTTTAGAGCTTTTTCTTTGATAACAGCTGTCTGCTGCAGCCAAAAACGAGCTTTGAGCTTTGAGCTTTGAGAGTGGTGAGCAGCAAAGTTGCACCTGGACAGCTGAACAATGAGCTGAAACTTGCTATAAAGCTCTGTAAAACTGAGGGGAGCTGCAAGCTGGGGGGGTAAATTTTCTATAGGTTCATCACTACAAGCAATGCCTCTGACATTACACACTGTCATTGCTATTATTAAAAGAAAGTGATTATCAGGATGAAAGGATATTGCAATAATGATGAAGCCCAGCTTTTGCCATCAGTGTGCTTTGTTCCTCAAATGTCGAATGTCTCTAACTGTGATTCTTAATTCTGCTTCAGGTTGGGAAGCCATCTTGTCAGTGGCTGGATGGAAAAGGCAAAACTATTCCAAGGGAAGTTCTTCTTCCTCCTCACTGCTACCTTAATCATCAACATCATCATCATCACTATGAGAACACACATGACAAACAAGTCTGTCCCAAAGCCATGTGGGCCTCCGAGTACTTGCCACTTACACATCTCTGAGCAAACCATCACCCCCCTCAACAACACCAAGCACTTGCTGGTGTCAGCCTACATGGACCAGAGAGTGAATGGTTTGGATATACGCATCATTGGCATATTCAGGAGAGACTCCGTCCAACCCCTTCACTGTTTTTTCTGCTGTACAGGCCATTTATCAAGAAAAACAACTCCAGCAACAATTTTACAACACTCAGACCACTTTGGTTTTCCCTTCGTCACCACAGATGTCATGTGTCAGATTCCTCAAAACTGCAAAGCTGCATATGTCACTCTTCTGCCTCAGCCAGACCAAGTGATTGTACCTGACCAGATCTGGCTCCCCATAAGAAACAAGAAGACCAATGGGAAGGAAGAGAAAAAGTTGCAGTTTAACTTCACAGTCTGTATCTCCAACCTGTTTGGAGACTATAACAATGTGCTTCAATTTGCACAGACCCTGGAGATGTACAGGTCAGCACAGCAACAACACAAACCCCAGTGTCAAAAATGAGCTGAATCAACTTTTCTCTGACATGATCTAAGCTTTGCAAATGTGCTATTTATTGCAGATCTTCTGGATTGCATTACATTATACAGGTGTTTCTGTTACTGTTGTCATTTCTAGTATTAGTTCATCTAGTGGATGTGTGGTGGACAGTGTCACCATGTTGTAAGCAAGTCTATTCTGTACTGTAAATGTGCTTTCACTCATGCATGGCATCCTATAAGAAGAGCATGTAACACAAGAATAACACCAAAAACCACAGGCTCAAAAATAGCCTCAACGTAAATTAAAGGAATAGTTCAACATTTTGGGAAATATGCTTGATCGCTTTCCTGCTGAGAGTTAGATAAGAAGACGGATACCTCTCGTGTCTGTCCGTAAAAATAAAGGCCAATTCACTGTTTCCGTGTCTGCAGACAGCAGCAGACTTGCACGTGGACATTCAGACATGCATATGCTTCTATACATACCTCACGACAGCAAGAGGAAAAGTTCCTTTGTTTGCTGTATTTGGCAAAACAAGAAAAAGTCAAAAAAAAAAGAAAGTTGTGTGTACGCTAGCTTATGTTTTACATTTACATTTTGCCATTTTATCCAAAGGGACTTAAAAGCGAGGCAAGAATTTAAAGAGAACAGGCCCAAGAATAGGGAATACAGTACATACATACAATACACAAAACAAGTATCCATGCTGCTTTTTTGGTGCATGTACACTTGGCTTGCTTGTGCTTCCTACAGTCCGAATCCTTGTAAACAGGGGCTGATGATGATTATTTATGTCACACGCAGAAAGTACGAAGGCTACAGCCAGCAGCAGGTTAACTTAGCTTAGCACAACGATTGGAAACAGAGAGAAGCAGCTAGCCAGCTCTTCCAAAGGTAACAAAATTGGCATACAAACGTGTTTAAGGCTCACTAATTAACATATTATAGCTTGTTTGTTTGATCTGTTCCAAAAAAAAGTGTTGTCTAATATAGTGTCCAAAATAGTCACGAAATTCCTCGTCAAGTACCTCTCCAGTGTTTCCAGTTCTTATGCTAAGCTAAGCTAATCGCCTGCTGGATGTAACTTCATATTTACTGTGCAGACATGAGAGTGGTATCAATCATCTCATCTAACTTTTAGCAGGAAATTGAATAAATGTATTTTCCTAAATGTCATAGAATTCGTTTAACAATTATAAACTTCAAAGAGGACTATTTTCAGGGCTACTGTATTGATTGCATTATAAATGCACAGGTATTGCTGGTCTTTGTGAGTGCATATATCTGTGGAGGTGGGATAGGGTGTGCAGTGTTACTATGGTGCGTGCAAATCTTTGTTTTTTGTTGTTCGTGTTCTTAAACTAATGCATGGCAAAGCAAGCAATGACTGCGGAAGAGGGCAAGATGCTCTATTATACCTGTGTTTATACAGGTAAACTTGACTAACCTTTTTTTAAAGTTTTAACATTTTTCTCACCTTGCCCCAGGCTGCTTGGTGTGGACAGAGTGGTTATCTATAACACCAGCTGCGGCCCAGACCTTAACCGCCTGTTGCAGAGTTACAGCCAGGAGGGTTTTGTGGAGGTGGTTCCTTGGCCCATCGACCAGCATCTGAATCCATCTCGTGGCTGGCTCTTCTCACAGCACAGAGGGGACGTGCACTACTTTGGCCAGCTGACAACGCTTAATGAGTGCATTTACAGATCGATGGACCGGTCACGCTATGTCTTGTTAAATGACATTGATGAGATAATAATGCCATACCAACACAACAGCCTAATGCCTCTGATGGACATGCTCGAACGGCAGCATCCAAATGTGGGTATTTTAGGTGTGCATTTGAGAATAATATGACATTTTACCCAAATGTATTTAGCATATTTGATATTTATTTCTATTTCTATGTCTCTCTCCAACCTGTCAAACCCTCACATTTTGCAGACAGGGGTGTTCCTCATTGAGAATCATATCTTTCCCAATAACCTCTTGAAGAAAAGTGAAAAGGGTCCTCTGCCTCTATGGAAAGGGGTGCCAGGCTTTAATATTCTGGAGCGCATTTACAGGGAGGAGCCCGACAGAAGCATATACCACCCACACAAGCTGATAGTTCAGCCGAGGTAGGCAGATTTTTCAGACAATTAGTGAAGTCTCAAGAGAGATGTTATTATCTTTTCCTCAAGGCTGACACACACGATAATACGGATGATTAAATTTATTTGGCTACAAGTATTTTGTGAGAAACTACATAAAAGTATTTAATAGCGGCTTTAATGTGCTGCTCAGTGAATGTTTGGTTGACCATGTGTGAATGTTTATGTGCATCATAGGGCGGTGGAGCAGACCTCAGTACACGAGGTGATCAAGATGTTTGGAAAAAAGTTCAAGGTTCCACCGGATGTCTGTCGGATCATTCACGCTCCGATCAGTACCCCGTCTCTGCCGGTGCTGGAGAAGCTCCACATGGATACCCGACTGTGGAACTTCACTGAAAAACTGATCCCCTCTACGAACATGGTGCTGAGGAGAGCGGGGCTGTTGCACTCATGAGGGGTAGAGCTGACGGACGGTGATCCAACAATGAATGTAAACCCGCACTAGCAGGACATTTAAAAACATCTTGGTACAATGTAAGCAGTGGTAGGTGATACTATCTCCTGTCTCAACTACGAACCACACCCTAAACTGTTTTACTGCTGCCTAGTCGTCAATATTTGAAACTAAACATATGAAGAACTGTGGTAGTAGTGAAGTGTATGAGTGTGAGTGAGGTTGTAACTGGATGCAACTGCTTCTGTGACTTGTGCTTCTATATTCAAACCAATCGGCAGCTACTACGGCTTGAGGCTGAAGTCAGTACAGAAGTCCCTTAAAGTACAATGCCACTGAGGGCCGTTAGATGCTGGCTCCAAAAAATCCCTGGCTCCAACTGATTCCCATTCAAAAAGAGCCAACTTTTCATTATGGTCTCAATCACTAAATTTGGGCCCTCTTATAAGTGTGCTGGTGGTCATTTGGGAAATTATTGCTCCATTATTAAGATTTGAACACTTATAGTAGGCTTTGATGTCTGCTGTGTGGGCGTTGATTGACAGCTGTGGTTAACAGTTCACTCACCTGCTGCTCTCCCTAGCTCCAGGCTTCAAACTTGCTCCAGTACAAACCAATAGGGGACGTCACACCTCACTATGTCCATCTTTATATACAGTTTATGATTCAAACTGATAATTTCACACCACCAGACTCTCTCACTCTCTGTGTCTAACACACAATGATACAGTCAGGACACTCACAACAAGCCATTTATCACAACAATCAACAATTTTACTTGTGGTGTGGCTCATGACATGATGCTCTAGAAGCATTGGTGCCATATCGGTAGTTTTATTTCTAACCTCATCATAAAAAACACTGTAACATGTAGTGGATTTCTGTCCTGTTCCCTGCGTCCTTGTGACTAGTGGTGCTACAACATTCAACTTCTGTTGGCCATGTGATCCTCACCTTGTACAATCATGGACTGTAGTGGTTAGGAGTGGGTGATACAACAAAAGTTTGTTTCTGATTTATTCCTTAGGCTAGACCAGTTGGAAACCAGTGCTTTAGAACAAATCTGAGCAAGTTTGACACAGTACACAAACCCATCTGGCAGATCATGAGATATACAACACTTGATGAACATGAACACATATTAAAGGTATACTATGGAAGATTTGTCAGATGGTGTTTGTAAACACAACATTCAAAGGTGGTCCCTCCTCCCCGACTCAACAACACCAGAGCGAGATGAGAGCAGAGCGAGAAAGAGCAGCGGTGGTCAAGTGAGCTAGAGAGTGAATGACGAGAACGAGCAGCAGTGGCAAGAATAAAGCTGTGAATCAGATAAATAAATATTTTCTGATTGTTTCACAGTGGTTACGTTCTACAGCACAAATAAACACTCCAACACCTCCACACACCTCCACACAACCCTGAGGGAAGGTGCTGCATTGCCAGATTGTGTGTGAATGCAGCCGAAGCACACGCTTATTCTGTCTGCTGTGGACACTCTGCTCTGTGTGTGTGTGTCAGTCAAACAGACACACTAACAGCAGAGGAGCAGCACACAGCAATGGAGAAACGGAAACGAAGGGGAAACACGGAAGCACATAAAAAAATAGCGATGTAACCCGGTCACTGCACTACGAGTCCTGACCTCACACCCTGCATGCTGTTATTAGCTGGGAGCTACACACCCACTGCCAAAAGGTTGATGCCCAGAAATGTCACGAACACAGCAAAATAATAATAAAATACAAGCAGAGGGCAGAGTCTCTGCAGATAAATACACTGCCACACACTTCTAGTGGGTCATAAGTGATGATTGAGAGGGATTATTTTTGTATGAGTCTATACATTGTTTTTTTTGTTGTTTTTTTTAGTTAAATCCTGCATAGTATGCCTTTAACAAAAACATTACAAAACTCATGCACAACTAATTGCTAATACGGTAGGGCCCTGGGGAGGTGAAGACAAATCTCTGAGCCTGATAGCATCCTGCTACACAACAGAGCCACAGACTCTGAACAACTACCCACATTAGTTTTCCTGCATAAGTCTCCTTTTTATCTTGCAAACATGAATAAACGTCTTTATCCCGCCAGCTGAGACAAAAAGGAGGATTTTGGATTTCTGCAAAGACCTTTTTCTTCCTTTTTATTAATAACAAACGATTATCTACACATTTTAAAAAATACACCTACACATATTTTTCACTGCAAAAAGGAGTGGCTAAATATGATTTCAGTTGGACAACAATGTCAAAAGAAAACCTTTAAATTCATGAAGGATATGTGTCGATAATTCATTCATAGTGTAGATTTTAGCTACCTCTGGCCTGCTTTTGTGTCCATATTGTGGGCTTCATTGGGTTTCAATCCTTCTGGTAGGTGGTATCAAAAGGGTGTGAACTTTTTATATTTCTCCTCCAAGGGCACAGTTTTGATTTCCAATATTTAGTGTGATACTGTGAAGCTAAGACAGGGTGGAGTTTGTCAAACTCACTCTGGCATCTCAGGGGTTCAACATCAAAGAGCCAACATTTGACAGATGATTTCTGAAATAGTCATCAAGCTGCAATGAGACAATAGAGGGAATGCTTTTTGTTTTGGTTTATTATGTATCAGCTTACAGTCTGTTAGATTAGGGCTGTTAAACCTACTGGTAAAAGTTAAGTGTGTCATTGCTTCTGCCTTTCAATGCTTTCTTATATATCGTCCACTTTCTTGACAAACAAAATAATATCAGATTATGATTCAAAAATGTGGTCTGTCAACCTGATTGTCACATTGCAAAAGGTCCATATTAGAAGGTTTCAGAGAAGATCCATGCTTGTGGCTTATTAAAAGAACTAAAGCAAGCACTATTATAGGACCCTGGTAATGTCACATCTGAACATAAAAGCACAGACACAATAAAGGAAATCTGATAGCGGTAATTCTAAATGTGGATGATCGTCTCAGAGATAATATGAGAAGTGCACAGGAAGTTTAGTCCAGATTTAAGTGTTACAGGAAATGCCTGAAAATATGCCAAGACTTGCCCCTTACTCCCTTCTATGTTGGTGTCTTAATCTTATCGCTTCTCAAACCAGGTGTTTCAATGTTTGAATAGGGATATGGTTAACTAATTGAATCCAAAAGTAGGCATGGGCAAAAGTAGGTAGGAAACTTTATGAATCATTACTTTCTTGTTTTGAGAAACACTTCTACACTGTAACAAATGTTCCTGTAAAATGACAGTAAACTACTGGCAGCTGTAGTTTCCAGCTTTTTACTGTTTTTTTACAGTGTCACTACCGTAATTTATTTATAAACAGTTCATTGCTGTAAGAATTATTGCAGTATTCTGTTGTAGAATATGAGGTTTACAGTTTGATACTGTCACCAGGCCTGCAGTAATAATTGTATTTTTACAGTGTTGCTATTGTAATCTATATGAACAGTTTTGTAAATGTTACAGTATACAACTGAAAAGTTTTCTTCTAATTCATATTAATAAAAACATCTATAAATTGCCGGCATATACTGTAAATAACAATGTGTCTTCAATCTTAATGGTCCAGTAATAAGATCAGTTTAGTTTTACATTTAAAGACACAAAACCCTTAACATCTAGCGCAAAATAGGATGAGACAAATGACAGCTTTATGGAACTGAACATTTATTCAGAAGCTTTCAAACATCCCAACCGAAGAACACTACCTGAAAATGCTCTCTTGTGCCTGCCAGGTGCTTGCTGGGATTATACCAATTTAATGTTATAAAATTAAACGTAGTCACTAATTGGGTAACTAGATGCACAACTGTAGTTGTATTTTCTCAATAAGATGTTATTGACCTTTTACTTTGATTCCCCAAAGGACGATGAACGATGATTATATGATGTTGATGGTTGCATGCCACATGCAACTGTGCTTCTGTCCCTCCATTACTGTAGCAGCGAAAATGAAAATGCTGTATTTTGCCATCAAATCTTAAAGTAGCCTACTGTTAATGTCTGTTCTTGGTTTTGGCTCCAAAAAGCATCAAAATTTACAGTATTTTACCATATTTAGAAAGAACAGTACCTTACTGTTAGAATTTGGCTGTATTTTTACAGCAATTTATTTCAGTGTAGACATGATTTGGATATTTATTTATTGTAATCTTAACTCATATTCAGATTTTATTGGAAATACTTCATATTACAGAATCGATCAACAATCTCATAACCTCTGTGCTGATCTCTGAGGCCAAAAAATTGTGGGCTTCTCCATGCTCCCCTTTCCCAATACACCTCACATAGTCTGCAGCTGATGGAACAAAATGTCATTACATGCTTACAACATCTCAGAATGTATTTAGACTCATTTATTAACTTTTTAACTGTAAAAGTAAACTTTAAAAGTGTTTTCCTGTTATGGGTTGACAAAGAGCAAGGTGCAGTGACACTTGAACTACTTTAATGTAAAATTCAGACATTAATCTATCATGTTTCAGACCTGCCTGAGTCACATAGACTAAGTAAAAGAAGCTAAATACATGAATGTTGATTTGTGATTAGGGAGAGCGCTGTGTGTGCGCATCTTTGCTAATTAAAGCCACGCAGTTTTCATTGTAGACCAATCTGTGTGCTGAAAGTGAAAGCCTTGAAACACTGGGACCGCTCCGCTCACTGTAACTTCACTGCCTGTAACACATCCATGGCCTGTATGTCTTGTTATGTGCAGCACCTCCCCCTCCCTCTGTCGCTCCACATTAAGTTCCACTCTGTTACATTAAAATAGGCCTACCAGTTTTGAGGACCAAAGATATGCGGTGCTCGGCTCAAACCATTCAGGGCTGAAGCAGTAGGGCAGCCCTCAGGACCTATAGGACGGACCCAAATCTGTGGCACCACACTTACAGCTGTTGTGTTCACTGTTGCTGTTCTTTTTACCATAAGTGTTGAAGGGGCATTTGAAGGGAGACAGTGACTTACTGTAATGAGCTTATAATGACATTAATGGAGCGTTGCTTTGCATAACATGCAGTATTACTGTATTAAAGATTCATATGTTATAAGAGGCTATTAGTGTAGTGTATCCGTGGGTGACAGCAGCACAGTCTTTATGGCGTTTAAGTCCTAGACACAACATCTAAACCAGCGCCTGTGCCGGCTGTGTCTCAAGACAAATGACGAAATAGTGGCGAAAATGTATTTGATTGCATTTTAGCTTCCCGTAACACATTACGCTCCACCCCAGAAAGCGCTGGTCACACCCACAGATATCACGCACCGAGGGAGGTGAAAAGAAAAAAGACACAGACTGGCATGGGGCAAGTGAATGACACCTAACGGACACACCAGGACAGGGACTACAATATTTCTACTGCCCACATTGGTTGTCTTCACCCAGCAGCTTCCTTAAGACAGGAGGAGCACCACAATCAGCTTTGAGTGAGTTACCGTCTACTAATATTAAGAGCGATTGGTCATTTGATGAAATAAGTCTTATAATAACTTACGAGTATTGTAAATCTCAGCGGATATCCGCAGTCTACTGCAGGTAGACTGCAGTAGACTAAAAAAGACGACAAATATTATAATACCATTATAATAAATAAATGTTATAGCGTAGCTGTGATAGAGACCTACTCTCAGTATAACATTTTTAGCATTAACCGTATTTATCTAGTCCTAAAACCGTCGTAGCACAGCACTAAAATATACTTCAGATATCATATTATAACACATAGAGTGCAAAAATGTGTGTGCTGTATGAAAACAAAAGACTATGTGTACTGTCATTACTTGTGAAATGTTTGTATCTTAACAACTACGAACACTTGGTGTTCACATGTGGTGCGGCCACCACATTGATTGAATGGCCTATAAAACAATTTGGTTTCAAAAACAAAAACCCATGGTGGTGAAAAGGCTGCTCCTTTAAAGACATTTAGTGTATACATATTGTTTCTAAACAAAGAATATGCTTTTGATATGACAATCTCCCTGATCCAGAGCATAACATGTAGCCCGACAAATCCTATAATTACAAAGACATTTTAAAAAACAAGGCATACAACAACTTGGACAGAAAGGGGAGAATCTTTAAAGACTATAAAATATGGCTAAGAATAATGGAGAGGCAGAGTTGAAAAGTAGTGCAAGAGACAGTTAGACAAAAAGAGACATGAACAAATTCAAAGCAGACTACATGAATTGCTGCTCTAGTAAATATTTTTTAAAGGCACAATCTGAAACAAAAGGGCACCCCCACTGACAAAAGTCCAAGCACAAGATTAAATTAAATTATAATTAATTATGAAATGGCAGCCATGTGCTGCTTGCACCTAATTTGTGCAGTTTCCTCTAAGACTTTATATCTGTGTTGTTTGGTCTGTCTCTTCCACAAGTCCATGCAAGTCCTTTTATGGCAGTTTTCAATCTTGTGCTTTGACGTTTGTTGTTTGGGGAGCAGCCTTTTCACCACTTAGGGGTTTTTATCTTTGAAAGCAAATAGTTTTATATGCCATTCAGTCAAACATTACAAACTGAGTCTTTCAAACAAAACACTTGAAGCCTTGCAATTAATTTACCCTTACAATAACAAAACCTCGGTCGTCACAGTTTGTGATGATGTTGTCTTTAGCTGTGTGATGTTTAATAGGTGCCAACAGAACACACACATATACATAGAGAATAACAGGTTATGCTGTAAATTATGTTGATGTATGGTGTTTTAATCTTCGAGCACCTGCCCCTCTAAAGGTCTCTGCGCAGTGTTCAGTTTACTAGTCAATAGGGAAATTCAAAACGATAAGATAAGCAGGGTTCAGGAAGTGCATCACTGTGAAACAAAACATACATGCTTGTTGCTTCATTTCTCTGTAAAGCGGAAAACTTGCTGATCGCTTGTATTATAGAAGCACGTACCTGTGTAGCAGTATTCAGTTTGACTTGTGAGTTGACCTTATTTGACCTTATTTGAATTCAGTAACATGACACGTCAAAAATATTTTTTTCCCATGATTCGACTCCCTCAGGGCCACAGCAAGCCATAATGTAGATATCACCCCTCATTAATAATCCAGCAAAGCAACCTAGCGGCCTCACTCTAGTTATTTTCAGCCATGACAGACTGAAATATCACAACAACTGTGGAGGTTGGCATTGAGTGAAATGTCTCAACAACTAATGGAGGGATTGCCATGAAATTTGGCACAGATATCCACGGTGCCCAGAGGATGAATCCCAATGAATAGTGAGCCACCAGCAGGTCAAACTTTTCAGTTATCCAGTGAAATATATCAAAGTCTACAAGATGGATTGGCACAAATATTGATAGACATTAATTGTCAAAGCCTATTAATTGTGATGGTTCCCTAACTTTTACTCTAGCATCACTCTGACATCCACTGTTTTGCTTTTTAGTGAAATGTCTCAAAAATTAAGGGATGAATTACGATGAAATTTGGTACAAACATTCATATTCCCATCAGGAATATGAATGTTTGGTGATCCTCTGATTCTTCATCTTGCACCATCGACCGGTCAAAATTTTATTTGTCCAATAATTTGGTTGATCACCAAATACCTGCAAAACTAATAACATTTCCATCAGCCCTAGCTGTACTTGGTTCTTGCTACTTGTTTTGCTTTTTTCTGCCTTAATTTTAAAATAGTTTAAACATCAGAATCAACCTTAAAAGCCCCACACAGATCCAACACTTGCAATAAATCCTACCGTATTTCATGTATATAAATAGAAGTGGACAAAATATTAGACACACCTTTTAATACAATGCAGTCTGACTTCAGTGTCGATCAGCACCTCTCTGACAACAAGTGAACATTATAAGCTTCATAGCAAAAATATTTTTTGCATGGATCTACATGACCACAGCACACAAGGCCAAATGTTATGATTTGTAATGTGGACCCAAACACACACACAAAGTAGGATTGAGATGAACGAAAAGGATTTATTGGCAGGGTAGTGGGGAATGGAGGTGGAATGAGCGGGGAGGAAGCTGGCTCAAGCAGATAGATGGATGGTGGTGATGAATGAGGGAGAATGGCGTGGGCTGGCAGAAGGTGGCAGGTGGTAAGTGGGTTGGAGAGCACACAGGCAGGGAGGCAGGCAGATGAGTTGTGATCCTGGAGGAATTCAGCACTAGGAAATAATCACTATAAAGCAGGAGCAGCCGGAAGCATTAACTGCCACTGTGGCTGAAAGAATGATCTGGCAAAGAGTGGCTGAAGAGCTGGAGTAGATATGCTGCAGGATGATGCGCTTGATGGAAGGCAGGTGTGTGCAATGAGCATGAAACCAGAAGCCGGGAGAGTCCAGGAAGGAGCGCCACACAGACAAGGGAACACAGTGAAGCATAAGGGAAACACAGGGAGGCACAGCTGTAGCTGCGACATCAAATCCACATCATATAATATTATATTATATTATATTATATTATATTATATTATATTATATTATATTATATTATATTATATTATATTATATTATATTATATTATATTATATTATATTATATTATATTATATTATTGTTGTATGTTTTTTGTTTTGTTTTTTGATGCAAATTAGCTTCAAGCTAACTCTGGTGCAGTGCATCTTTAATGTTTCAAACTGCACACTGTCCTATTCAGTAAATAAATAAATATATCCAAATGATAACCACTATTTACATCTCTCACACCATACATCATGGAAGGATTCCACTATTATATTTCACTGATCACATTCACACCTGTTAAGGATATTGCAATAATGATAAACCTCTGCCTTAACCATCAGTGTGCTTTGTTCCTCAAATGTCTAATGTCTTTGACTGTGACTCTTAATTCTGCTTCAGGTTGGGAATCCATCTCGTCTGTGGCTGAATGGAAATGGCAATTCAATTCAAAAGGAAGTTCCTCCTCCTCCTCACTGCTACCTTTATCTTCATCATTGCCATCACTATGAGAACACCCAGAATCAACAAGTCTGTCCCAAAGCCATATGGACCTCCAAGCACATGCTCCTTAAACATCTCTGAGCAAACCATCACCCCCCTCACCAACACCAAGCACTTGCTGGTGTCAGCCTACATGGACCAGAGAGTGAATGGTTTGGATATACGCATCATTGGCATATTCAGGAGAGACTCCGTCCAACCCCTTCACTGTTTTTTCTGCTGTGCAGGCCATTTATCAAGAAAAACAACTCCAGCAACAATTTTACAACACTCAGATCACTTTGGTTTTCCCTTCGTCACCACAGATGTCATGTGTCAGATTCCTCAAAACTGCAAAGCTACATATGTCACTCTTCTGCCTCAGCCAGACCGAGTGTTTGTACCTGACCAGATCTGGCTCCCCATAAGAAACCAGAGGACCAATGAGAAGGAAGAGAAAGAGTTGCAGTTTAACTTCACAGTCTGTATCTCCAACCTGTTTGGAGACTATAACAATGTGCTTCAATTTGCACAGACCCTGGAGATGTACAGGTCAGCACAGCAACAACACAATTTCTTACAACTTCTAGTGGTATCTAGCCATCCAGATCTTTAATGTGATTTAGAAATATCCATCTACCCATGAAGGTTTCGCCTTTCCCTCATCTCTCAAAACCTACCGTGAGTTGCTCAGATCAATGAAAAAGTATATTTAAACAGCTGAAATCCTTCCATAATAAGTGTCCCTGTTGGATAATCCCCAGACCTTACTGTGAATACTTTTCATTGGAACTATTTTATACTAAATGAATAGAACCTATGAAACTGTTGACAGTGAGGACTGTGGATTATCCAGGGTAATGGGGACACTGTTTCTCGAAAGAGATGTTACTGTTGATTTTTAGCAGTCCACCACTTTGGTCTAGACTGAAATAGCTCAACAATTATTAAAACTATTGCCATGAAATCTTGGTTTATGGTTTGCGGATAATGAATCTTACTGACTTTGATGATCCCTTGACTTTTCCTCTAGCACCACCATGGTCCTAGGGTCACAATTATGGTTTTGAATGAAATGGATTGACTTGGCATAATCAGTTATTGCAGGATTAAATGTAATAATAAAAAGCTGTGAGCAGTACAAAGAAAAAATCATTCACCTCCACTTTATTGGAATGGAGGCAGAAATCTCAGATGAATATCACAAATCCTGGGCAGTGGAAACATGAAACCGATACTGTCTACAAGGCTAGATAACACTAGAGCTACATATGAAAATATGTTTCTTTCATTTGTGATTTGGATGAACCAACCGTTTAATATTTTCCTCACCCCTCCCCAGGCTGCTTGGTGTGGACAGAGTGGTTATCTATAACACTAGCTGCGGCCCAGACCTTAATCGCCTGTTGCAGAGTTACAGCCAGGAGGGTTTTGTGGAGGTGGTTCCTTGGCCCATCAACAAGCATCTGAATCCATCTCGTGGCTGGCTCTTCTCACAGCACGGAGGGGACTTACACTACTTTGGCCAGCTGACAACGCTTAATGAGTGCATTTACAGATCAATGGACCGGTCAAGATACGTCCTGTTGAACGACATTGATGAGATAATAATGCCATACCAACACAACAGCCTAATGCCGCTGATAAACATGCTTGAACAGCAGCATCCAAATGTAAGTATTTTGGGTGTGCATTTGACACATGTTACATCAATATCCAAACTTTAGGTTCACATTTGATATTCATTAATATTTATATTCTCTTTCCATCTTCCATGCTGTATCCATATTCTCCAGACAGGGGTGTTCCTCATTGAAAACCATATCTTTCCCAAGCACCATTTCGAGCCAAGTAGGAAGTTTGACCTGCCTCAGTGGAAAGGGGTGATGGGAATTAATATTCTGGAGCACATCTACAGGGAGGAGCCCCAAAGAAATATATATCACCCACATAAGATGATAGTTCAGCCAAGGTACTAAGGAGAGTCACAACATCAGCCCAGAAATGTGCTTCTCTGATTATGGTCTAGCAGTCATGGATAAATTTGCATTAACAAATATTATCTAAAATAGGCTGTTCAATGAATGACTGGCATTCCTATCGTAAACCGGACAGGAATAAGTATAGAAAAACATGATCAATCTGGAAATGCTGAATTTCTGTTACATTATCAGTTTCTGAATACAAAAATTTACCACAGGTGCACTGATTAAATCAAAGGGAATCCCATTGTTGTCACTAAAGGAAAACCCTACTAAGACGTTTTCAACCAGGCCATTTTTAAGGCACTAGATCAACAAATCAAACTTAATTGTCTGGATAAGCCCCCAATTTGTCATGTCTTGTCATGTCAAAAAATTGTGCTTAATTCATTTAGGTATGTCTCTGTGCTTCACAGGTTGGTGGAGCAGACCTCTGTGCATGAAGTGCTCAAGAATTTTGGAAAGCAGTACAAGGTTCCACCAGAAGTGTGTCGGATCGTTCACGTCCGTGTGGCTCTGCAGGGGTCGTTAAAAAAGGAGCAGCTCCATGAAGACAAAAGGCTGTGGGACTTCCACGAAAAACTGATTCCCAATGTGGACAAGGCACTAAAAAGAGTAGGGCTACTGAACTCAGAGAGGCAGAGCTGATGTTCGATGACAGACATTCAGAATGACACATTGATGATGATGAATGAGCACCCTCAACAGCAGGAACATTTAATAACATCCTGCTAAAATCTTGGCAGGAGACATCAATGCTATTGTTTTTTGAAATGTCTTCTTTTGCACCT